>NC_136369.1:6662500-7242500 GCF_037039965.1 Doryrhamphus excisus
TGAAGAGTACAATCCGAAGAACACCATCCCTACTGTGAAGCATGGGGGTGGTAGCATCATGCTTTGGGGGTGTTTTTCTGCACATGGGACAGGACGAGTGCACTGCATTAAAGAGAGGATGACTGGGGCCGTGTATTGTGAGATTTTGGGGAACAACCTCCTTCCCTCTGTCAGAGCATTGAAGATGGGTCGTGGCTGGGTCTTCCAACACGACAACGACCCGAAGCACACAGCCAGGAAAACCAAGGAGTGGCTCCGTAAGAAGCATATCAAGGTTCTAGCATGGCCCAGCCAGTCTCCAGACCTGAACCCAATCGAAAATCTTTGGAGGGAGCTCAAACTCCGTGTTTCTCAGCGACAGCCCAGAAACCTGACTGATCTAGAGAAGATCTGTGTGGAGGAGTGGGCCAAGATCCCTCCTGCAGTGTGTGCAAACCTGGTGAAAAACTACAGGAAACGTTTGACCTCTGTAATAGCAAACAAAGGCTACTGTACCAAATATTAACATTCATTTTCTCAGGTGTTCAAATACTTATTAGCAGCTGTATCACACAAATAAATTGTTAAAAAATCATGCATTGTGATTTCTGGATTTTTCTTTTTAGTTTATCTCTCTCACAGTGGACATGCACCTACGATGAAAATTTCAGACCCCTCCATGATTTCTAAGTGGGAGAAATAGCAAAATAGCAGGGTGTTCAAATACTTATTTTCTTCACTGTAGGTTACAAACCATTTTTGGTTGTTAGGGGCTCCGGGAAAGGCAGATCTTGCAATGGCATATTTTTGGTTTGATACCACTACAGTGAATAGGGCATGAATCTTCCTTGGTTTCATGTAAGCGCCCCAGCTCTGTGAATCTCCTTTTATTTATTACCTCTCTTTCTTTCTCCATCACTCTCCAGTCTTTGATGGACTTTGCTAAAATGTGTTTTTATCCCTCTGCTAACATGTTTCTCCTTCTCGCCAATCCTTCTCCATGGCTCCACCATCCAATTCTCCATGTACTCACTCTGTGGTGCCACTCAGAGCTTGCTCCTTCATCCTCCTCTTCTTCATTTACTGGCTCCCACTGCCCTGGCAGTCTGACAATTGTTGGAGCACATGCGGTTAAGCAGTTATCACCAGCTCACAGAGCTGTGTGTGTGTGTGTATAATAATGGTAGGCGAATACATACGCATGAGTATGCGTGTCGCCGTGTGTGCATTCTATTTATATTGATGTGTGCAGGTCTTTTGTTCAATAAAACAATACAAACAATATGTCAGACAGGTCTGTATTATATTGGATCCTTGTGTTTGTCTTCCACGGACATGTCATTTTTTTTTATTTTTTATTTTGCAACAATGAGGGGTATATGATACTGAACACCTTCAAACCTTCTGCTACCTCTGCCAAACATCCCTGGTGTCTGGCTGCTCTGGATCCATATGAAAGACACTAATTTCTTTGCCTTCAAGGATTTGATTCGAGTTATGGTCCCATCTGTCACTGGGAGGAAGTTGAAAGAAAGGAGGAATAATCCCAACTGGAATAATGTGTCTCTTGAAGGTAGATCACATGGAAGGAAGACCGGGACAAAGTATTTCCTGGCCTTTGGGGTAGGGAAAGACAATGGACATAAGCCAGACGTTTGACATGAGGAGACATACCAGGCAAACGGAAAATGTTGTTGACCTGTTTAAATTCTTTGCCTTTTTGTAAAATTGATATCATTTTTACTTCACTTTCTAGTCATTGATTTTCAAAGACACTTTTAATAGTGGTTTTGTAACAGCAGCTCTTGGGGGAATGCTCAGGTTTTGCGCCAGACCCAACAATGGAAATTGATATGGTGGGTGGAAATGGGCCACTTTGCTTCTCAATCACTGCTGAGGTGCACCAGAGTAAGGCTTCAAAGGCCCCAACAACCCCTGCCATTTTATGAAGCTCTGTATGCACAACAAGAAAAACTGCAGCTTTACTTGAAGTGAAGGATAAAATACTGTTGCTATAACTCATCCTGGACATGGGCTTTATGTGTCATTGGCAAATATATATACGTACATGTATAGTATAAAATATAGGAATGAAACAAAATAAAAATAAAACAAGCTTCATGCAGTGGCTGTTTGATTATGTTGAGTTTTTAAATCACTTATCGGGATACATCTTGGTCCAACTGACTGTACTTGCATGAGTCAGTTATTAGAACAGCTTGAGGTCTTGGCATCCTCAGCCGGGATCCAAACTTCTTTGTTTTTTGTGTAACCTCTACTTTAAAATGCGAGAATAATTTTAGATATTACAGTAAAAATGTAATCATTTTACTGGGTAAATTGGACCTTCTGTAGCCGTTTCCAACTGAAATTCCTTTGGGTTGCCTTTGGATGGAAATATGTAATGCAGAAAACATTTTGTTGTTACTTGGCGAAAAACTAACCCCTCCTAAATTAATCTTTAAAGGGAAATCTGCCCACAATCCCTCACCGTCCTACAGTGGGAACAACCCGGTATGAATGAAATGGGGTTTGGTGTCTTCTGTAGGGCATTTGAGGGTATGGGGTGAATAGGGACTAAGAAGGGTAAGGATGGAGTAAAAGGTGGTGTTGTATTAGATATTCCAGGTGAAGAATAATAAACTACAATAATAATATGAATGATATGAGTGAGTGTGATGTATTTTATGCTATTTCTATGTACTGTATTTGTCATTTTATTCAATCTGGGTTTGTTGCTTTCATAATAATGGTATTCATCCCCAATTCTCTGATACTACACATTGCTATATTTAGTTTTTGTATATTATCAGTGGTTTTTGTCATTGAGATGAAATACTGGTGGTATTAAGAGGTGGAATAAGTTGCTTATGTCACCACCAAAGCCCAGGTATCAACTGCATCGCCTGTCACAACTACAAATACACAATACAATGTGAAGCAGGCTTTCAGTGTGGTGAGACATCAGATGATGATCAACCGGGTTCAAATTCCTATGCAAAGCATGGAAGATTTGGACCATGCAGAAGTTCACATCATTAATGACAACATTAATTTGGTTGAATCTGCTGGGACATGACAACAAGCTATTCAAACATGAACTTTCAGGGTTATTGCCCCCAAAAAATGCACAGGCAAAATGCAAATGGCCAATCACAGAACGTGAAGAGTGAATACATAATGAGCATTTTCTTTAAACACAAATATAGGTAATGACAAAATGTACTAATTTCATACTGGTATCCATCAAAAATGCATTGTCCATCGTAGTGTGTCCAGGTTTATGATGGTGATATCACAGGGGTCACTGCTGATTTTGAAGCTGAAGCTAACAAAGTGTCAAATAATATTTGCTTAAACTTTTCGTTCAAATGTTCAATTCAGACTTTATGCTTTTACATTGTCAAGTCAAACTAGTTTCCAAAAATAATTTAGATAAGGCAAACATGAGAAAAAGACATAAAAATAAAAAATACTGTTCATAGCCCTCATTAAGGGAATAATAATTTTTTGTTGAAATTAACAAGTTATTTTTTCTAAATTAAACACGGGAGATCAGGTGGGAATAATTGAAACCGGAAGTGGAATCAGTTTTAAGCGCACCTGGGCGTCTGCATGAGGGCACTTCCTTTTTTTTTAGCAGGTAAGGCTGTGGGAACGAAAGGTAGTCAAACTGCACCCCAAACCTTGCGCGAACTGGAGCTACAAAACTGAAGAGGCAGCCGGTAAGAAGCTCCCTTTAATATTAGCGCTGTGGCTTGACGCGCCCGTGCCACGTAAGGCACGGTTCTTTTTTTTTTTTTTATGGATGAGACGGCCGCCGGTGACGCGCGCCTCACTTTAGTTATTGGTACTAGATTAAAAGTATTAACACGGTGCAGAAAGTGGGATCTGGAACACCGTCGATCGCCTGTGTCGCGTAGGTGCACACGGCGGCTCGCGGTAGTTCATTTAATTGGCACCAATTGAGCTGATCAGCGAGCTTTGGGCATTGAAGGAACGCGCTATGCTCATTTCTTTGCAGGGGGCTTATATTATTTGAAACCTTATATAAATACTTGTATATGTATATTATTGTGCATATTATATATATTTAGAAATAGTATGTATATTGTGTATACTTATACATTCCCCTCTTTTATTGTAAGGTTTTCACCTGTGCTGTGCTGCGCTGTGCTGTGCTGTGCTGTGCTGTGCTGTGCTAAATAAAACTCAAAAAATAGCGAAAGCATCGAGTGAATCCCATCTTTCTTCAGTGTGGCTACTCGGACCCCCTTTTTCAAGTTCAGGGGATGCGCAAGGCTAAAAGCAACTTGACAGTGAAAACCGGGCCGGGAAACGGGACCGCTAGGAGAGTGGAAATCCGGGAGCTTCAGCTGGATCAGCTAGAGGGAAAACCTGGAGTCCTGGCGGGAAACAGGCAAACGATAAGCTTGGGAAAAGGCATCACCAAGAAAGACGTTAAGGCATCAAAAGAGTTCTGTGAACAACCAGCAGGTGGAGACATGGTGGACCAAGTAAGTGGAAAAGCTGTGGAGCTACTTAAAGTGGAGAGGACAACAGCCAAGAGAATGTTTTCTCGCCTGGTCAACAGTATAACAAGAACATATGCTGATATGTCTGAAGAGGAGCTCAGGGGCAGCTACAGTAAACTCACAATTGAGGCTGGAAAGGTCATGCAGGCAAATGATGATGTGGAGGCCGGACTTATTGCAGGGCTGGAGGCGGAGTTGGACGCAGGTGAAGAAGCTGTGTTAACCAATCAGCAAAAAGCCGATCTGGAAAAAACTGCAAAAGAGTGTGAGCTAAAGCTAAAAGAGACAAAAAGCCTAATCCAGGAAGTTCTGTGGGCCAACTTTGGAAGGATTGAGATGTCAATCGCAGTCCAGGCAGCAGAAGAGGAGTGTGAGCGTGTTGCAGCTGTTCAGCCAGACATCAGCCAGGAGGCGTATGATTTCATGCTCAACCACCTGAAGGGTCTGGCAAAAACTGCAAAGGAAGCGTACAGGCAGTGGCAGCAATGGGTCCCTCCAGATGCACGGCATGGATTTCAATGCCGTCTAAAAGAGCTTGATCTCCACATCCCCATGTTGGTGTCTAGAAAGGCTGATGTCATCCAGGCCAGAATAAAGGATGATGCTGAAAGACAGATGCAGTCATCGATTAACTTGAGTAATTCCACCCCATCCATAAAGTTAAAACCAACAGCCCTCCCCAAGTTTAGTGGCAACAAACGTGACTTTTACAGGTGGAGGAAAGACTGGGAAGCACTTCAAAAGCAGGGGGAGCCAACCGGCTCAAAAGAGGTTAAGAAGATTCAGCTGCTGGACAGCATTGATGATAAAATCACAAGAGATCTGCACCTCACCACTTACAACACTGCTGATGACATCTTCCGTGTCCTGGGTAATCGCTATGGCAACCAAACCTCTATCGCCATTGAAATTGTGGACGAGTTACAAAAAATGCCCGCTGTCAGGAGTACTCAGCCACGGAAGATAGTGGAGCTGATTCAAACTGTGGAGAAGGCACTTCAGGACCTGAGTGACCTTGGAAGCACAGATGCTATCAAAAATCCTCTCGTCACAAAATCCATTGAAAGCAAACTTCCAGAAACTCTCAAAAAGGAATGGCTTGTCTATGTGGCTGATAGAAGGAATGCTGTGGCCCCAGAGAACCGATTCGACAGCCTCTTGGCATTCCTCAAAGAGCAAGAAGGCATATATGAGCAGCTCGAGCAGCTAAGAGAGGAGGAGCCAAGCAGGAGAGAGCCCAGGGTGGAGCCAAGACATGCCAGAACCAGGTCAGCCATGGCAGGCAGCAGCTCTGTAGGGTGTGTGGTTTGTGGGGACCCAAAGCACAGAAGGAAACTTTACTTTTGTAAGCAGTTCCGGGGCCTAAAGCTGGCAGAGAGGAAAGCTGCTGTTAGAAAGTTGGGGGCGTGCAGAGAGTGTCTCGAGGTCCATGATGACAGCTCCTCCTGCAAACCTGGCTTTCTGTGCAGAAACCAAGACTGCAAAGATGGAAGCACTCCTGCGCACCATTATTACCTGTGCCCCAACGCTGAGACAAGGGGAAATAACGCAGGTCAGAAGAGGAGCAGATTTGGTCCAGCGGAGGATAAAGGCAGGAGGAGATACACAGAGGAGCAAGAGGAGTTCTTCGGTAAACTCTCACCTGAGCTGGCAAAACAGTGCAGAGACGTGTTTTCCAATGTTGCTTCCAGAGTCTTAAACACTGTAAAAGACCAGCCGGGCCTCTTAATGGAAAATGGGCTACAAGAGCTGCCGGTGGTAATGATGCTTCTGGAGGTAACAGCAAATGCTGGCCAGAAGATTGGAACATTAATTGATTTGGCGTCAGATACCAATTACATAACCCACAAGGCTGCAAGTAGGCTGAACCTCAGAAGTGAAGTGATTACACTAGTTGTCCACGGAGTGGGAGGAATGAAGGCTTGTGTTGAAACAAAGCGATACCTCCTGAAGATTCGAGTAAAGACCCCCAAAGGCACTCTCAAACCGCACCAGTTAGTTTGTTATGGACTTGACAGCATTGCAGACGTCCACAGGCATGTAACACCAAGTCAGCTCCAGAAGTTCTTCCCAGAAGTGTCACTGGATGAGCTGGTGAGACCAAGAGAAATAAACCTGCTCATCAGCCACAGGGAAGGTCGACTAGCGCCTCAGAGAGTCAAAGCCGTCGGGGACCTCGTGCTGTGGGACGGGCCCCTGGGAAAGACTGTTGGAGGATCACATCCTGAACTCTTTGAGAAACTCGCAGTGTCAGCCCACATGTCCAAGACACACTTTGCCAGATCAATGAGAGCAGCAGCTGTTAAGTATGAGGAACTCACCAACAGGGACCCAGAGAAACCTCCACCAAACAGCCAAATCACCATGCAGATCCAGGAGTCAAAGACTTCAGCCACCCATCGGGACTTCCTAGAGTGGTGGAGGTGGGATAGCATCGGAGCGGCATGTGAACCTAAGTGCGGAGGTTGCCGCTGTGGAAACTGCCAGCCAGGAGGTAAAGAAATGTCTCTTGCTGAGGAGAGGGAGCTTGAGGTAGTCAGAGAAGGCCTCACTTATGTCATGGAGGACAGCCATAGCAGGGAGCCACACTGGCATGCCAGGTACCCATGGCTAGAAGATCCCGCCTCTTTACCCAACAATAAGAGGACAGTTGAGGCCACGTTTCTCAGAACTGAAAAACAACTCGCCAAAGAACCCGAGTGGAAGGTTGCTTATGCTGCTCAAGTGCATGACATGGTCGATCGGAGGGCTGCAGTCAAGTTGTCAAACAGCATGATCATCAACTGGGATGGGCCAGTATGGTACGTAAGCCATCTCATTGCGCCTAACCCGCACTCTGTCACAACCCCTGTAAGGCTCGTCTGGAACAGCAGTCAAAAGTTCAGAGGTGTGAGCCTGAATGACCTGCTAATGAAAGGCCCAGACGTTCTCAACCAGATCCGTGCTGTTCTTCTCAGGTTCAGGGGTGGAAAGTATGCTGCCCTGGGGGACATTAGGAAAATGTATAATTCAGTCTGGTTGGAAGACAGAGAGGTGCACCTGCACAGATTCTTGTGGCGTGACTCAGAAGAGGAGGAACTGGGAGAGTACGCCATCACAAGAGTAAACATTGGTGACAAGCCAGCAGGGTGCATTGCACAGTTAGCAATGCGTGAAACTGCTAACCTCCCTCCTTTCACCCACCTTCAAGAGGAACGGCAAGTTCTCCAAAAAGACAGCTACGTAGATGACATTCTTACATCTCACAACGACCTAGATCGACTGAAAACCATAACCGCAAATGTGGAGCGCATCCTCAAAGCTGGAGGGTTTGAGCTCAAGCCTTGGGTCTTTTCTGGGCAAAGTGGGAGGAAAGAGTGCAGTGACAGGCTGGAGGAGAAAGCAACAGGAACCATGATCCTACCAAACCAAATGCGTGATGATGACAGCAAAGCGCTTGGTCTGGGCTACATGGTAGAAGAGGACAAACTCCATATCATGGTCGCGATCAACTTCTCAAAGAGAAAGAAAAAGATGCGACTTGGCCAGGATCTTCTTCTAGAACAAATCAGAGCCCAGACACCAAACCCCCTGACACGACGAGAGCTGCTCAGCCAAGTATCAGGGCTGTATGATCCACTCGGCCTGGTAACTCCCGCAAAACAGAAGGGAGCCATCCTGGTTAGGAGAGCATTCCAAGAAGCAAAGGGCGGAGGCCATCCAGTAAAAGAGACATGGGACACAGCACTCTCAGATAACCTCAGGGAAGATGCAATAAAACTTTTTGAGGAGTATGTCCAGCTCGGCAAAGTCAAGTTTACCAGAGCACTGACTCCTCCAGGCTTCACTGAAAGACCCACAGCAATCACCTTTTCTGATGGAAGTGAGCACGCTTATGGAGCCGTGATCTACTTGAGGTGGAACTCAAACCAGGGCCCAATCATCAGGTTAGTGGAATCCAAAGCCAAACTAACGCCCTTGGATCAAAGAGGTGAAGCTGTCAAAGCGGAGATGTGCGGAGCAGTGTTTGCCTCACGGCTGAAGAAATACTTTGAACTTCACAGTCGCATCCAAGTTGAGAAGTGGTACCATTTTGTTGACAGCCAGACCGTCCTTGGTGCTATTCAGCGGGATAGCTATGGCTATCAGACATTCTTTGCCAACAGGATTGGGGAAATTCAGAGCAACACAAGGATTCAGGACTGGTGGTGGATTCCTGGCCCACAGAACATTGCTGATAGAGTCACCAGAGGAGCCACTCCTCAGGACCTGGACGAGAACTCAGAGTGGCAGAATGGTTCAAAGTTCCTGAGCCTGCCAATGGATGAATGGCCGATCCAGTCTGCCAAAGAACTTGCAGCCGCAGCCAGAGAAAGTGTCAACAAGCTGCAAAAGAAGGCATTTGCTGCTGCACTTACGAGAGCAAAGGCAAAGAAACAAGAACCCAAGCAGGACCCAAGACAGAGTCGCAAAGAGAACCAAACAGAGCAGAGGAGACCACCTGCAGGCTCAATCATCCGAAGCCTAGTGGATGTCAAGCGGTTCAGTGACCTAACTCGACTGGTCAAGACTGTTGCATTTATCTGGAGAGCAGCAAAAAAGTTTGTCCGACAAAACCAAGCCATGGACAGTCCAAAGTGGGAGGCAGTCTGTTCAACGGGAGTCATCACAGTAAGGGAACGACAGGATGCCCTTCGAGACATTTTTCTTGCGGCACAAGAGGGTGCAACGATCCCAAGAGCAACTTCAGACAGACTGGTAGTCTATAAAGACCAAGATTCTGGGCTGTTGGTTTGCGGGGGCAGAGTGCAAATCTTCAAAGAAGATCAAATTGTTGTCCCCATCCTTCCCTATGATGCCTGGGTGTCCACTCTTCTGGCGCGGGCGGCCCACAATGAGTCTCATGGCGGAGTTGCTGAAACCCTTCTCAAAATGAGGAAGAAGGCATGGGTCATAAAGGGGAGGAGAATCGCTCAGAAGGTTGTTGATGGCTGCTTAGTCTGCAGAAAGGCAAAAGCAAAGAAATGTCAGCAAGTAATGAGTGACTTACCGCCAGAGAGGACTGAGCCTGCTGCACCATTTGAATTCACATCCATTGACCTCTTTGGACCCTATCAAGTAAAAGATGACGTCAAGAAGAGAGTGACACTCAAGGTCTGGGGAGTTGTCTTTTGCTGCATGGCCAGTAGAGCTATCCACACCGAGCTAGTTAACACCCTGTCAACCGAGGGCTTCCTCATGGCCTATCAAAGGTTCACAGCTTTCAGAGGGCATCCAAGGAAAATCTGGTCAGATCCGGGCACCAATTTCATGGGAGCAAAGCCAGTCTTGGAGGAAATGTACAGATTCCTGGACGACCTAAACAGAGCAGGCTTGGAGGAGACCGCAGCCAAAAACAGGACAGAGTGGATGTGGAAAATTCATCCGGCCGACTCTCCACACAGAAATGGTGCTGCAGAAGCCGCTGTTCGCATTGTAAAGAGGGCGCTGCACAGCCTTGGGAAGGAGCTTTCACTCAGCTACAGTGAGTTCCAGACAACTCTTCATATTGCAGCCAACCTTGCAAACGAGCGGCCAATCGATGCCAGGGTGCAGAGTCGAGAGGACTGCATTTATTATGTCACTCCCAACAGTCTTCTTCTTGGGCGAGCATCTCAGAGTGGGGACATCAAAACCTTCGACTTTTCCAGCTACCCCTACAAGAGACTCAGAGCAATGCAGTCCGAGGTGACTAAGTTCTGGAGGAGCTGGAGCCAACTCGCAGGTCCCAACTTATTCATTAGGAGCAAGTGGCACACAGCGCAGAGGAACGTCACCATTGGGGATATTGTCTGGGTAAGCGACCAAAATGCGCTCAGAGGACAGTTCAAGCTTGGGAGAGTCGTCAGCACAAATCCAGACAAAGAAGGCATTGTGAGGGACGTCAACGTCAGAGTCTTCCCAAGCTACTGCGTTCCCTTGACAAGAGCTCTGAAAAGGAAACCCACTCATCCAAAGAAAAGGGAGAAAATCCAAGCCATCATCCTTCACAGGGACGTCAGGCGACTCGTCGTCTTACTACCTGCAGAGGACCAGTTCTAAAACGGCAATCAATCCTGTCGACGACCAAGTTTGCCTCTAAAGCCGGCGATCTCCCCGGTGTTTCCATGGGTAGATCGAGTGGGAGGTGTCAAGTCAAACTAGTTTCCAAAAATAATTTAGATAAGGCAAACATGAGAAAAAGACATAAAAATAAAAAATACTGTTCATAGCCCTCATTAAGGGAATAATAATTTTTTGTTGAAATTAACAAGTTATTTTTTCTAAATTAAACACGGGAGATCAGGTGGGAATAATTGAAACCGGAAGTGGAATCAGTTTTAAGCGCACCTGGGCGTCTGCATGAGGGCACTTCCTTTTTTTTTAGCAGGTAAGGCTGTGGGAACGAAAGGTAGTCAAACTGCACCCCAAACCTTGCGCGAACTGGAGCTACAAAACTGAAGAGGCAGCCGGTAAGAAGCTCCCTTTAATATTAGCGCTGTGGCTTGACGCGCCCGTGCCACGTAAGGCACGGTTCTTTTTTTTTTTTTTTATGGATGAGACGGCCGCCGGTGACGCGCGCCTCACTTTAGTTATTGGTACTAGATTAAAAGTATTAACACGGTGCAGAAAGTGGGATCTGGAACACCGTCGATCGCCTGTGTCGCGTAGGTGCACACGGCGGCTCGCGGTAGTTCATTTAATTGGCACCAATTGAGCTGATCAGCGAGCTTTGGGCATTGAAGGAACACGCTATGCTCATTTCTTTGCAGGGGGCTTATATTATTTGAAACCTTATATAAATACTTGTATATGTATATTATTGTGCATATTATATATATTTAGAAATAGTATGTATATTGTGTATACTTATACATTCCCCTCTTTTATTTTAAGGTTTTCACCTGTGCTGTGCTGCGCTGTGCTGTGCTGTGCTGTGCTGTGCTAAATAAAACTCAAAAAATAGCGAAAGCATCGAGTGAATCCCATCTTTCTTCAGTGTGGCTACTCGGACCCCCTTTTTCAAGTTCAGGGGATGCGCAAGGCTAAAAGCAACTTGACATACATATTATGACAAACTGAGAAACATGGTTCCATCTGATCACAATATTGTAACTGTAGTCTGTGAATACACCCCCCCCCCCCCCCCCGTTGCTGTGTCTCTTGCAATGCCAGTGTATCAATCATGTAGCAGTACACAAAAGTGTCACTGCAATATTTATTTGTTTACAAGTGCCAGACTGATTGATTTCGACCTTGCCAAAACGACTGTATTAATTATTGCAAATCCCCACTCTGGAATATCATCTCATCATGTAAATTTGATATGCACTGTCAATAAACTGCATTATACATTTTAATTAGGACTCATTAGTTATCCTCATTTCCAGACTTTCAAAATCTATACAATCCATATGTGCATCTTGGGTGTGGTGTATGGACATACAAATATAGTTCTATACTGCTTGTCCTCATTAGGATCACGGCTAAGCTGCAGCCTATCCTGGCTGACCTGAGTGAGAGGTGGGGTGGACCCTGGACTGAGACTTTGCAGAAAATTACATACAGGTGCCACCAGAACAAGATAGGAAAGGGTTGGGGGGGAGGAAACAGGTAGAGGCTCCATCTCCAGAACTTCAACAAAGGGATAGTTCAGATTCTAGACTCTATGGCACTAGTACTGAACTAGCCCTGTGGCTTTGTGCTGAAAGGAATGTCGTAATCACTTGGTTCATAATCAGACATGTTTAGTTTTACTATCCCAGCAGTAAACAATGTGCGTAACAATGGCCAAGAAGGAGCATGAAGTGATACAATATAGAGAAAATAATACAGAGCGACTTGTGAGGTCTGATTTTTTTGAGTAGGCATTTTTGTGATGCAAATGTATTATGCTTTTGAACATATATTGTTTTGAAAAGCCAAACGCTTTACTTAACTGTCCCCAGTAACTAGCTGGAACTACTTTCCTGAGCACCGAAATTCGACCAGAAATCGGCTCAGGACACAACTCAAGTGGGGAGTGAATCGCTGTTGAAGGACTTTCACTTTCTACCGCTTATCCTCACAAAGGTCGCGGGGGTGCTGGAGACTATCCCAGCTGTCTTTGGGTGCAAGGCGGGGTACACTCTGGACTGGCCGTCAACCAATCACAGTGTACATACGTATAGACAAACAACCATTCACACTCACATTCATACCTTTGAACAATTTGGAGTCGCCAATTAATATAACATGCATGTGGGAGGAAACCGAAGTACCCAAACCCACGCATGCATGGGGAGAACATGCAAACTCCACACAGAGACGGCCGAGGGTGGAGTCATACAACTTAATGTAAAAAAATCAGAACTATCCCTTTAAACAACAACTGTGGCAAAGCCACCAGACAGGGCAAAACTTGTTGGTAGCCAATAGGCAATATACATAAAACTGATGGAGGCAGGTGGTTTAGAAGTCAACAAGGAGGTGAACAGATTACCATGGCAGCCAAAACAATGCAACAACTCGCTGTCACTTACTGACACCTCAAGTAGGGAGCTCATTACGGCTCAAAAGCAGGTGTAACTCATGGCTCTGCCAGGCACCGAAAACAGGAGTAATTAGCACAACCAGTAAAAGGGGAAAAATGCACAATAAAGGACATGATGGCAATTTGTACTAAATGTAAAACACTGATTATGTGATGGGGCAGTAACGCAGCACTGAAAAGAATTGGTTGGAAAAAAAAAGTTAACAATACCATAAGAGTCACCCCAAAGCGAAAGCAATCTATCAGAAAATACTGGAATGCACTGCACTGGATAACACGCCCTTCTCAATCATTCAAGATACCGGAATCACAAAACGCTCACAATGCCCATTCATAAATTTGTGTCAAATGTTTGCTTGCCCAAGTTGGCTCGATAAGACTTTGTGTTGAAGAATGTTGTGCTTCATTCTCAAGAATTCCATGGCTCTCATATAGTGTATACAGATGCAGCTGCTTTTGAAGGAATGTTTGAGATGTGGAAGATACACAAGGAGTAGATACAAGTAATTTCTCAGGGTCAACACACACAACACAGCTAAATCTACATTAGAGTTTGGTGCATTAAGTTGACTCGATATACTATACTCACAGTACAAGAAGCATCATTTGTTCATTCATTATAGGAGATGAGACTTGACATACATTTGAATGTCAATATTGATCAGTTCATATCGGTCTTGGTAAGGAAGTGCTGGACAATATCAAATATTGGTAATATCAAGCATCTCTAGAATATCGTTAGTGTCAGTGTTGAGCATGTAATATTTACTAATATTTACAAAATCATTTCAATCACAGATGTTAAAAGGATGATTAAAGGTTCAAAGCAGTGCACTTTATGTAACACTTTTGTTTCTATGTAGCTGTTTTAGTGTTTTGCCACACATATGGTGATGGCAGAAGATAAGATTCTTGCATCTAAAAACAAAACAAGTGTGAAACTACCTTGGGGATAGCTGGGGAAAAAAAAGAGCTGCATAAGCGAGGTGTATCTTAATAACAACACTATGCATAACTTGGAAATTATCAATGTTTTTTAGTTTCTTTTTGCCACATATTGTTCGGAAGGCCCATGAGACTTATTAAGGAACCAAGGGAAGAAAACACCAGATTTCATCTGATTCCCTTGACACAAGCGATTTAAAATATTAAGATCCATTGCTGGAAAAAGTCTAAAGTTGTACAAAAGTTTTAGTTGTAAGATTGATCCACTTAGCTATTTACTCTCCCTTATGTCTATGGCACTGCTACAAATGAGTTTTTATCAGCTGCTATGGTACATCACTCAAATCATCCTTGACAGTAGTAAGTGCATTCCTAAAAACGAGTAGCACAAATAGCTAAACACCATGGATTACATGATTACATGCAAAAGCCTGGCTTAGTTCATCTCTCAAAAGTAAAAATATATGTATCTGTCAGTGGACATGTACATAAACTTGATGGTTTGATTCGGTTAGATACATTTGTATTACAGTTCGATATATATACAGTAGATATTCACAAAAAACATAATTTTAGATAATGGTCGTTTTCTTCTGGATGGAGCTGCACGACCTTTGAAGTGCCAATGGCACAATCGAGATTCCACAGTGTTTTGCTTATACACAGTGGTGTTTGTTGCATGTTTATAGCTTCATTTGTTCTCTTCCGATGATGGAAATTCTAAAGGTCCCCAGTTTTTTTCATATTCTGAATCATATTTATTCCATCCAGAGATCCATGATAACACATTTTGATCAACATGACATAAACAATCCATCATGTAGGAAACTAGAGAATTGTACATAATCATTTGCATGGATGTTCTTTGCAACGTCTTCAGAGAAATGAGAAAGTGATTTTTTGATGTGTACAAGTGACACAATGATGTGACTTTGAGAATTTCAATTCTGATTTAAGAAATATACCAAAGCAACTGTGCAAAACCATAAGTAAGCCTCAACAGCCTGTGCAAGAGCACAGCAGGTTGGCTTGGTTCTGTCTTGGTTTTGCCCCCAGTAGTATCAGAATAGAACAGCAGCTGTGGGGAAGCCAGAACCTTTTAAATATTATATACAAGTACCCAAAAATACATGTTCTTCTAATTGCAATGCATTACCATTCAGAGCATATTCTTGCAAGATTAAAAGTACATCCACATTAGAGGTGAATTTAGGGCATGTTGCAAGAATATGGACAATGAAATACAACAGGGATGTGATTCTTCAAGGTATATTTTTTCTTTTGGTGTCAGAGGTTAAAAGCAGATGACAGAATCCTTTGCAAGAGAGCATTTTGCCCATAGGATTAAGATTGGATGGCTGGGTTTAAACCTGTCAAAAGAGCAGACTCAAATCCCTCACTCACAACGCTATACAGTTCTCACATGAAGTGCTTGTGAGCAGTGGTGGAAGGAGATATTTCTCTTTTATGCCACTTACTTCAGAAGCCATTCACATCAACTGGATTATGGAGGATTTGAAAAAACACCAAGCAAAGAAGTGAATCTGTAGAAATTAGTTATCCTTTTTGCTTTCGTTGGTGTTGCTTGTAGAAGACAACTTTTGTTGCAGTTCCGTGGTGTTCAACGTGTGAGGTGTCATAGGACTAGAGATGAAAAAGGCCATTTGTATGTCATTATGGACACCAGTCCATTGCGTAGAGGCATACGTTGGTACTTAAATGGTTAAAAACATAATTCAAACAATGGTAAAACATAATGAAATAAATACAAGTGCTTTGGTGATTGACATATACATCCTGTTTGGTAAATTTATCTGAGCTTACAGATAAATAATACTACTTTCTGTGCATGGGAATAGTCTCATTCATTCAGGTCAATTCAATCAATCGCAACTGGATCGTAACAGATCCTCTTTTGTACCAAGTATCCGGCTCATCCTTAGTTCGCATCCCATTACAGATGTAGTGATGGTCATAGACCCAACTGAAACCTCTGAAAACAAGGAGGCTATACCTTCTTTATTTGTTAGAACTTGTTAGAAGTTTTTTAGAGATAAGTGAGAACACCACTATCTGTATATGTTCACCCATGTAAATTATCTGTATTCCGATCCATTATACCCCACCCATCCATCAAAGTGGGTGGGGTATAAACCAGAAGTGGGAGTAGGTAAACCGGAACTGGGCAGAGCTTAAAACTGCATGTTATTTTAAGTCTGAAATTGATTTTGGATTAATCAGAAGTTGCTATATGTATGTATTATTATTATTTGTCAGCTATATGTGTATGTGTATTTGTACTTGAGAATTTAATTTTTAATAATTAATATATACTATAATGATTGCATATATACGTATGAGCTGTGTGAAGTTGGTGATTCATGCAAACATGGCAATAAACAATAATGTGTCAGCCTGCTGACTATATTTATCTCAAAAACACCGCTTTCACACCTAACACCTAATAAAGTGGAGGCATTGTGACAGACGCAGAGCCATTTTAAACTTCCCAATTGTACCTTGTACGTGAATGAGGCACTGCTGAGGTCCTCTGTGTCTGCCTGCTTTGCAGAGTTGGTCTCGGGAGAGGCAGTCTCTGTGTGTGACTGGCCAATCACAGAGCATGAAGAGTGAATACATAATGACCATTTTCTTTAAATGACAAAATGTACTCTTTTTATACTCGTATCCGGCAAAAATGCATTATTTGTAATGGATAGTCGTTTATAATGAGTATCATGCTCCTTTAGGAAGGAATGAAAGGACAGCATTGTGTATGGTGGAAAATCCCCTCCTTTTATCATCCTTCTTCTCTGTCCAGAACATTTTTGGCCTTAAAACAGTGCTCTTTCTCTTTGAGGTGCAGATAGACCACATAGTCTTGACCTGAAGAGTTAACCCACCTGTACTGTGCCATGCACCAACTCAGTGGCTGCTTAGTTGCACCAAAAGTGTCAGTAGGTTTGAAGTGTACTGGTATGTGTGTGTTTGTTAAAAATCCTTCTGAGTTTCTCACATAGGCCTGAGACAAACAGGGTGACAATGTTATTGTGTTTGCTACTATTTTCTTCCTCATCCACCTTGCTTTTGTTCTTTCTGGAACAAGATGCCCTTTTTTAGAAACGACCAGCTGGGGTAACCATAGGCTTTGAGGGCATCCCACAGGTGCTTATGCCCTTTCTCTTTGGCCTGTGGGCTTGTGCGAACATTATCAGCTCTGTATTGCAGGGTTCTGTTAATGCCCAGTTTGTGTTGAGAATCAAAAAGTAGGTATTGCTCAGTGTGTGTGTGTGTGTGTTTCCTCTCAACACCAACATAGACGCGCCTCTGTCTTCTGCGATGTAAACGTCAGTCCAAAAAAGCAATGCATTGTCTTTGACATCCTCGTGTGTGAACTCGATGTTTTTGATTGTAAAAATTGATTGTAAAAGTACCAGATGGAGGGGTAGGATTTAATAAGCTTTGCTTCTTCCTACTCCTTTTGGACATTTGGAACTGTGAACTGATTATGTGATGCACTCAATTGTAATCTGATGCATGTTCAAATGAAATAAAACCATTACAATTTGTCCACTGAGTTAATGTGCTCAGTGAAGGCTAGTACTTCTTGACTGCTGATTTTGACTCATACGTCATCCACATCTGTACCAGTGACTTGGTACTGTTCCCATAAAGGAGTTCAGAGCCCTTCTTTCTGTATCCTCAATGTAGAGGTTGGCCATGATAGGAGATTCTAGTGATACGATACGTTCTTTTTGTCTTGTCCCTGTTGCCTGTTCTGGAGGGTTGAGAAGAAGACAGTCTTGATGGTCTTTAGTGTATTTTATTACATTTATATGAAATACAGGATCCCTAACCAGTCCCTGTCAAGTCCCTCACCAGATGCCCAAGCCATCTCATCTGGTATCGGTTCTATTCCAAGTCTCTCCCGGATGACAGTGCTTCTCACCTTATCCCTAAGGGAGAGCCCAGCCACCTTGCGGAGAAAACTAATTTCGGACACTTCATACCCACGATCTTGTCCTTTTGGACACTACCCAAAGGTCATGACCATAGGTGAGGGTAGGAACATACGTAGGTTGACCGGTAAAGCTTTTCCTTTCGGCTTAGCCCAAAGACACTGGCGGGAGGGCACCAACCATCCCTTCATCGCCAAGAAGCTCAAATACATCAGAACTGCACAAAGACTTAATTCCACGCAAGTTAGATGGTCGTTGTTTCTCACCCGTTTCAACTTGACTATCACTTGCAGGCCCGGCTCACGCTTAGATCATGACACACCCCCAAAAACCTTCAACATGGCTTTATTGTGTTTATATACATGCTGTGACCATGTAGTAACAGATACATTCATTCATAGCCTTAGCTTTTTTGTAGTGGTCTGAGACTTGTCGCGATCCTGCTACTAGATAGTGTCAGTGCGCCAGTAATTTAGTTAGATCTACGTTAACAATAATAATAATGACAATATTGCTGTAGCTTGGTTAATGTGCACGTCACAGAATATGTAAGTGGAGCGTTTTTGGCACTTTTTGGAATCTTATTCAGAAGGCGTTATAGGCAAAATAAGTGTTTCCCATTATGTACAGTATTGAGCCGTATCTTTTTATCTGATGTCCATGTTTCACAAAAAAAAAATGCAGTTTTCCGTTAACCTTGTGAGTTGTTTGTAAGTCATTTAAATACAATTATAATGTCTTGGTATTTTGCTAAATAATGCAGTGTTTGCTGAAAGAGCACTTCACTAGGGAATTGCCTTATTGTGTAAATATTATTTGGTTACCTTCTTTAACTGCATAAATGTAGACTGAATCCCAATTCTACCCCTTAGTCTTACCCCTTAAAACCCAGGGCCAAGGGGAAGAAGCCACTACCAAATGGGACACCACTTGATTATTGCTGTCTGTGACATGGACAGATGATGAGACATAATTCAATATTTTATAAAAGGTATAATACGGCCATGTACCGATTTTAATTAATGAACCTTGTTCATGATGCCCATGGATGTATGGTCAAGTTTATTTAGGCAACTCTGTGTGGATCAACTCAAAAAAATTTTTCTGCACATATAGCTTTTATATGACAATCATATCGTATTGATATCCACAATGTCTTGCTGCTGTTATGGAACCCTCCCTGAGGCAGCTGCAATTCTTGCTTTCCAACTGGGTATGTGGTTGGCTGCAGCCATGGTGCAAAAATGATTAGCTACACCATAGAAGGATGCAGCTTGGCCTTCATCAACCATAAGCTTGTAAGCCCTCCAGCACACCTATACGAACATTATATCTATCGTATAAACATACTATATACCTGTTAAGAATGTGTGTATGCACACACACATAATCCCGTTTTTTTTTTTACTGTGCTTGCCGGAACAGGCATGAAAAATAGCTTGATAAGATAAAATAAATTGGGAAAATGAGGGGAAAAAAAGAAAATTAGCATGACAATAGAGATAAACTAGCCCATCTACAACACGTTGTCACCATGAAAGCATCATGGGCTTCTAGAACATCCCAGTAGTGCCACAAGTTGACAACATACTGAGTTATGTTATTGTATTGACAGTTCATTAGCTCAGTTCATTATTGAATTGGGAAAAAAAATCTTGTGAGCTATATGCAATGACCTCGAATACTTTAAAAAAAAATTATTAAGTGCAAAGTACACTGAAAGTGCAGTGAAAGGTTCAAATTGTTGAATTGCAGATGCACTGATTCTTTTTCAAATTGTAAAACCAAGTATACTATCCTAAAACAATCATTTTTCTTTTGAGTACCAGGAAAATGATTGTCACAATGTCTATTTTTTAATTCTACTGTACTTGACATTTAGTCAAATACAGTATATGTAAAGGTACAGTATAGGTAAATACTACATTTTGTTTTTAAGAAATATAATATGTTAGAATTCATTCATTCATTTTCTACCGCTTATCCTCACAAGGGTCGTGGGGGGTGCTGGATCCTATCCCAGCTGTCTTTGGGCGGTAGATGGGGTAAACACTAGACTGGTCGCCAGCCAATCACAGGGCACATGTAGACAAACAACCATTCACATTCATACATGGACAATTTTGAGTTTTGGAATGAGGTAGGAAACTGGATTCTCCGCTTGACCGCCATGCAGCCCTGTGTTAGAATTAATTAAGTACATATATTTGTTAATTTGACCCAGCATGTATAGAGTCAATAAGTGAGTCAATAACTAAATAATATAGTTGAAAACAACACAGAATTGCAATTATTTTGACCTAGCATTGGTAGAATATACAACCATTATATGTAGTTAAAACATCCCAGCATTGGTAGAATATAAAACCATTATATGTAGTTAAAATTTCCCAGTATTGTAAACAATTTGAGTAGAGTATATGACCAATAAATATAGTTAAAACTCAGCATTGTAATTATTTTGACCATTTTGACCTGAAATTGACATGGATTGATCAGACTATGCGATATGTATTGTTTATTATTTTGCTATATATGTATGTGTGTAAGTAATCCTTTAGACTTTATTATTTATTTATATATACTAGTTGTTTAAAACGTCCTTTTGTTATGTGTTGTGTGCCATTCTGTCATATTGTTTAAGGTGATGGTCTGATTTGTGTGTGCAGCCCATGCTTGTACTCTAAATGGATATAAATGGAGGAATGAATGAAGGAAATAGCATGAATGGCGTTCACACCTGGCCTGGATTTGTTCATTGAAAGAAAAGCAAAGAACAACACTGAAAGCTTTTCGTGATGGAAAGGATGGTTTACTGTGAGCTGGCTCCAGCATGAGGTAGTGGCAGCTTGTCAACTTAACAGTATGCTTTATGGCAGCACACGCCTACCACGTCATATGTTTTGTTGATCTCATTGGCTTGCAAGAGGTGACAGAGAGTTTCTCCACTCTCCCAACACTTTCTACAAGATTTTTCCTAGTTTTATTTGTCAAGCACACCATCTGGTGTGTTAGGTTATTTTGAAATGATATACCGTGATAAAATAGTAAAAAGGTTGTAGTATTCAATACCTGTGCTTTCAATTGCTGGGGATGATGGCGTATTTAGAAGGGTCATGTATTTTTTGTCATTTTAAAAAATCAACCGAGGTGGAAGAAAGGCAGTGTATTTGTTCATTCATTTTCTACCGCTTCTCAAGGGTCGCGGGGGTGCTGCAGCCTATCTCAGCTGTCTTCGGGCGAGAGGCGGGGTATACCCAGGACTGGTCGGCAGCCAATCACAGGGCACATATAGACAAACAACCATTGGTGAGAGAACATGCAATCTCCACACAGAGATGGCCGAGGGTGGAATTGAACTCGGGTCTCCTAGCTGTGAGGCCTGTGTGTTAACCACTCGTCTGCCATGCAGCCAGTCAGTGTACTGCAAGTCTCAAATACATATTGCACGTAACTTGTCGTGTTGTTAATAAACTGTGTTGTTTGTGTATTTTTTTGTCACAAAACATCCTCATTAGCATCCTGTTTGCTCACTAAACAAGATGGCAAACATTGTAAAACTATGTTTTACAATGACAATTTTACATGCAATTGTAAACGCACATACATGATGACTGAAATGAATAAATTAACATTTATAGTCAGATTCTGGAAGAACTATAAAGCTTTGTGTGCTGGTTATTGTGTGTACCTGCTCTATAGGGGTCCACAACTCAATACAAAGGGTAGAAAAATTTGCATAATAGGTCCCCTTACATTTAATCTAAATAAATAATTAATAAATGCATTTAGTGTGTATATTTATTGTATAATCTTACGGATTTTTAAGTAGTAATTGATGCCAAAGTCCAAGTCAAGCTACAAGCCTTTGATGATATTGCGAGTCCAACGTCATCAAAATTATCCTCAAGGGAGTGAGTCAAGTTTACACCTCTGCAAATAAAATTGATTTCCCCTCCATATTGTATTGTACATTGTGTATATTGTACACTATGGGGACAACTAAGGTTGTGTCGTGTTTCGACTTCAGAATTTCTGCAATTGAATTGGCTTGTGCTCTCCCATGGCACAGAAATACGATGCCTTAACCCAGTTAATTGGCATCACTGAACTCACCTCCTTGTGAACTTGGCCCTGATTGATTTCAGCTGTTGTTATGATCACGTTCAGATGAGCACTGTCATAACAAAGAGGCCAGGTGTATATATTGCAGTTTTCCATGTATTATGAATTGTTGCTGTGAAGCTTTGCTGTTGAAATAGCTATTGATTGGAGAGAGATGGTGGTAGCTGGGTTTGATTATGCATGTGAGGGCTTACCTGAGGATCAATATGGACCCCGAGGATGAGAATTGCACATGTACTTATATATGGCAATGGAGTCAAAAACACACCATAGCAAAGAAAAGTAAATCCGAAAATATCCATTGACAGTCCAAAACCAGAAGTCCAGTGGGCGAAAAGGTACTGTATTTGTTACATGAAAACGAACATTCAACAAGTAAATCAGAAGAGGAGACACATTACCCATGAAACAGCATGTGATTACATTTGTGTCAGTAGTACTGCTGGTATACTAATAGATGGCCAATGATGGCATTAGGAACAATCACCCCAGGGCAAATGAATATTCACCTGCTGAATTGTTTTCACAAAGAAACCAAGAGGGAAAAAGCCAGTCAATTAGCAGACATACAGTACATAGCAGACAAACACAAGAGTGAATGACAATAATCAAGGTCTCCCCTCTCCCACTCCTCATCCACAAAAAAAACATGTCAAACATCCAGCAAGTGTAATAGATTGAAAGCAAAAAAACAACCCATTACTATGCATTCTTTCTCACAAAGAGAGTAATGCTTATGAATAAGTGCCACTGTGACATGATTTGGATTTTTACTCACTTTTAGTCTTTCTAGATGTGCATGATGCATTTTTATTATTACCTTCCACGAAGGATGCAATTTATTTGTTTTATATTTGCTATATTTCCATACAAATTCAATATTACTTCATATCGCAATTTTTACCGATAAGGATATCGGTGTGAAAGTGATGACGTCGTGCTGCACATACCATCAAGCTTGCTGGCTCAGTATGTCCATGGTCTGTATTTATTTCCAACTGTTATCTTCACATTGTAAATATGCAAAAAGCAAAAACTGTAAAGCACTCAGGCATCTTCATTTAATACTTGGCTTACAAATTTGGCAAAATAATAAATGGTAGGAGACATGCTAAATGAGTCTAGTTAATTTCACTGCTTGTATCAAGAAGAACACACCAGAATTTCATAATTTGAACTTTACTTTGTTCTCAAAGCTTTTAATTTCATTATTTATTATAAAACAGTTATTAAAGTAGTTTAGTTCAGTGTTGGTCATCATTTTTTAATGACTTGAAAGTGAATGTTTTTCTATAACTTGTATTGCATATTGCAGTATTTGTCTTCTTTTGCAGAGTGCACTTGTGATATGCATTCAGTGGAGTCAAAGTAAAAGAAGCATAACATATTCATTTATGACTAGGGATGAGCCGATAATGTAGATAATGCATTTTTGCATGAAAAACATACATTTCATCATTATCCTTATTTATGTTTAAAGAAAATTTGCCAGTCACACAGAGTGACTGCCTCTCCCAAGAGGGCGGCAGTGGCTCAGCGGTACTTCATATGATGCAATTGGGAAGTTCAAAACGACTCAACGTTTGTCACAATGGTTTGGGTTGGTTTTGGTTTGTATTTAAAGTTACTTGGTAAATGTCTTCTGTAGGGTACTACAGTAGGGTATGGCACATACCATCTAGAGCAAAACATATGGGTGTTGTGGAGTGATCTAAAAAGAATAATCAGTTCCACTGAACAGTGGAAATAGAGAGTAGAATATCAATATAGTGATTCTCAAAAACACACAATGCATACGAAACTGGGAACCAAGCCAGATCAGCGTTTAGTGCTCCAAACTACTGTGGCAGGTGAACGTGGAAACAAAACATTACTATTTATGAAACTAAAAACTATTCATGACAACAGCATTCTGGATGGTATTCTTTTCCCTCTTAGGTCTTGGTCACAGAGAGGTTGCATTCATTTCCTCATCTTGTCTTAGCATAAGTGCTCTTCTTTTGCTCTGTAGTGTTGCCTAATGTGTCTTTTTCCTGCTTGGAAGCACCCAAGGTCAGGTTGGTCTCCCTGGCAACAGTGCAATACATTTGGCACATTGTGAAGCTTTTTAATCAAGACTGGGTCTCTGTGTTTCAGATGAACATAAGCATCCCTTTTATCTTTAACACTGTGGAGTGAGGCTCTCCACCACCCAAATCCTTTGAAAAATATAAGGAATTTAGTAGAGGAAAGGATGTGACTTCAGTATCTAACGGTAGGATTCAAAGTCAAAACTCTACTTGATTTTTGCCTTACTGATTATTCTTTACAATAAGTGCCCAGAAATTAAAGTGTTCACAGATTATCATCGCAGCACAACTGGACCAGACAGACAAGAAGAATAGGGGGAAAAAAAAAATGAAGCCTTCTGCCGAATGTTTTTCAATCCACTTAAACTCTTCGCTTCTCATTTGAACAATAACAGGCAAGGAAAAAAGGCAGTGGGGAAAAAGGAGGGTGTGAGGGGGGTTCATTTTGCATCCCATCTGTCAGGCATGTTGTTATCATTGTGTGCTGCCCTCTAGTTTATCTCCCTGCAGAAGATAACAGCTCGTTCCACGTGACTATAAGGCCAGACAACCAATTATCTATGTGCCCTCTATCCGATGTGATTTAAATCACTAGGCTGTCCCAACTCTGCTGTCCCCTCTTTCCCTGTGATCAATGATTTCCAGCTGAAACACAAAACAGCTAATCACGGATTGGGAAGTGCAGATAATCGGCTTGGATCATTATAAAAATAAGGCAATGCTGACATTGAGAGGAAAAGGTGGAGGAAATGTGGGGCAGATTGTCCCAGGAAGGAAAACTGCACTTTATTTGCAATTTTATCCATTATTCACAATCCTTCTGTGGAACATGAATCCATGAGCTGTGAATATTTATATTTATTAACCAAGCTACAGAGATCTTGTTATTATAACAACTAACACAAAAAAATATATTTATCTGGTGGAGTAACACTAAGCCTCCGTGTCACTCACAGACGGAGTGGATAGCTGTCAATTTTGCTCAAAGACTCAATAAGATGATTGTTTGCTGTCAGCATTTTTTTTTACCTGAGGACTGGAGCACAAATCTTGTGCTGAAGCAATCACAGCCAACCCATTAGAGCGGACATCGTAAGTGTTGTCGACATTTCTATGTCGCTGTTGTTGACGGAAGTAGCATAAGCTTAGAGGCTAAATCTCCTAAGAAAGAAGTTTTGGCAATGTATTAAATCATCAAAATACTGTAATAACCAATGCATGATCACAGCATGTACATCAGATGATAAAACATTGGTCGAGGTCTTCGGTATTAGAGGGTTAGAGGGCTGTGTAATAGAAATAAGTAGGTCCCAATGACGTGCCTAGTTGGCTAGCTCATGTTTACTCGTTTTCTCTCAATTTAATGCACAGAAGGGAAAAATGTGTTTATGTTTCACAAAGGATAGTGGATCATTGGCAAAAAATTCCCCCCAAAAATATATATTGTACAGTTTGATGTATTGTGTTGGACCAACCTATTTCAGTCATAATTCTTGTGGCAATCCTGTAACGTGATAATCAGTGATGTGTGCGGTGTGGTTCATGGTTGGTGAGGCACCGACTACTCTGGAATTTTTTTAACAGGGACCAATATCAACGTAACTGTGTTTACTTACAGGAATGGTGTTGCTAATACTCTTTTCTCACCAAATTTAGTGGTTCTACCAGAGTTTTTTAAACACTGGTTGTCACGCAAAACCCATTCGACATTACAGATGCTGTAGAAAACCTAACACTGAACGCATACTTTTTATAAATGGCAAAATATAGTGAAATATAGTTATAAATATAGTTACAAAGTGACATGCACAAGCTGCCTCCGAAGTTTTCAAACCAAAGGACTTAAAAAACAGGTACCCCGAGTTGTTCAAAGAATTCATGTGCCATAGAACATTCATGATGTCTATGGTGTTTACTTTTTTAGATTTTATATTTCTATTTTATATTCTATTTTATAATTCACTCTATATTTTTAAACAGTGCTGCATGTGGAATGATGGAGATGTCAGTTTCCCTGAAGGAATCCCAAAGTGATTAATAAAATATTCTGTCTGTTTCTTCATTTTAAAGTGGCCATCGCGTCATCAAAATAAAATAATTTGAATGTTTTATCTCGTCCAGTGCCTCTCAAAGTCTAGACAGCGAAATAATTACATCCAGACTCACCTCCTGGCACTAACATTTATACAGTTGTACTTGCACGCCCCCACACCCGTACAGTGAGTAGACTGTGTCTCAGTTAGAAGTGACAGAAAATATGTCGAAAATTGTATAGTGTGATAACTGATTTGTTCTCTATTATCACGTCACTTCAGAGAGAAGGTTTTATTTTGGAACTGAGGAGTGAGAGAAATCTTGCGATATGTAAGCTAGAAGAGACTCACATAGATTGAACACATTGTTGAGAATGTGTGTATGAACATCTAACTCTTCGTCATTTTTGTTTCTGTGGCAACTTCCTCTCAGAAAGCCAAAGAAGATCACATTAAGTAGGACTAGTGTTGCGCAGCTGCATTTGGTTGAGTGCTGAGGGAGATATGGAGCAAGGCATTACTCAAAGACAGTCCCAAAAGTCTTCTGACAATGTGAAAACAACAAGGCCAATGTAATTCACTGGGCCAGGCATCCTCACTTCAGTGGTTCTGGGCATGTCTATAACTATTCTTTTTATTTTCTATTGAAAATATGATTTTGTCAAATATTGAAGGCTGAGCTGTTTCAAAGTGTATGCATGGTGAGAAATTCCACATCTGCAGTTCTTTTTTCAGATTGAATCAGGGATTTCTGAACATGTTTTCCTTCATTTAAAATTGGGATTAATGGCACTGATGATTAATGATATCATTCATTCATTCATTCATTCATTTTCTACCGCTTTTCCTCACGGGGGTTGCGGGGGTGCTGGAGCCTATCCCAGCTGTCTTCGGGCGAGAGGCGGGTACACCCCGGACTGGTCGCCAGCCAATCACAGGGCACATATAGACAAACAACCATTCACACTCACATTCATACCTATGGACAATTTGGAGTCACCAATTAACCTTGCATGTTTTTGGAATGTTGGAGGAAATTAATGATATCATAACATATATAAACCTCTGTGATACCATATCATTCTTCCTAATAAGGTGGCAGTAATTTAACACTTTAAGCGCCAAAGTCGCAAGATTGCAGAATTTAACAACCCATTTTGCCAATAGTAGTTAATAAATAGTAGTTAATACTTTACACCGGGAGATGGCGGACATCTGTAACTTTAATCTAAACGACACATGTGGGTGTGGTTTTATGCAAAGTGTAGGTGATACACTTTCAACTGTAGTGTTCGAACTGCAGCGAGTCCACCGTCACAGTGAATTGATGGATTAGACCTGAGACAGTTCACTGTCGGGTTCTGTGCTAACAGTTGGCAAGTACAAAAGAATAAAAGTGTAAGGAACTCATGAAGTTGTAGTAGAATGTATATGAAAACACAGTATAGCAATCTTAAGAGAAGCCGCAGCATTTTATCATATTTTTCCCCAAATATTATTCTTGTATTTGATGATAACTATGACAGCAGTATCATGTCTATGTGTATAGTTAGTAGAGTGTGACCGATATATCGATAGCAGTATCATGTCTATGTGTATAGTTAGTAGAGTGTGACCGATATATCGACAGCAGTATCATGTCTATGTGTATAGTTAGTAGAGTGTCACCAATATATCGATAGCAGTATCATGTCTATGTGTATAGTTAGTAGAGTGTCACCGATATATCCATAGCAGTATCATGTCTATGTGTATAGTTAGTAGAGTGTGACCGATATATCGACAGCAGTATCATGTCTATGTGTATAGTTAGTAGAGTGTCACCGATATATCGATAGCAGTATCATGTCTATGTGTATAGTTAGTAGAGTGCGACCGATATATGACCAGTGTTGGGCATATTAATTTAGTTGCTAGTTACTTCTCCAAAAAAGTAACTGAGTTACTCCACTACACATTAAACACCCGCCGACCCAAGTTCTCTGATTGGCTGAAGACGCTTATGTGGTTATCTCACCCCCTCCCTTGTCACTCTGCAACACTCTCACACCCTGACTGCACTGCAGATTATTTATGACGTCAGTGATATATTTTTAGTCGGCTTCAGTAACGTGCAGTAACTAGTTAGATTACTTATTACTTGTTTTTTTTTACTTTTTCCCATCACTGTATATGACATATGACAGATTAATCAATATCTGTGAAAATATACCCGATATTATCCGATACATAGCTCTTTTTTTTGCTGTGCCGCAACACTCTCCCAGTGTCTGTGTGTGTACGCTGCTGCACGATTCCTCCTCACAACTCTCACTTTGCACTGTGTCTCTATCTCACTCGGTCCACTTAGAAGGAGATGACACACGAAAGAAAACTACATTTTTTCACACCACGGAAAGCTGTGACTTTGTAAAACAATATAACACTACATTTTAGCGCCACGCTGTCAAGGAGGACATTCAATTTTAGAGATTGTATAACAAAGCTTTAATGTTGTGCATCTCTGTGGGTTAAAAAAAATAGATGCAACTGCTAATTTACATCTCCACCATTATCTAAGATTGTTATACAGCATTTTAAAGTAAAGTAAAGTGAAAGTATATGCAGTTCATACTTCCAAGCAAGATATCCAGGGCTCATACATTCACAAGTCATTAAAACAATTCAGAAAATGTAATGTACTATATTTAGTTGTCATTTGATATACTGCATGTTTTGAAAACACTTAGACTGTAAACATCAAATGTCCCTTTATACCCAATTAGTTTTATGTATTAGTTGTTTTTTGTATGGTTAGTTTTATGTTGTTTCATTTCCTTGTAATGTGTCTAGTAATGTGATGCATCTTTTATTTCTTATTTTATTTATACTCAACCTTTTTTTCTTTTTAATGTTTGTTTTCAGCAGCTTTTTGCAAATATCCAGTGGCTGCAGAGGCAACTTTTCAATAGCTGGTAAATATGACTTGTTGATATTGGTAAGATGTTTACGTGAATAGCCCTCCATTTTCTTTTATATACACACACCTGACATTGGACTATGTATTAACACTCGTTTTTATTTTAAAATGCTATTGTATCTGCTGTCCTATCCTAAACTATTGTATCAAATTGTATGCTAATGACAAAAATGCACTGAATAGATATATTTTCATTTGAAAGGCAGAAAAGAAGAGTAAAATGTGGCGGCGTTATGTTAAATTCAACATGTGTAGTACATAACCAGGGCTCTGGTACGAGCAAAGCAAAGACCACTACAAATTTGGAGCAACACCTAAAAGTAAATGACAGAGGCATGTCCTTATGTTGACAGTCTTATGAATTAAACGTCCTAATTGCCATTTGGTAGTCTTTGTGTTGAATCATGGGTATTATAAGAATGTATCTTCATATACAGTATGTACGTATGTATGTGTACATCAATGCTCTTTTCATATGTATTGGCTGATGTATTGGTTATCCTTTCAGCCCTCAATGTCGGTATCGGTATCACCCCAAAAGTCCCACATCGGTCGGACTCTAATAGTTAGTGTAAAGACATTTTTACATCTGGCCTTGTTACTAGTTTACTGTATAACACCCTGAGGACTAAGCAGTGGTGCAGTGTGTGACTGAGCTGCCTGAGCAGATGTTTCATGGCAGACAATGCGGAGCTTGATAGGGCTCTTTGATGAGGCAAGAAAAACCCACAGTGTGGGCTATATCCCCTTCCACATGTCCCTTGGGTGAGTGTCCTCACTTGTTTGGATGAAAATGCAGAGAACCTGAGGGAGAGCTCCCCAAAGGACTCTGACCCCATGCTACCCTTTACCCACCGGTTGTGCCTTTGTTGTTTTCATGATAATCTGTCTGACAACATAAAGTCTATTTGTTTTGATGGGAGATACTGTACCATATCAGTCCCTGGGCTTTTTGATGAGGCGCACGGCAAGAGAAACAGCCTAGAGTTTTGTCACATCCACAATATTTTTTTCCGCACACATGCATGTGTTGGTCACATCCAGTGTACTAAAAATGCAATTCTGCAAAATGTGTTTTGTTATGTAAAATATAGGGATGACCTATTATGGATAATACATTTTTGCCATGTATCTGTAATCGTGATGACGTAAAATCCTCATTATGCATTCACTCTTCACACACTGTTCTTGGCCAGTCACACACAGCGACTGCCGCTCCATAGACAAGCTCTCTGCAGCGCCCAGGCAGCGCCCAAGCCGCGCCCAGGTCGCGCCCAGGCAGCGCTCTTGCACTGTGTGCATTAAAAGAGAAAGCGATTAACTGTTTCTTTCACCCTGCATTGACTGTGTTATCCTCACGAGAGACTTGCTACCAGAGCACACGTTCTCAACCTGGTGTGAATGCACCGCTGGAGTGTGTGGGTCCATTTTTTATACCGCTTATCCTCACAAGGGTCGTGTGTATGCTGGAGCCGATCCCAGCTGTCTTCGAGTGAGAGGTGGGGTACACCCTGTACTAGTTGCCAGCCAAACGCAGAGCACATATAGACAAACAACCATTCACACTCACATTTATACCTATGGACAATTTGGAGTCGGCAATTAACCTAGCATGTTTTTGGAATGTGTGAGGAAACGTTGGTGCTGAGCCAAATGCAATGAACCACTCTGACTGGGGATGCTGAAAAGTGCAAACATCTACGTGGTTTGATCCGACAAATCTTTCAGTGTGGGAGGAAACTGGTCGCCAGCCAATTGTAGGCACTAATGATGCACAAGCCTTCAAAATAAATATTGGACATCTACATTTTGAGTTTCAAGTAAAAACGTTTGCTGAATTAATATATAAAGCCACTTCAACAAGACATCCTGTTCTACACTGAATAAAGGAAAAACACGGTTCATGCCACATGAACTATCTACTGGGGCTTGTGATCTTATAGAAACATATGCAATAAAATGAATAGGAACTCAGCATTATCATCAGGAATTAAAAATTATACTTTTAATCATACGTATTAAACAGCTGCTTGAGAGCATTGTGACACTGCTGTCTGTGTAGAGACAAATTTCCACCTAGCAATGCCATATTGGAGTTGCAGGGAAGACTAGCATTAGGTTAAAATACATTGCCACCTTTCTTTATGATTTTTATGCTTTTATATGGCCATTGTAAAAGTCTACGGTGAAATATAGACTTTGGTCAGGCAGCTGGGTAACTCAGTGACTGCCAACCATTTTCAGAGAAGAAAGCTCCATACTCCATACTGGGGTAATTTTGCTGAACTTTCAAGACCCACAGAATATTGAGTTTTAGGACAGCATATGCATTGAAACTATGTAAAGAAAATTTAGACTCTCTTCTTTCATTGGAAAAAAATGCTTGTTTCTATCCTATTTGAGTCTTCATAAATCAGCAGCAAAATGTAGTGTGGTTTTAGCACCCTTAGCACCTTTAACACCTAATTCTGACCCCAAAACAGAGAAAATTTGCTTTTTCTGCAAAAAAGCAAATTCAAGCCAAACGGTAAAGGACGTCTATATGTTTTGTTTTAGTCACACATCAAACATCTGTTAAGATGTTCACGTATATTAAAGGGAAAAAAATGATGACAAAATAACTACATTTATTCACATACATATTTAGAACATAACGCAAAATAATAATCTATTTACAGATGTTTGTATGCCCTTGAACTATTTAAAAATGTGTCACCCCTATCCTTTGTGATCGCAACAGATCCACAACCAGTGTAAGCTGGCTATATTTTCATCTGTGTTGGATTAGTCTGCATTTTTACTTTTCAAGTGTCAAAGGCAGGGAGTACTTTCAGGGTTAGTGTAAACTTGTCTATACGTACAAATTTACTGTACTCAACTTGCAATTTGCATTTTCCTGGTTTCAGTTTTGAGTTCAGTTTGAGATAGATAAAGATAGACAGATAGACAGATAAATAGTATTTTACTATTTGTTAAAACATTTGTCCCCTGAGGAGGGCATGACAAAAAATAATAGAGAACCACTGCTATAAAGAAAATACAATTATCAATTATACAAGATTAAAGCTCATCTGGTGAGTGCATTATTAAGGAGATTAATGCGGCTAAGTGGAAATCTTGTTGAGTGTTTGCCATTCACTTACATTGCATCAGCTGTCCACACAAACCCAGATTTTCTAAAAACGCCAATTTTTCCATGTATTTTGGCCTTACGTCCACACTCAAATGTAGGACTTTGTCCTTAAAAACAGAGCCTTTGGAAAACTCCAGTTTTAACATATATGTATGGATGGGGAAAACCTGAGTTTTTGGCTTGTCCCTGCCATCATATAAGGTAACAATTATACATTGTCATTTCCACACTGGGTAACTTGTGCAGTACAAGCATTGCCTCATTGGTTTTAAACATACTGAGAGGACTCTTGCAATTGCTGCTGCTGCTTCACTCTCCAATAGGTGTGGGCGAAGCAGTTCTGTCAAACACAACAACAAAGTCCTTGATATGTCAAACTTCTCACACTATTCTTCCTAAATAATATGATAATACTTGCTTGTCAAAGTTGTCCCCTACCTAGAGGTCTGATCAGGCCTTTCCAAAATCTTCGTTGTAGTCGGATGATTGAAAGTGTCTCTTTGTTTTTCTACTTGTTTTGTGACTCTCATGGAGACAATTCAGCAAGAGCAATTAGTCAGACACACAGAGTCATTACAGCGCTGATGGCGTCATAGCACAAAAAGAAGCTAGGAGAGTCTACCTTGGTCAATAAAATGAACTACACTTCCCAGCATGATCCTGATAGTCAACAATCATTGATTCGTTCATTCATTTTCGACCGCTTATTCTCACTAGGGTTATAAGTATGCTGGAGCATATCCCAGTTGTCTTCGGGCATGAGGCGGGGTACACCCTGTACTGGTCACCAGCCAATCACAGGACACATATAGACAAACAACCATTCACACTCACATTCATACCTATGGACAATTTGGAGTCGCCAATTAACCTAGCATGTTTTTGGAATGTGGGAGGAAACCGTAGTCCCCAGAGAAAACCCATGCATGGGGAGAACATGCAAACTCCACCGAGAAATGCCAGAGTGTGGAATCGAACTTGGGTCACCTGATTAAACATTCATTCATTCATTCATTCATTCATTTTCTACCGCTTGTTCCTCACGAGGGTCGCGGGGGTGCTGGAGCCTATCCAAGCTGTCTTTGGGCGAGAGGCGGGGTACACCCTGGACTGGTCGACAGCCAATCACAGGGCACATATAGACAAACAACCATTCACACTCACATTCATACCTATGGACAATTTGGAGTCGCCAATTAACCTAGCATGTTTTTGGAATGTGGGAGGAAACCGGAGTACCCGGAGAAAACCCACGCATGCACGGGGAGAACATGCAAACTCCACACAGAGATGGCCGAGGGTGAAATTGAACCCTGGTCTCCTAGCTGTGAGGTCTGCGCGCTAACCACTTGACCGCCGTGCCGCCCCTGATTAAACATCCTTACTTTAATTTAGTAGACATAAAAATGTGCTCTCCCTTACTCGCTAATATAGAGTCAATGTTGCTAAATTATCAACACAAATCTCTTCTATGTATGAGGAGTGTTATGAAGCGCATGATTGCCAATACTTGAAAGTTGGTGCTGAGCTAAATGCAATGCGTGTCAATTGAACCACGCTGACTAGGGATGATGATGATGAAGTCCAAACGTCTACGTGTTTTGATCTGACAAATCTTTCAGTAAAGTTGATGAAATGTAGAATTACTGCAGCTTTTTTTAGGACACCAACAAGTAGGAAGCAGCTGTTCAACTCGAAAGATGGATATAAAAATCACTCGTTGATGCTGATGCTGGGTACATCAGGGTAGATTGGATTCCAGGGTGGGCCTAAAGCACTTAATGTGCGCTTCCAATGATGCCTCGCACATTGGCACTTCCATATCACTTTCATTATCATTCATTTTAGCGATGCCGTAGATCACAGTCTTGATTGGCTTCTGGCTGCTTTGTTCTCATGATGCAGTTTTTCTCCAAAAGGAGAAATTTTGTTGTTTTAATCTTGCAAGAGCTCCTGTGACCCCTAATATATACCATATCCATGTAGTTTTTCAATCATTAGAATGCTATTGTATGACCAACCAACTTTCTCCATTCAATATAGATTTTGATAAATAACACACACTACAACTGGAGGTAGTCTAGAAAATCGACATTCCACAGGAAGCACACTATTGACTTGCTGTGCAGTGTAAAAAAAAAAAAAAGAAACAACCAAAAATGCCTTCGGAAAGTTTTGATCCAATACTTTTATCTAAGCTCATCTCAATTTTAACTGTCGGCTTGAGTTACTGGTGATCAGTGTTTGTGTTATTGTCATTGCAATTTACAGTGAATATATTAGTTATATAACAGTTAAGACTTTTTTTAGTAATGGTGTACTCAAGGTTCATAGGACCTCAATCAAATAGTGCAAATTTTTGTTCATTAATCCAGTACCATTTGATTAAACAATGAATGACCGATTGGTTTAATATTTTTTTTATTTTTCAAGCATTATATTTATTAAATTGACATTGTGCATAGTGTAACTGGTAGGGATGAGCTGGATACTATCTGTTACGGATAATGCATTTTTGCCGGATACAAGTATGAAACGATGACATTTCGTCATTATCCATATGGCCTGGCCATAACATTAGGTACACCTGCACAGTATGGATGTTGCAGTCTTAAACTCGTTTCCTACGCCATGCATTTCACAAGAGACATGTATATGGCTCGTTGTGTCATGTCGCCTGCTCTCTTTAGCTGGTGAGATAAAGTCACTTGGAAAACTTTGTTTCAAATACTGAATGCTGTGAACAAGGCTGACAGATGATTTCCCTATCCGCCATCATCGCTCGTCTGCATGAATTAACAACTCCACACAGATCATTCAAAAAATAAATAATACGTCTTACAGATCCCTCACACATATACACACTCCACATATAGTAGAATAAGAATAAATATAGCAGCTTTTGATCAATGCATGTAAATTTCAGACTTAAAATAATATAGTTTTATAAACCACACCCACTCTGAGTGCGGATACAAATACAGATAATTTAGATATGTGCACAGATAAAGATACAGATAGTGGTGTACTCGCTCATCCCTAGTAAGTGGTGGTTATTTTTAGGGTGACATATGAAGTACACTACGTACATATGTACAATTTGGCTGCACACAGGAGAAACAGTTCGGGGGAGTCTAACTGGTGTGAATAAAGCAGGCAAACAAAGATTACGTTGAAATTAAATGGTATATCATAAATATTATGGAAAAAGTATATGTGGAACAAAAACAATTACACAGCCAGTAAAAAAACAAACAAAAAAAACTATGATTTAACAAAAGGGAAAACTACAACTCTTACTTAAGTTGCTAAGTATAAGGGTTTAAAAAGGTAGGTTCTTTGAGTCTTGTTGGTAAAAGTTAATTCATTAGTTCAGTTGAGGGGTTAGCAAGCATTAAAAACCCAATAAACAGAGACAATTATTTTCAAAAATAACAGCCAAAATGAAGGTTATACAACAAAAACGTATAACCAAAGACACCACAAAAATGCATTTCCGCAACACCGTTCATGGCAGGAATGGTAGGTCGGTGGGTTGGTGGGTAGGTCGATACTTTGGGGAAATTTGCATCTTCCAGTATATTTCATAGAAGTAGAATATCTTTAAAATGCTGGTGCAATCAAAGTAACTTTTCGACGCAACCTACACAACATTGTTGCTTAAAATACGAAGGGTGGCGATTGTGAAAGATGTGCGCATTTTACCGCAGAGTTGTTGTATCCATCGGCCTTCATTGTTGCTGCACAGTGGCGACGGCGAAGTGCAGCATTGCAATGAATAAACGTCACTGTGTTCACCTAGCTGTTCAAATGCCCACTTCCTTCTTCGTCCTCAACATTGGTGACATATGCGCATTGGTGATGTAAGCGATTCCTCAAACCTGTAAAAAAAATTTGACTTTTTAATTTTTTAATTGAGGTATTTCAATCATTTGAATGATTGTTACTGACCTATAAATGTTAATGCCAGTAAAATGTAAGAGCTAATTTGTCAGAAAACAGTCCGTTAAAGGTTATGTTTGAATGTGATAATATAGTAAATAAACCCATCTTACAAGAACTTTCACTTGATAAGGTTTTTTTCCCCTCCAATTTGAATGAAGTGCTGCCAAGTGAACTGTTGAACACAGATTTTACTTTGATAGAGAGATCTCTTGTGAAAAGACATCCACAGAAATAAAGAAATAAGACAACAGAAGGAGGAAGATCCCGCTGGGAACTGAGGAAGAAATATGGACAAGCACTATATCAAGCAACTCACAATCCACACATTTTCAACAAAGCTTTAAACCTAAATTGGAAAAGGTACTGATGAATAGATGAAATCGATGTAATTACAAACCACAACTACAGTAATTAGTCTACTTAAGCTAATACCTCATGACAATACAAATTACTTGAGTTGAGCCGGAAGTATCCAATACGGACAATGCATTTTAGCCATGTATGAGCATGAAATGAATACAGCTGTAAGAGAAATCCTCATGGGGTCTGTGTACTGTTGTGTTGTTATGAATATATAGAGATTTTTTAAATCTCATTGTGTAATATATTCACTCTTCATGCTTTGTGATTGGCCAGTCACTCTCACACAGCGACCGTGTGTGTTTAAACTAGGGCTGTCAAAAATAACGCATTAAATCAATTGCAAACGAATCACGCTTACACTACAAAATTGTAAATATTTTGAAGATACACAGCGTGATACACTTTTTCAGTCTTATTCTACTCAGTTCAGAAAGCGTATTGGACTTCCAATATTGAAGTAGAATCCTGATGAGAAAATCCATGATGGTTGAGATGAAAGAAGCAAAAAAACAAGCTAACCGCTCGCCTCAGCGTCATTAACTGACGGAAGAGTGGATACCGAGCTCTCAATTTTGCTACAAAGACTCAACAAGATGTTTGTTTTTATTTGAGGACTTTTATCGGAGCACACTTCTTATGCTAGAACACACAGCCATCCCAAGGAGAGTTGTCGCCGCTGTTGTTGTTGTTAACAGAACTAGCATAAGTATGTGTATCAATGCACTGAGAAAAGACGTTTTGGTAGTGTTTGAAATCAAAATACGGTAAGATACTGCAACTATTACATGTTATCATTGTTGTACATGTTAATACATGATCACAGCATGTATATCAAACCATACAACATTTTAGAGTTGTGTTTTTTTTCATATTCAACATAGGTGTATCCCAATGACAGCATTGTAAGCTAGCTGAAATTAATTTGTTTTCTTGTGTTATAACGCACAGAAAAGGGAAAAAAAATGTGTTTGTGTTTCACATCAGGATTATGTTGGGTCTGCAATATTTTTATGTCATAAGCGTCCTTATTTAATGTTTTTCAACAACCAGCAGAATATTTCAACAGGTTTTCTATGTGCCAACTGTAAAAATATTCAGTTTATTAATACTGAGTCCTACTTTATGGAAATTCACCTACCGTGGTCAAACCTGCAACAAATTAAACGGAACAACTTTATTTGGAAATTGACAAACACGGGAATATTACACCTCTTGGTGTTTGAAATGGAAGGTGCTGCCAGCGGAACGTAAACAGACGGCTAGGACTGCATCTGTTCAAATATGTTTTGCCACCTTTTTGCCATATCACTATTTTGATCTGACACTAATTGCTCAGCAATTTCTAGGTGGATTAAAAAAAAAAAGAAATTGCCTGGATCAATTAATCGCAGATTATCTCTTGACATCACTAGTATCATCGTGGCTAATTAGACAGGTCCAGCTATTAGGATGAGAACAATCCAGTTATATACTATTTCAGTAGATAAATCAAATGAGTACCAGTGAGAAGGTCCAGCCAAAAACCTTGTGCCCAGCCCATTTATCATGCAGCTGCTGCACACTATGTGTTAATGATTCTGACTGAACGACTCTGCCAGAGATGTAAACTACCTAAACCAGTTATTATACCCCAATGTATCCTCTAGCAGCTGTCAAACCAATGAACCAATTGAGCACTTGAAGTTTGTAGTATATTCGCCCTTTGCATTTTTACTTTCAGCCCCAGGCCTTCTTTAAATAGGTAAATGATAATGAGGTTTTACGTACTATGTCTGTGTGTTTATCGAAAAGTCTCTTAAGTATCATCAAGGGGCCTACATGGCTGTGCTTTAACCACGAAGAGAGAAGGCATTATCTATGAAGCAAGCTGATGAGAAGAACTTGAGTTTCCTTTACTTGATCCCCAGACAATTCCAATTTAATTGTGCAATAAAGACCATGCACAGCGTCATTTATTACATTGTTTATTCAGCCACCCTTTTGTCTCTGATTCCCATTTGAGCTCTAATTAATCCTGCAAAGCAATCCCCACTTAATTACTATGGGTAGCTTCGGGCATAAACTGGGGTCAATTGCTTGAATTTAAAAAAATTATAAAAAATATGAGGCTGCACGGCGAACAGGTGGTTAGTGTGTAGGCCTCACAGCTAGGACACCCAAGTTCAATTCCACCCTCAGCCATCTCTATGTAGACTTTGCATGTTCTCCCCGTGCATGTGTGGGTTTTCTCCGGGTACTCCGGTTTCCTCCCACATTCCAAAAACATGCTAGGTTAATTGGTGACTCCAAATTGTCCATAGGTATGAATGTGAGTGTGAATGGTTGTTTGTCTATATGTGCCCTGTGATTGGCTGGCGACCAGTCCAGGGTGTAACTCACCTCTTGCCCCAAGACATCTGGGATAGGCTCCAGCACCCCCGCGACTCTCGTGAAGATAAGCGGTAGAAAATGAATGAATAAATGAATAAAAAATACTATTTTTCTTTCCGACTGCAACAAAACTAATTACAGGTTATATTTATAGAAAATGTTAAGATCAAGAAAATGGTAGTGATACTGAACTCCTTGGGATTTCACATTATAATAATACATCTAGTTAATGTGTGACATGAATATTTACAACACACGTGATCCTAATTTGCTCTGCATTGATTTTTGTCAACAAGACAGCTGCAACAGCTGGCTTTGTTACACAAAAACACACAAAGGCATAATGTTACTAAAACAGAATCAATGAAGTAATACATATGCCAATTACAGCATCCGTATACTGTAGACAAACACACAAATATTACAAAGTCTAACAGGTACATAACCTATGCAGTGTCTCTTAACAAAACTGAAAAAATCCTGCATTTTGCTGTCTTGGGCAAAAATGCAGTTTGATTACTCATAAAAATTCCTGCTCCTCAAAAGCCTTCACTATGATTTCATTAGTAAAATATCTTCGTCCTCATCATGTACTGTAGCTATATTCAATTTTGCAGAAAAGGAAAAATACTGGTTTTACCTAATGTACCCAAGTACTGTAGTAAAAATGGCAAAGAAAGGAATAATCATGCATTGTAAAGAGCTATCTTTATATGCTCCAATTACACAGTTACTCTTGCATGCCTATGGGTGGAGTGGTTGGAAAAATCCTTCATAATCTGCAAATTGTGTCATTAAAAGTTGGTCACTTCTCATCGCAAATATAAATTCCCACACCTTATCCACAAGAGGGAATGGAAATAACACCAAAATGGTGAGCTAATACCAATACAGAGTAACTGTCCTGCATGACCAAGGCAAGTAAAGATGCTAGGTGCTATGTTTAACAAAGTTTATTGTAACAAAAGACCACTCACAAACGAGGAAAAAACTGATAAAACGAAACTAGACATAGTGCAACATAAAATACACCGGACTCAGCCACGGGAAGTCAAAAACTAAAGGCGCTGCTGAAAACCAACCAGGAAAAAATATAACTAACAAAAGCCACTGCTCAAAACCAAGCAGGTGAGGAGAAAGTAACCACTGCAGGAGAAGCCAGGTGGGATACAAGGTACTCACAACACAATACAAGGTGACCAGAACGCACGGCAAGGAAACACAAGGCAGGGAAGCACAGGAGTCAAGCAAGTTACAATTGACAATCTGGCAACGAGCAGTCCACACTGCACAGTTTAAGTAGTCCCAGGGTAATTGGCTGGATGTGTGCTCGGGGAGGTCCTCCCATGACGCTCAGAGGTGCACTGCAACCAAAAACAGGCAGGCGGCAGCAATGGAGCACAACAGAACAAGCTTAAGTGCGATGAAGAATAGAAAAAAAAAAAGCCACGCTGGGATTAACAGGGCACGAAGCTTAATGGTTAAGTCGCAAATGTCATTGTGACTTTGTGCCCTACGAAGCTTTTCATCAAGCTTAAATTAGCATCACTGTACTTTTTTTGGGGCGGCTTTAACTGTTGGAGCGAAATCATGCACTCTGGAGGGAACTTGCACAAACTCATACATACTGTAAAAAAAAGTCCAGAACAACCAGAAAAATACTGTACATAAATTTAATATGTGAATGAAATCATGCAGCGTGATTGGCCAGTCACACAGGGACCGCCTCTCCTGAGACACACTACAGCCAGAGAGGAGTTCAGCGGTGCTTCACACGGTACAATTGGGAAGTTTAAAACGGCTCTGTGTTTGTCACAATGCCTCCACTTTATGAGGTTTTCTTCAGCTCGGCACTATTTCGGTTTGTATCTAAAGGTACTTGGTAAACCTGTTCCGTAACATGCGCGATTCAACAACTCAATACACATAACCTGCATTGACTGGCCACAACATTAGGTACACAGGAGCACAAGCGCTTGTATGGCTCACATGAGTGTGCTAAAAACACCTCTTTCAATATGTTGCAGTATGCACCTTGCAATCTTATACTTGTTTCATAACGACATGGTGCTTTTTATCACGACAGTGGTAACGATCGTGCATCAGTCACTGACCAATTAATTTTTTTTCTGTCTGCTTGTTTCGGGTGATATCAAGTCAGTTGGTAAACTGCTTGTAGTACTGAACGCTGTGCTTTGAAGAAAAATACAGTCAGAAAGGCTGACACGTTATTGTTATGTTTATTGCCGCGTTTGCATGTATCACCAACTTCACACAGCTCATTTAAATATGAAATCATTGTAATAGAGCGGCACGGCGGTCTAGTGGTCAGCGTGCAGATCTCACAGCTAGGAGACCAGGGTTCAATTCCACCCTTGGCCATCTCTGTGTGGAGTTTGCATGTTCTCCCCGTGCATGTGTGGGTTTTCTCCAGTTTTCTCTCTGACTGGCTGGCGACCAGTCCAGGGTCTCGCCTCTCGCCCAAAGACAGCTGGGATAGGCTCCAGCACCCCCCGTGACCCTCGTGAGGAAAAAGCGGTAGAAAATGAATGAATGAATGAATCATTGTAGTATATATAATAAATTAAAGAATAAAGTCTCAAGGATCACTTACATACATACACATATAGCTGAATAATAAACAATACGTATAGCAACTTCTGTTAAATCTAACTCAATTTCAGACTTAAAATAATGTACAGCTTTAAGGCCAGCTTTAAGCTCTGTCCAGTTCGGACACACCCATATCCGATATATGCCCCACCCACTCAGAGTACGGATATGAATACAGATAATTTAGATGGGTGAACAAATACATATACATATAGACACAGATGCAGATAGTGGTGTACTCACTCATCCCTCATTGTTATAATATCTGATATGAACTCATTTTCTTATGTTATAATGCACAGTAAAGTGAAAGAAATATATGTTCATATTTCACGGATTTTGAATGATGGGCAAATTTTTTACATGGGCAAGTACAGTTCCCCTTTAGCGCAACTGTGTTCTTAATGTATTTTGATCACAAAACTGCTGTCGTGATCTGTGTGTTGTCGCCCTGCTGCTCTTTCATTGCAGCGCATCCTGACCAGCAGCAGGCGGGCCACTCCTGCATACACCTGAGTTCAATCATCCATCGAACTACTTAAGCCTTGCTCACAGCTGTGCTAATCGCCAGATTGTCCCTCAAGCTTCCACAGCGTCAAGCGTCTGCTGCTAGTCTCCTGCCACGTGCACACTCCCATTGTTCCTTCTGCTTTGCTTTCTGGCTTTTAAGTATATTGTCCTGAGTACTTGCCTGTTGGTTTTTGCCACTGTGTTTTCTGTTGTCACTTTGTTTTTGCCCGCTGACCTTTTGTCAGCTGTGTTTTTCGTTCCTGTACTTGTGTTTTGCCTGGATGCCTTTTGCTGAAATGTTCTGGCTTGTGTTATTTTTGCCTAGCAACCACAGTTTATTTGTACTTTTACACGGTGTGGACTCTTTTTGTTATTAAAATGTTTTGTTGTATTTCCTGCCTCCGCATCTTGGTTCCAGACGGGTTCATAGTCCTTGACAACTGCCTTGTTAACAGCTTGCTAATACTTGGGAACAGGAACTGGAAGGCAGCTTCTTCCGACTATCTATAATGTAATCAGTGGTTGGTTCTGTAGCTCCTTGCTAACTAATACAGTTATGCACCAAGTCTCAAAAATTCACATAAAATAAGTTCTTATTTTAAAATATTCTAAAGCAATATAAAATGATGTTTTCTGTTAACAGGTTTTCTGGGACAGATTAATTGGATTTAAATGGAAATATAAATTCGGTTAGAATACATTTCGGTTAGAGTCGGACCTTCTAGAGCAGATGGCGCTATCCAAGGATTCATTGTTTGGTTTGCAATGTTATTGTTTCCACAAAAGCTTTTTTTGTTTTTACTTTTTAACACTGTGTTGGATAGTTGTCAACTTGATTAAGTAATTTCAGCCATCTCCTTTGATGCTTTACCAAATGAGAAGCTACTCACAGTATTAGTTAAGGTGAAATGACGTGTTGCCAGATGAAACATAATCACCCATGCCGTGCAGTAATTGGGGTTCCAGACCTGACGAGATAAGTAAAATTCATTCATTCATTCATTTTCTACTGCTTTTTCCTCACGAGGGTCGCGGGGGGTGCTGGAGCCTATCCCAGCTGTCTTCGGGCGAGAGACGGGGTACACCCTGGACTGGTCGCCAGCCAATCACAGGGCACATATAGACAAACAACCATTCACACTCATACCTATGGACAATTTGGAGTCGCCAATTAACCTAGCATGTTTTTGGAATGTGGGAGGAAACCGGAGTACCCGGAGAAAACCCACGCATGCACGGGGAGAACATGCAAACTCCACACAGAGAGGGTGGGAATTGAACCCTGGTCTCCTAGCTGTGAGGTCTGCGCGCTAACCACTAGACCGCCGTGCCGCATAAGTAAAATTCAGAATTAATAAACATAATATTTTTGTAGTTAGAGCATAGAAAATACTTTCTAAATTTTTGACATTTAATTAGAGCCCTGTACACATGGAAATTATAATCACCTTTACATATTATGATATCATATTGTCCAAAATAAGCGATATAAGCAAAGAAAATAAGGGTTTTAAGACTCGTGTGTTTTAATAAATATCTTCCAGATGTGTAAACAAAAAGTGACATCGTAGTTTCAGAGTTGAGCTTTAGTAGCCCAAGCCCGTGTTATTATTATGATGACATTATGATTATTATTATTGTTGTTATTATTATGCCTATTGTGAGTTAAATCATTATAAAATAAAACGTTGCCATTGGTCCTGCATGTTACTGGTGGCACTTGTGGCCAGTGACAATGCTTAATTTAGGACAAGAATACGATGCTAGGCTGTCGTCAACCACAAAATGGCGATCATTTATCCATTTTTGAAAAACCATGATGGAGAAAGAGTAACTTGTAATTATCTAATACAAGGCTCTTTATTTAATTAGTTAATATAGGGCATGGCCATTGACAATATATGTATATATATATATATATATATATATATATATATATATATATATATATATATATACTAACAGTAATTCCCAAGGTCACTGTTTGCTGAGTGTTCGAAACATTGTCGTTACAATACCAGGTCTATTAAATTTAAAATGAGCCTCCCTTCAGGTCATTGAGAAGGGACAACAACACACAGAAAAACAGCTGGCAAATAAAGTTGCCTCTGGAAGGCTTTCTGCCTCTTTCTCATCTTGCATTAGGCATGAGTCTCAGTATGCAGTACATGCTCCCCAGGCAATACAGTACACATCACAAAGCAGCACACACTGGTTTGAGTCAGACAGCAACAGTGGACCAGTTGTGTATATACTACAACAGTAGTATGCATGTACTGCATGCAGAATTTGCACCTTTGCTTTAAAGGAAATATATAGTTGTTATATGCACTGTATTGCATGTATTTACTATTTATGGTGATAAATGCTTCACATGACAAATATGTTGTATTTGTATGGTTCTCTCAACAACATTTTGACATACTGTAGACAGTGGATTGTCAGCTGATGGGCTTTGGTGAAGTCAAATTCTACGCAGTCTTGATATTGATATGATCTGATTTAATTTGTTTCTCGTCAGCTTGTGCTCAATGCAGCAATATGAATGGAATGTCAAATTTCGCTGCCTTATTTATTTTCAGTACTGTTGAAATTGAATATAATTTTACCAACCTTTGTACATGCAGTGGTAATGTTCCTTTGTTCCAAGTCTGACTACATAATTTGATATGTTGCTTCTACAGAGTATGGGTGCAGCATTGCGTTATGTATTATGTTGATTTTATGGCTCTAATTACAAAATCAATCAAATCAAATTAGACTTATATAAACATTTAATATCTAATTGTATCTTACACATGTAGTTTGTGTTTGTTTAATAAAAACTAGATGTATTCCAGGGAAAGTTTCTTTGTGCTTCTGTCAGTAGATGCATACATTTACATGGTTTCCTTCAAAATATAGATTTTCTTCTGAAAGCAATAAAATGGATACATGGGATGAAATATGGAGGACCTTGCTTGTTCAGGCGAGTGAACTGGCTTTGTACCTTGAGGTGCTTTTGGGATGCTTCAAGGCCATCAGGTCGTTCAAATGCTGTGTGAGAAAGTTGCACCCAATCATATAAAATCAACTGTACAGTAATAGCAGGGCCCGTTAAAAAATGAATAAATAAAAAAAATGTCTAATCACTTTGAGCAAATAATTATTTTACGCCATCACTCAATTTGGTCAAAACAAATTTAGTGGCGCAAATAAATATTGTACAAGGTGATTGAAAACTAATTCCCCATTTTAAAATACTCATAATTCATCCATATATATTTTCATATTGTTCTATTTTTTGTGTATGTTCCATTGTGTATGGAAATTCAATCTTTGTTATTAAATCTATGAATTAAATCTATGGTGAATATGAAACGTTATATTTTCCATCCCTTACCACTTTTCTATGTATTGAAAAAAAAAATCACCTATAGACTACAGTAAGTGAATAAATGCAACAGATGTTGAACAGATGGGAGTAGGATTAAAAAAAGCTTTGCTTCTTCCTACTCCGTATGGACATGTGAAACTGTGAATGGATTCATGTGATGTATTCCAGTGTATGGAATATATATGTTCAAATAAAATTAAACCATTGCCGTGACCATGTAGAGCAAAGTGGTAGCAGAAAACGTCCTGAGGAACCCTGCACACGAGAGGAGCAGAGGAGGATACAGAGTCACCAAGGCTGACACGGAAGGAGTGATTTGCCAAACGGGGCCTGGACCAGTGCTGCATCCCTGATCTAAAAGCAGAAATACAGTACTGTAAATACAGTAAACAAGTACTAATTGGTATGGTGTTAATGGTTTGATTTTATTTAAACATGTATACGTGTTGCAATGTAATACATCACATAATTCAAATCACAGTTCCACATGTCCAAAAAGAGTAGGAAGAAGCAGAGCTTATTTGATCCTACCCCCCACCTGTTTCACTCAAACTTGCAGATGTATATTGTCCTAGCTTTTGTTGCTTCTTGTTGGCAAGATAACTTTTAACTCAATTCAAAACTCATCATCTGATTCCCTAACTCTCTAATTTTGTAATTATGATATGATTAATTGTGTCAAAGGCTTTTGTCAGAGCCATAAATACTGCAGCTGCACACTTTCTATGATCTACAGCGTTGGTAATTTCCTCTGTAATTTCAATCAGTGCCATGGAGGTTGAAATGTTAGCTCTGTATCCATATTGAGTATCTGCAAGTAATTCATTCTTATGAATGAATTTATCCAACCTGTTTCTCCATAATTTAAGAAAATTGTGGTAAGGAAAGTGGACTTGATTTTGTCAATTGATGTAGCTGTATTCATTTTATGAGGGAATTTCACAGTCTGAAATGATAAGTTACGTACTATGTATGTTAGTGGTTCTACGATCTCACTTTTTATTCATTCATTCATTTTCTATGAAAAATTTAATTTCTACCGCTTATCCTCACGAGGGTTGCGGGGGGTGCTGGAGGCTATCCCAGCTGGACTGGTCGCCAGCCAATCACAGGGCACATATAGACAAACAACCATTCACACTCACATTCATACCTATGGACAATTTGGAGTCGCCAATTAACCTAGCATGTTTTTGGAATGTGGGAGGAAACCGGAGTACCCGGAGAAAACCCACGCATGCACGGGCAGAACATGCAAACTGGTCTCCTAGCTGTGAGGTCTGCGCGCTAACCACTCGACCACTGTGCCGCCTACACTTTTCATTGTTTCCATTTCAATTCCATTACAATTCAGAGACAACATGTTATCTTGTTCTCATGACCAAACAGAGCATTTAGGAGTTAACAGAACAAGTGTATTCTGCCTTACTTCTTTTGGTCATGTCTGAAACATGTTACAGCTTTTATTCCGACATGTCATACATGCGGAATTACAGGCAAACCAAACCAGTCATTTCAACCCAACTGTCACGCCCTGTGTGGGTTCGTGCTTGACAGTTTGTTTATGTTCCCGTTCTGGGCTTTTCCCTTTTGGAAACTCTGGTTTTGTGTTGGACTTCCTCTTTTGCCCCGTCTGCCTTAGTTACCATGGTTACCCACACCTGTCTCTAATTTGTGATTCCCTATTTAGTTCAGGTGTGTGCTTTTCCTTTTGTTGGATCATTGTTTGTTTGTCGTTTGTCCTCGCTGCTGCTGAGTTGCCTTTTTTGCCGCCTGCTACAATTACAGCCAAAAATAAATATTATTTACCTGCCATTGGTCCTGCTCTCTGCATCCTGGGGTCGTACCGCAACATAGACATGCCGCGCCGTGACAGAATGATCCAACCAAACGACGACGACCTCGCTGAGAGCGATTACTTGACCTGGCAGCTCCTCAAGGCCATGGAGGACAAGGAGATGGCGAAACCGCCATGGGAAATGGAGGACTTGGTGCGCGGTCCGGACGACACGTATGTCTCTACGGCGTGGCTGTATCCCGGACCCACCGAGGAAACTCCAAACCCTCCGCGACGCCGACGCAAGCCGCGGCGCCAAGGTGCGACGGCACGCTCGTTCTCCGCTCCACGCCGAGCTAAGGTGGACCAGCCCTCACGCCCTGCCGGCTTCGACGAACCCGTTGACGATCTCGCGGAGTTCGACGAATGGACCCGGCAGTTCTTCGAGGCGATGGAGCAGGAATGTGCCCGGTACACGCCGGAGGAACTGGATACCATGGTGTGGGGGCCGGACGGCACCCTAGTGCCCATGGCGTCGGTGTTCCCGGTACCCGCTGCACACCCTCCGACGCGGCGGCGACGCCGACGCACGGCACGTCGCCAAGAGGTGTGGCCGCCCTCTTCCGCCTCGCCATGTCACGCCACTGCACAGCACTACCCTCTCGCTGTGGCCGAGTCACAGCCTGTCGTGCGTTCCCCGACGGCTCCCGTGGCAAGTGGCGAGGCTCCCCGGATTCCTCCAGTTCCCAAGCCACGCAGCCCCAGGTGTGTCCAAGACCCGGCTCCCGTGCCAAGGTGCGTGGCCTCTCAGATTCCTCCAGTTCCCAAGCCACGCAGCCCCAGGGGTTTCCAAGACCCGGCTCACGTGCCAAGCTGCGTGGCCTCACAAATTCCTCCAGTGCCCAAGCCACGTAGCCCCAGGGGTTTTCAAGACCCGGCTCCCGTGCCAAGCTGCGTGGCGTCACAGATTCCTCCAGTTCCCAAGCCACGCAGCCCCAGGTGTTTCCAAGACCTGGCTCCCGTGCCAAGCTGTGTGGCCTCACAGATTCCCCCAGTCTCCAAGCCACGCAGCCTCAGGTGTTCTCAAGACCCGGTTCCTGCGCCAAGCTGTGTGGCCTCACAGATTCCTCCAGTCCCCAAGCCGCGCAGCCACTGGGGTTCCCAAGACCCGGCTCCCGTGCCAAGCTGCGTGGCATCCCGGATTCCGCCTGTGCCCAAGCCGCGCAGCCACTGGGGTTCTCAAGACCCGGCTCTCATGCCAAGCTGCGCGGCGTCCCTGATCCCGCCCGTGCCCAAGCCGCGCAGCTTCAGGCCCAAACAAGTGGCTGTGGCCGGGACTGCTGACCTGGAGGAGCCAGTGACCCTCCTCCAAGCCTCCCTCCTCCCTGCCCTGGTTTCGGCTCCCTCGGATTACGGCGTCTGGGATCCGCCTTCGAGAGGGGGGGCTAGTACCACCTGCTGGGCTATGGTGGAAGCACAGCCCAGCCCGCCGATGGAAGGGGAGAATGGCGCCACCTGCTGGGGGAGTGAGGAGGCACAGCCCACTCCACCTGCAGGACGAGCAGCAGGGCTTGCTGGAGCAGATGGTCAGGCTCTGGCATGGACGACGCCTGCTGCTTCGCCGTCGCCGCGTCAGGACCGGACGGCCGCTTCTTCGCCGTCGCCGCGTCGGGACCGGACGCCCGCTTCTTCGCCGTCGCCGCGTCGGGACCGGACGCCCGCTTCTTCGCCGTCGCCGCGTCGGGACCGGACGCCCGCTTCTTCGCCGTCGCCGCGTCGGGACCGGACGCCCGCTTCTTCGCCGTCGCCGCGTCGGGACCGGACGCCCGCTTCTTCGCCGTCGCCGCGTCGGGACCGGACGCCCGCTTCTTTGCCGTCGCCGCGTCGGGACCGGACGCCCGCTTCTTCGCCGTCGCCGCGTCGGGACCGGACGCCCGCTTCTTCGCCGTCGCCGCGTCGGGACCGGACGCCCGCTTCTTCGCCGTCGCCGCGTCGGGACCGGACGCCCGCTTCTTCGCCGTCGCCGCGTCGGGACCGGACGCCCGCTTCTTCGCCGTCGCCGCGTCGGGACCGGACGCCCGCTTCTTCGCCGTCGCCGCGTCGGGACCGGACGCCCGCTTCTTCGCCGTCGCCGCGTCGGGACCGGACGCCCGCTTCTTCGCCGTCGCCGCGTCGGGACCGGACGCCCGCTTCTTCGCCGTCGCCGCGTCGGGACCGGACGCCCGCTTCTTCGCCGTCGCCGCGTCGGGACCGGACGCCCGCTTCTTCGCCGTCGCCGCGTCGGGACCGGACGCCCGCTTCTTCGCCGTCGCCGCGTCGGGACCGGACGCCCGCTTCTTCGCCGTCGCCGCGTCGGGACCGGACTCCCGCTTCTTCGCCGTCGCCGCGTCGGGACCGGACTCCCGCTTCTTCGCCGTCTCCGCGTCGGGACCGGACTCCCGCTTCTTCGCCGTCTCCGCGTCGGGACCGGACTCCCGCTTCTTCGCCGTCTCCGCGTCGGGACCGGACTCCCGCTTCTTCGCCGTCTCCGCGTCGGGACCGGACTCCCGCTTCTTCGCCGTCTCCGCGTCGGGACCGGACTCCCGCTTCTTCGCCGTCTCCGCGTCGGGACCGGACGCCTGCTTCTTCGCCGTCTCCGCGTCGGGGCCGGACGCCTGCATCCTTGCCGTCTCCGCGTCGGGGCCGGACGGCCTCTAGACTTTCGGCCGGAGACCTGGTTCTACACCCAGGGCGCCCGCCTGAGGATGCCTACCTCGCGCTTGGTCGAGGGCGCCCCCCGGAGGGTGTATACCGTCCCAACCTGCCGCCCCGGCCGACCCCCTGAAGGGTCCCGTCGGCGACCCACCTCCGGTCCCCCCACCACCCATCCCTCTTTGACTGCTATCTATTTTGGACGTCTAGGATCCGTCCTTGAGGGGGAGGGGTACTGTCACGCCCTGTGTGGGTTCGTGCTTGACAGTTTGTTTATGTTCCCGTTCTGGGCTTTGATTTCCCTTTTGGAAACTCTGGTTTTGTGTTGGACTTCCTCTTTTGCCCCGCCTGCCTTAGTTACCATGGTTACCCACACCTGTCTCTAATTTGTGATTCCCTATTTAGTTCAGGTGTGTGCTTTTCCTTTTGTTGGATCATTGTTTGTTTGTCGTTTGTCCTCGCTGCTGCTGAGTTGCCTTTTTTGCCGCCTGCTACAATTACAGCCAAAAATAAATATTATTTACCTGCCGTTGGTCCTGCTCTCTGCATCCTGGGGTCGTACCGCAACAAAGCCTAGCCGATACGCGACACCAACCTCTCTGTCCAATACCTGCAACTGAACATATGATTGAACAATTGATTATTAACTGTCGGTCCCCTGTCTAATTCAGTCTGGTTCTGAGTTGTTTCTAACTGTAATGTGTTTGGTTACTCATTATCCATCTGCAAATACACAACGGAATATAACAGTTAGATTTATTGTGAAGGATCTAACGCAGTTCATAGCCATATTCAGCATACCAAAGATCATCCAAAGGGACCAAGGATCAAATTTTCCCCTCTCTCCTCTTCGGCCAAGCTCTCAAAGTACTTAACATAAAGCACAATCAAGCCTCAGTGTATCATGCACAGAGCCAAGGAGCTTTGGAGAGATTTCATCAAACTCTAAATTCCCTTTCCTCTTATTGTACAGAGTTGAGTGAAGATTGAGAGAAGGGTTTGCCATGGTTACTTCTTGCAGCTAGAGAGGCTTGTCAAGAGAGTACTGGGTTTTGTCCAAAAGACATAGACTTTAGACATAAAAGTCTGGGCTCCGTAAGCAGTTCTTCATGATAATTGGACTACAGATGAACCTCCAGTCAATCTGTTCGAGTATGTCAATGGTTTTCATCATCACCTCTACATGGCTGGAGAGAGGGTAAAGAAATGTTGGCTAAAGCTTAAAACGAAATCAAAAGTTTGAGTGATATTTTGGGAAGCAACAGTCGGTAAGTCAACTCTTCATTGGGGAAGAATGTGGCAATGCCAGATGAGGCTGTTAGTGGTCGTTAGAAAAATACAAAAGCCTTGTCAAAATTGTATTCACTACTTTGCCACTACTACCATTTGCCAAATGTAAAATCTGGACAATTAGAATCAGATTGGCCAAGTATGCTGACACAAACAAAGAATTTGACTGCGGTTAAATTAGCTCTCACTGTACATATACACAGACACTTATATATATATATATATATATATATTTATATAGCGGAGCTATTGGGGATGACCCATTCTTGTTTATATACCCGCTAGGACCAATTTAAAAGAATATAACATAGACATGGGTCATAGATTCCTTCGTGTCTCAGTGGAAAAATAGATGTTCACTGACAAAGAGATGAGGAACATGCTTAATAATCTGGCTGTTCCGTTTGCGTACAGCTGAGCATCCACCTTGCCTGATTGTCTCCATGGACGTGCACAGACTTTTGCAAAGTCAATGTGGTAACAAAACCTGACTCGTATCCATTGCCCAATGTTCCCCCTGAGGATTAAGTCGATGAGGTGGGATGTGTTCAGTCTGTCAGTAAGCTTGATCTTCTCAAAGGGTATTAATAAGAGCCTTTAACCGTGAGGGCACAGTCCGTTCATATTGATGAGGGGTGCAACAATATGTGTATTTGTATTGAACCGTTTGATACAGGGGTCATGGTTCGGTACGCATTTGTATGGAACAATATGTAATACAGCGGCATACTTCCGGTTGACACCTTGGTGCTGTCAGGTGATCAATGTTAGTGCGGCCCGCGCAAGTTTGATATGGATGCTGTATGGTATCATGTACCCAGAAAAAATTATTACGTTTGATTAATGTTCATGTTAAAGGTTAAATAACTGTTAATAGTTATCCTCCCTATCCGTGTGGAAGTGGTACGTTTTTGGCTATTTAAGTTTAAAGGAAATAACTTGAAGGCTACCGTTTAGGTCGCTAGCTCTCTAGTTTGCGAGTTAGCATGTGTCTCAAGACCCTGCAGTTGCACAATATGTTGTAAATAAAAAGAGTATAAATGTGACTATAGTCGTGTTTTGTCATGTCTACAGGGCTCTAATAATGCTTTGTTAATTTTAATCTGAAAAAAATAATTTGTCTACCCACCAACTATATGTGGTTTCTTAAGTTTAAGCTTATTTGCCGTTTTATTATTATTATTATTATATTTATTTATTACTGATTGATTGATTTTCTTTATTCTTGATTTGTTTATTTATTTTTTGAAAACCTGATGCGGCCCAGTCTCACCCAGACCCAGCTCCAGTGGCCCCCAAGTAAATTGAGTTTGAGACCCCTGGTCTACAGCTACGTCTCTTGTTGTGGGAAGAGCCAGTCCCACGGAAGCCAGCACATACATCATGTTGTAACTCCCCCTTAAAGTGCACATACAAACTGAAATATCACAGGAAATATGAATTTCTAATCTTGGTACTTGATACTATTTGTGTAATTGTCCAAGAATAATGTTTTATATACAGACATATCTGTAAAAATTAAGCAGTGACAGAAGCTCAACTGGAAAATGACAAAGTCCCTCAACATCTCAGTTGATGTGTGGATGTTTCCTGCTTGTAAAGGTTTTAAAAATTTATAATAGCAAGTGAAAGGCTGTACTGCTGCAAAATTGACTACCTAATTATTTAGGAGGAGATAGCACTGAGGGGTCAAGTGTCACACTGCTATAGCCCTACATCTGACATGACATCAGGATAAGGCTGGGGGTCGTAAGACGTGTACAGTTCATGATCAAATATTAATTTATGATGAACTGTACACTGCACTTTTTTATAGTATACTATAAATGTTGTTGGTGGTCTTCTGCAGTGGTGTATAGTCAGCACTAGCAAGGCTTTCTCCACTGGCCTAACCATTAAAACAAGCACTGACCTACATTTCAAACTTACAGTTGAGGACAAAATTATTAGCCCCCCTATGAAATTTTAAGTTTCTTCAAGATATCCTCAAGTGCTTTTTAACAGAGCAAGTAATTTTCAAAATAGCATTTCTGAACATACAAGTTTTATTTAGAAGGTGCAAATTATTTTTATTTGTACACCAAAACAGAATTATTGAAGAAAATACTAAAATGACCAGGGACATCATTATTAGCCCCCTTTAAGAAATTACCATTTTTTAAGTCATCCCACAAACCACTTGATGTCCTTAAAGCTGATCTGGGTGATTTCACTCCACAATTAAGTTAAAAGATGGTTTAAAAGCCTCCGTTTGGGTATTTAAGCTGTTAGTGAGGAAAGCACCATGCCAAAAATTCAAGAAATCAGTTTGGATTTGAGAAAAATAAAAATTGATGCACAGGAGAACAATGTACAATGCTATCCAAGCGTTTCCAAGTGTGAAGAACTGGCGTGAGAAGTAAAATCCTGACATTCAAGGACAGTCACATAATACAGAACAAGCCTGGCAGAGGTAAGAATTGGAAGCTTTCAAAGACCTTGGACAAAAAAAAACTAGTGAGAGATGTGTCTAAAGACCCCAGAACAACTGGGAAGACGCTGGTGAATGACTTGACCACATCAGGAATCGTAGTCTCGAAGAAGACAATCACCAGAGCTCTGCACAGGAATGGACTGTGAGGTTGCAGACCAAGAAGAGACACCTTCAACCCCGACTTAAGTATGTTCATGACCAAAGGGGACCAAAACTAGAGGTCTTTAACCAAAGAGACACTGCTTATGTTTGGAGGAAAAAGGGAGAACTCCAAACAACAAAGAACACCATCTCCACAGTGAAACATGTTGGTGGGACTATTATCTTGTGGGGGTACATCAGTGCATCTGGAACTGGAAATCTTGTCAAGGTAGAAGGAATCGTGAACAAAGAAAAATATGTGGAGATTTTGAAAGCAAACCTTAAGCACTCAGCAGTAAAACTGCGTCTGGGTTATCATTTCATCCTCCAAAAGCCTCCTATCTCCAAAACATACGTCTGTCTTTGTGATGAACGATCTCCGGAAGACCAAAATGAATGTCATTGAGTGCACGAAGCCCTGACTTAAATCCCATTGAAAATGTGTGGGGTGACCTCAAGAAGAATGCCCATGCCAGAAGGCCATCAAATCTGGAGGAGCTTGAGAGATTTTCCAAAGAAGAATGGGCTGGGATTGCTCAAAAGAAGTGTGAGAGACTTGTTGAAAACTGTAACTAATGACCACACGCTGTTATCCAGCTGTTATATCAATTGACTATTAGGATCCGGGGGCTAATAATTTTTACCATTGGTGTGTTTGTTTTTTGTTGAATATTTTCATTTCTGTGTGCAAACTTAAATATTGGAAGCATCCAAAATAAAGCTAGGATGTCTAAAAAAGCTGGGTTAAAATTGTAAAAAGTACTTTGAAAATACTTTAAAAACAGTGACATTTTTTATAGGGGGGACTAATAATTTTGTCCTCAACTGTATCAATTGTATTGTTTATTCCAATAAATTATATTCATTTATTCCCAACAGTATCTTTATTTTTTAGTGTCTTGGCTGCAGTGCTTCCAGTCGTGTATGTGTATGTCAGAAATGTTAGGTTGTTTTGTCCAATCAGTTTTCAGCTTGTATGTGTTGCCATATCAGATGTGCTTGCTATGTCAATGTGATTGCATTGATATAGCAAGCACATCTGTCACATACACACTATTAACAATGGGGCTGATTTTGTTTTGAGCCAATCAGACTTCTGATTAGCCCCAATGCCATCTTGCAGGCCCCTAGTTCTGATTGATTGATCACAGCAAAATTTTGTGCACAATAAGTTATGCCCGAAATGGCTGACTAGGACAAAATCTCTGGTGACTAGATGTATTTTACTTAAAATAATTAAATATAATTAATATTATAATTTATTTTTTGTAGGGCTATAAAATGATTAAACCTTATAATCAGATTAATGACAGATTTTTAACAAATTAATCATTATTAACTCATTGACTGCTAGAGTTGTGGGGGATTTTTGCAGAACTTTCAAGACCCACAGAATATTGAGTTTTAGGACTACATGAAAATTGAAACTGGGTAAAAAAAAACAAAACTTTGGACTCTCTTCTTTCATCAGAAAGTTTGTTTCTAGTCTTTTCGGGTCTTTATATGTTGGCAATAGAATATTGGGTGGTTTAAGCAAAAAAAAGCTGACTTTGACCAAAAACTAATTCAAGCAGAACAGCGACTGTTTGTTTGTTTTAGTGACACCTCAAACATCTGAAAAGTTGTTTACTTCGATGCAACAACAAAAACAACACAGGAAAAACAGATTTTCATGACCACATAGTTACATTTATTCGCAGATTTAGAATACAACACAAAATAATCATTTATTTACAGATGTTGAAAGATTAGATTCTCATCTGTCATCACAAATTTTGCCATATAAATTTCGCCAAAATGTCTAAGCAACAATGCACAACATAAACAACAAACAAAATTGTTGTTTCACATGAAAATAAAAATTTTCTTTACAACTACAACGCTATGAACTATTTACAATGTTCACATTCGCAACTAAAATGTATGTGCATATGTGCACCACACGTGTGCACATCATGTCCTCTCCTGCACAATTACATAAATATTTTAACAATAATAATAATATTATCAAATATGTCTTTGGGAGCAAGCGGTAGGGTTGATGATGTGTGTCGTGGGTTCAAGCCCTGTCGTGTGCAAGGCTGGGATGGGCTGCACAGATGAGCCCTCTTACACATATACAATATTTCCATGCAGTACCTCATGCATGCATGTACAGTATACACAGTATGCATGCAGAAAGCTGATAAGAAAAAATAAATATGTTTTATGTTTTAAGTTTGTTATTGAAGACTTGCCAAATAGCAGTGACACAAGCAAAGTGCCCTAATGCATTTGAATAATCCTTTGGAACAGTATGACATTGTGGAATGCAGCAGCTAATTAATTATTAAAATGTTGAAGTGACCATCAAAGCTTTTTCCAATTGATCTGAATTTATTATTTCCTTTTGTGATCTAATTAGCTTGTAGAATGAACATGTCATATTACAAAGACTGAAAGAATTAGAAGCCCTGAGTATCTATAGGCCTTTCATTGTTAGCGTTATCTCAGTCCTCTTCTGTGTGTCATACGCTCAACTTTTTTTTCTACATCTCATAGACATGCAAATTGGGCAAGTTCAAGTCTTGAAAACTGAGGGATGAGCGGGTACACCACGATCTCTATCTTGTATTTGCATTCGTATCTGTTCACCCATCTAAATTATCTGTATTGATATCCGTACTCTTGTCGGTGTGGTTTAACCAGAAATAGTTAAAGCTGTATATTATGTTAAGTCTGATATTGATTTGGATTGATCAGAAGTTGCTACATGGTGGTGCACTGCTTCTCTGCAGGCCAAGTGGTAACCGCATAGGCCACACAGCTAGGAGACCCGAGTTCAATTCCACCCTCGGGTATCTCTGTGTGGAGTTTGCATGTTATCCCCGTGGGTGCGTGAATTTTCTCTGGGTACTCCGGTTTCCTCCCACATTACAAAAACATACATGCTAGGTTAATTGGTGACTCTAAATTGTCCAAAGGTTCAAAGGTATGAATGTGAGTGTGAATGGTTGTTTGTCTATATGTGCCCAGTGATTGGCTGGCGACCAATCCTGGATGTAATCCGCTTATTGCTTGAAGACAGCTGGGATAGGCTCCAGCAGCACTTAACGCAGGGCCCCAATGAACAAGATGAAAGTCAGCACAGAAACACCATGTTCACATGTGACTTTCCACAACTTTCCAATTACAGTTCCTTGAAAATAGACCCCTTTTGCTATCCATGAATGTGCCCTGCAGTTGTCTGAAAGGCTTGATTGGTCCCCCAGCTGTACATTACATGCTTTACACTTTACAAGAAACAGAACTCTAATTCATCTTGCAGCCTAAACCATGTCAGCTAATTGACACGCAAACAAAGCTGAGAGAGCTCCAGTCTGTTGCACTGATTGATGAGCGAACATGAAAAGTAGCCTGCCTTTTCCCATTGTACGACCATTCCATCAAACCAAGAACAGTGGACCTGGTTGACATCAATGCGAATGGAGATGGCTTGTCACAACCTTTCTCTGGTTTTGTGTGAAGCGACAGAGTCTGTCTGCTTCTCTTTGTTTGTCGAGGTATTTTCCATCTGGCCGCATGCACGATGCAACAGGGGTGCTCTGTCATTCTGAAAAAGAAACCTCCAAATTTTTCGCTTTCAAGATTCAAATTACCAATACGGTATTAAGAACCAGGACTGCTTTATGTTGTTGAAATGAGAAAGACTTTAAACAAGGCAATTTGATGTAAACTGTATGTACAGAAGGAAATGAAAACAACATACTACTCCCATGTTGTAAAACAATGATTGACAGTAATCCCTCCCTGATCACGGTTAATTGGTTCCAGGCTTGATGGTGAAAATTGAATAAGTAGGATTCCATCCATCCATTTTTCATGCCGCTTGTCCTCATTAGGGTCCCAGGTATGCTGGAGCCTATCCCAGCTGTCTTTGGGCACGAGGCCATATATAAGTACTACAAGCAAAGTTTTTCAACTGACTTTATATCACTAATCAAATTATAAGCATTCATTCATTTCATTCATTCATTTTCTACCGCTTTTCCTCACAAGGGTCGCGGGGGTGCTGGAGCCTATCCCAGCTGTCTTTTGGGTGAGAGGCGGGGTACACCCTGGACTGGTCGCCAGCCAATCACAGGGCACATATAGACAAACAACCATTCACACTCACATTCATACCTATGGACAATTTGGAGTCGCCAATTAACCTAGCATGTTTTTGGAATGTGGGAGGAAACCGGAGTACCCGGAGAAAACCCACGCATGCACAGGGAGAACATGCAAACTCCACACAGAGATGGCCGAGGGTGGAATTGAACCCTGGTCTCCTAGTTGTGAGGTCTGCGTGCTAACCACTCGACCCATATTATAAGCAATCAGAAGGAAAAAAAAAAAACGTGCCGTTTACAGCTTTCTCTTGTCGAATGTACTGTGCACATTACGAAACAGGTTTAGTAACTATAGATACAAACCAAAATAGAGGCGTGTTGAGGAAAACCTAAAGAAAAAATACCCATCCGGAATGGAGTCAGTGACCAGCGTGACGGAAGTAGTTTTCAACTCAGTCTTGGCAATTGGTCCGCATTTGTTTTCAAACAAACTAACTTTATATATCATCCAAACTGAAAGAGAAGCGAGCTGAAGAAAACCAAGTACTAATTCGAGCAACATGAGCTCGAGTCAAGCCGCTGTCTGTGCAAAGGTCCACCGCTAAAATAGTTAAAGCTAAAAAGTGATGACCTAGTAGATGAAATTACTTTGAAACTGATTGGTTTTGGTTGACAGGAGCAATGTAAACACCAAATGATGAATAAAAAAACCTTAAATTATATTAGAAAGGCAGGAAGTGAACAAATGTAACAGTTACTGATTTTAAAAGTACCAGATGGAGGGGTAGGACTCCTACTCCTTTTGGACATGTGGAGCTGTGAACTGATTATGTGATGCATTCAATTGTAATCTAATGCATGTTCTATGAAATAAAACCATTACCATTACCAAGGAGTGGGGCACTGCTCATCTTTGGCTGCAGCCTACAGCAAGTCTGTGTAGGGAGAAGCGGTCGCTGTGTGTGACTGGCCAAATCACAGAGGGTGAAGAATGAATACATAAGTAGTTACCCAGTGAAGGTTTTCCTTTAGCATGAGTACTGATTATTATCTGTACACGTTTCATGCTCACACTTAGCAAAAATGCATTATCCGTAAAGGCTAAAAAGAGTACCCGGCTCAGTCCTAATTACTGTATACACACTATGAGTTGAAATTACTTTTAATTATGGATGAAATTACTTTGAAACTGGTGTTGGTTGACAGGAGCAACGCAAACACCAAATGATGAATAAAGCTTGTACATAGATATTTTTATCATCTATATAATGATCTTTACGATTACACTGCATGTGTATGTGTAGGATGGGTTCAAGACAGAAAAATTGGTATGAAATAACCTAAATGGTGACCTGAATATGTAATAGAGGCATCCTACATGCCCATATGAATTGCAGTCTTTATTTCAGTGTTAGTGTAAAAGGCCATTCAAAGTTTTCCTTCACACAACGAGGGGGCTCAATGTAGTAAAATACTTTATTGCATTAAATACATCATTTAAAGTGCATGTTGTAGGAGGTTATGGAACTTGAAGTATCACTATGTGTCCCTGAGGATGTGTTTGGCTCTTTGCCTAATATTGCACAACTGTTTTGAACAATGGTTTTACGGCACGGACCAGAAGAACACATTAACCTCTGCTCTTCGTGGGATGCTGATGCTGTAGTACATTTAATTATGTCAATTTTTCTTCTTCCTAACTAAAGAACATTGATTTTCCTCTTTCCAGTGGTCTTTTAGGTGGGTGACACCTGGAACTCTGTGCCACTATGTTAAACGCCTTTAAAGGAAAACAAAATGAGATGTTTTTTTCTGTTTTAGGATTTTGTTATAATTCATGCTTATGATAGGGTAAGTGAAAAAAACATCTTGCTGCATGTAACAGTAGAGATAAAGTCTTTCAAGCCCCGTTTTCGACTGTGTTTCAGTATCCAGAATATAGAAATGTGAAAGGGGCTGATGTCAAGGTTGTTGTACTACAGTCTCAAGCATTAAGGCTTGAATAGCTTTCTTTTGCTTTTGCTTTTTGGGGAAGCAAAGTTGTGGCTTCTCTGTCAGCATCATCCATGTCTGGAAGCAGAACAAAGATTTACCTTCATACAGCCCTGCTAATTTTGAATTAAAAATGAAATAGTAAATATCCGATTTTTTTTCTTACTGTCATTATTCCACCAACATAAATGTCAGCTATTGAAGTACTTTAACCTGCATACATGTATGTTATTCTCATGGGCTCCCCTGGTAATTTTCAAAATGTTTTCTTTATAAATCACTGCTTGTTTGAAGCAGCGATGTCAGTTAAATATATCATATGGCAGTTTATAGCAGGTGCATATACATTTGGGCACCCTTTTGTTAATTTAAAACTTGCTTGTATATATATATTTTTTAATAATGCATAAAGGGTAACAATAACCTATATGTCATCCAATACATCTTTACAGGAGAGGAGAAATATGATCTCAGGGAAGAACTAAACTTGAACCATATGCGAGAAGAATGTTTAAAAGCCACTGCATTTCCATATGTGGAATCAAACTATGGAATGGATTGAGTAAGGAACTCAAAAAATGCACAAGAATGAGTGAATTCAAGAAACAATACAAGCAGTTGATGTTGATACTTATACTCAGCACTTTCACCGTGAGAAAGGATTGTTGGTGGGATATTTTCCCACCCGCGATTTCAAGCCGGTGAATTAATTATAAGCTCTAACATTGTGCACCTTGACGGAGTAGAGCTTCGTAATTAAGCAACAACCACCTAATAACCTAAAACAATGTTGTTACTTTACTTAGAGCTCACAAAGTCATTCTACAGCACATTATTGATGTTTATTAGACATTATTCCAGAAGTGCTGACACTTTACTTTAAGCTCACAAAGTCATTCTCTAACACATTATTGATGTTTATATTGTACTATTCCATTTCAGCATTTGAGCATTTATTATTTCTTATGACATGTTACAGCAGTTTATGTTATTTTTATAACTGTTTATAAATGTTATAACATGGTACTGTACCACCCAGGACGTCAGATTCTTCCATAAAACACTGTTGTCAGGAAGGTATATTACCAACAAGGTATATTAAATTATGATGAGCTTATAACACATTGTATGCACCACTTCTAATCATTTATAAACCTTGTTATAAGTTGCCATACAGGATTATGGACATTTATAACATGTTTTATAATACATTATAAATGCATTATAATGCCTTATAAATGCACTCATAATGCATTATACTGTACACCTTCATAGGAAGTGTTACCTGATATTAGTAGATATTAATGTGCTTTGAAAATGAAAATAAGAACAAAATATGCACAGATGGCTTAAAGCATGCAATTAAATATTAAAAAGGCAACTAATCAATAATCTTTTAAATAATTACAATTAAAACTTATGTTCAAAATAAACTATTACACGAAAAAAATAAATAAATAAAAACTAAGTACACAATCCTCAAATTGTAACAAATATATAAAAGTCAATACTCGCTTATTTTCATGAAATACAAATTTGGTAGACCAATGACAAAATGTTGTAACACCTCATTTATCCTGGTTAATTGGTTTCAGAACCAACAGTGATAAGTGACTTTTCTCTCAGTATAATTGCTAATTTACGGTTTTTAACATTATTAGAGCCCCCTGAACATTACCAAATTACCCAATGTAGTACGTATAATAAGAGTAAATAATGTGTTACTGAGTGCCATGAGTTAGTGGCAGACAGGAAGTCACGTGTGGGGGGGTACATCCGCAAGAATTGCCATGTTTTTATTAACAATTATTGTGCCTGTTGTGAGAATTTGAATTAGTTATAAATACTTGATTTTCCGATGAGTGACACCTCGTGACTAGTGTGGTGTATCGTGTGAGTGTCTTTGAATGCTTCTTTTGAATGCATTATATTTGTAGTTTACTTACTTTTTAATTCACTTAACCATTTTTAGGCTTGAAAATGCTGACTTTAGGCACAAAATATGTAACATTAGATTAAATATGCATATGTTTTGACTAATTCTGCATTCAACCATGAAACAGCATGATTTATTAATAGATTTTTGAAAAAAAACATAATAGTGAAGCCGCAAAATTCAAACAGCAGAGTGGTGAGGGACGACTCTATATTAAAAAAGTACTTACTTTATTAATTAATTATTTTGGATTGTGTTGGAAAAAAAATAGTTTGAAAACAGAAATGCCTGTGATAGAATGATTACAATTATGTATGTACTCTTTTTGCAGATATTTATTCTTGCACTTTTTGTCAGCAGTGTTTACATAGTAGTGAGGCAGATTGACAAAATGTTGTTTTTGCGTAGGCGGAAGAAGGACAGAGTGAAGAATGAGGGGGTGTTGCCTTGCGGGCCATTACTAGTACACTCATCGATGAATATCCTGAGATTCAGTGACGGAGATCAAACAGCCCAAAGCTTAGGTTGATCGAGGTTCAACAATAGCCGTCCATCATGAATCAAAGACAGTTGAATTACTGCTATAAACATTTTTTTATTAACTGTCGTAATTGCATCAAATTGATTGAATCACCTTATCCATCTTTTTTAATCTGTTTGTCTCAACTTGCTGTTAGGTAAAATGGGGAGATGTTAAATTAATGAGTCAAATCAGTCACATTCAAGTTAAAGCCTCAATGATGTACCAATCAAAGCAGTCTCTCAAAATCCAGAGCCTTAAGGAATTCAGGCGAAACTCACCCACAGGAACATTACCACTGGATTGGCAGACTGAGGTGGTGGTCCCCCTTTTCAAAAAGGGTGACTGGAGGGCATGTCCCAACTATAGTTCACACTGCTCAGCATCCCTGGGAAAGTCTATTCCAGGGTACGGCAAATCTCAGCTACAGGAGGTGTAATATAGTTTTTGTCCTGGTCACAGAACACTGGACCAGCTCTACATCCTTGCAGGCAATGACCCCACAATGATGAAGCTGCATGCATGCACGATTGCACACTGATCTTGTGTTCTCAGCATACAGAAAACTGAAAGTCCAACCTGAACTGTAAGTAAAATAAAACATAATTTAGTTTGTACCATTTTGCAATGCAACTGCGTGAGTGGCAGGCGACAACAAGCGGTAACAACACAATGTCAAACACTGTGATGAACCAATGATGAGATCCTGTTGGTACCTATTTACTTACACAGCCAATCAATTCATTAACTACTCATTATGTAGTACATGCTGCTGTTTTGCAAGTTAGCATATAGCTACTGGTGCAAGGGTGTGAAAGGGAGCTAAATGTCGCTTGCTAACTCTGTATTATGGCGAAATGAACGGGCTTTCTACTCAGAAAGCTAAAGTTAAATTGGACCTATAGTGCCTTTTTTGCAATTTTTTTTTTTTTTGCAATGTTGTATTTTCGTCTTAAACAATGCCAAAATTTCAGATAGAGGTTTGCACATTTGAAAGTGAGCCCTCAAAGAGTTTTGGGATAGCTCTGAATGCTTGGTTTCAGAGACTACCTCTTATGGGAGCCAGACGTCCTTATAAGGGGGTGCCAGGGTACGCCTGCCCTCCTACCCGCTCTGCTGCACACTTTTGTGAAAGATATCCCCGTGATAGCGCCATGTTTATTTTGTGTAAGTAAGCTGTTGTCTGTGTAGCATTATAGCATGTGCATCCATTACCCACGTGCATGGAAATTCCAAGCTCATCAATCAGTGGGTCTACCTGAGTTTTTTTTAAGCACGGGTAGTCCTGCAAAAACCATGTAATGACCACATTTCCACTCCCACTGTTGTGCCAAGATTGTCTACATTTAGTAAGAGCACCAGCAGTGCTTCTGACAAAAATGTGTCCGACAATGAGTGTTCCAGTTCACAGTTCCACATGTCCAAAAAGAGAGTAACATTTGTTACACTTGTTGACTTCCTGCTTTCCTAATATAATTTTAGTTTTTTTTTTTTAAATGTATTTTATTAATTTAGATTTTTATTTTTATTTTTTTTTTTCATGTACCGAAGTACGAGGTGATATGACCATCCAATGACATAATGTGTACCATAGTAAGTGTCAATATAGTGATATATATAGCACATCATGACTGGTTCAAGACTCTTCATCCTTGTATTTAGCAAACATCAACTGCTTGTATTGTTTCTTGAATTGGCTCATCGTTGTACATTGTTTGAGGTCCTTACTCAATCCATTCCATAGTTTGATTCCACATACTAAAATGCTATGGCTTTTATTATGGTGAATAATATTTACGAAAAACATTTTAGTATATGTTTGAGTCATGCGTGATGCAGTATGGGAAGTTTAGAAGGGATTTAGCGGAAGGATTGTCAATAGTGAAGATGGAAGGCCAGAGTAGTGAGATGGTATTCATGAAGTGACGGTATGCAAGTCCCACAGGACAGTTTGTGTAGTCTGCTCTGTTTAAAAACAACAGAATATTTTATTGAACCGACATTAAATTTTAATACTAAATGGCTCTTGCTGGCTGTTTCCTATTGTTTTTTCAAGTGAGTGAGTTGATCGCCCTTTGTTGTTCCCATGTAGCTTTTATTATCTGGGGGCATTGCGTTATGATTCCTTTTGTGTGTTGGGCTTTCTTTCTCTCGCTCTCACATTGCTCTCTTTTTTTCTCTCTCCTGGAGCTTCTGCTGGGTTGTTTTTTTTTTTTTTTTTTAGATTTGCACGTTGCACTTGTTCCTGTTAATCTTGCCCCTAACCATTTATTCAACTAAGGAGATTTTAAGTTAGATGTGGATTAAGTCATTTTTACAAGTGTTTGTCTCACTGAATCACACAATTGCATAATTTGCAAGAAGCCATGTGGTATTTTAATACCGTGATGGCAATATCATCTCTTTTCTCCTTGGCCCAGGAGAATGTTAATTTATTGACTTAATGAGATATGATTCCAGCTGTATCCTGGTGTAGGTAAAAAGCAGGTGCAGTTGTGTGATACTGTCAGAAATTGCATGTCCCTCATCCCTCTACAAGAACCTTGTCTACCAGCTGGTGCAACCTTGTGAAGTGAGAGCTAAGAGGTTTTAATTAGGAGTAAGTGTGTCATTAATTACATATATCGTTTACAGTCATATCGCTGTTCTACTAAGAGCTTGCCTTTACCTTTTGGCTCCTCCCCTGCTCCTTCTCCTTTTCAGGGCAGTACAGATTTAAGTACCCAAGAATGCCCTCTTGGAAAAAGTCAATCAAATTGGTTAATTTGATAGATGGCACTCTGTGTTCGTTCTAGCCTTTAGTATCACTTAGTACCGTTTCATGTTTGTACTTGAACGCCAATGAGGAGTCATGTTTGAAAAGACAGACCCTTGAGAACTCATGGAAACAGCGAGAATTTAAGTGAGAAGGGATTTCAGGCAGCACAGATTAGTCTATTCAGTGACTTGAGGAACAATGAAGAGAGAGACTTTGTATGTAATGTACCTTGCTTCATTACTCCACCTAATTTAATTTGTCCCTTTTGTAAATGTGAGATGATGAGGTCATAACACTGTGGAAACCTGAGACAGAGGTTGTTGCTGCCGACAACAGATGTAGTGATGAAGCTGTGAATCCATGATTGATTCCACTAGTGTATCTTTCTGAGATTTCCTATTCTGATATAAATAAAATATACATTCACTCAAAAGATGCAGACTAAAGCCTAGGTTCCCAAAGTGAGGTACACGTACCCCCAGAGGTACGCCAATTGTCATCGGGGATACATTAATAAAAATGAGAAAATAATTAGCACCAAACACGCCTCAATGCATCACAGAGCAAAGCGTGCAGTCACAGCAGAAAGAATGAATGAGACATTGCATGAAGTTATTAATTGCTCTGTGTGAGTTATAAGAACACATAAGTCAGTTTGATGAGACAAGAGTGTTTCATTTTTTTCATTCCTATTGGTGTCCTCGCAATTATCGCATTATGAAAACCTGTCAGTGTATTTGCGTGTCAGGATGACAAAGTGATGAGGCTTTATTGTTGGTTGTATGTATATTTGTAATTTGGATTCTGATGTGTTGTTAAACTTTCACTTTCAATTTGGTATCAAAAGGTTCAAATTTCAACCCAAATTTTTTGGAATGTCGGAGGAAACCGGAGTACCCGGAGAAAACCCACGCATGCACGGGGAGAACATGCAAACTCCACACAGAGATGGCCGAGGGTGGAATTGAACCCTGGTCCCTGGTCCCTGCGCTAACAACTCGACCGCCGTGCCGCCCGCTGAAATAATATATATAGGACAAATACCAACACAGAGATGCCCGAGCGGGGAATCAAACCCAGGTCTCCTAGGAGTATGGCCTGCACGCTAACCACTCGTACACGGTGCTGCCCCTTATATACAACAAAATGAGAACAAAATTCAGTTGAAAGAACATAAAACGATCCATGCATTATTAATTGAGCCACTGTATCAGTTTTTGTGTAGTAAATAAATTGGCTGGTATAGCGTATATAGAGTCTATAGCTCCATATATGTTATATAGAGAGTTTTGAGACTTAAATAAAAAAATAATTAGGATGTGTGGGGCTCAAATGAAAATCATTTGTAACACTTAATTTGCACCTGAACTCTGTTATGTTCCATGTGCCTCATCTTTATAACAGCGACTTCTCTTATGTCTTGTGGTAATCTGCCTCCACATCTTTTTTCTCACCGTCTTTAGATTGATTTCAACTCCACCTGACCTAAATAATCTCCTTTAGTGTGACACGGCCATCACATTGATCAGAGGGAGATGTTGTGATGTATATTCTCCGTTTTTTGTTTCTGTTACCATGAAAAAGCCTCAGTGAGCGACTGGGTGGGCGGGGGTCTTATCTTGTTTTATCCTTTTCCCTTGTAGGGCAAATGGTCGTCATCAGAATGCTCCAATCTCCTCAATCAACGCCAGCCTCTTGACCTCCTCCGAGGACCGGAAAATTAAGTTTAGCTCACTCAAGGTCTTTGTGGTGTGTCTTGGTTCCAGCAATCTGCACGCCTTTCATGTTTCAGATGCATACAGAGGAGCATACTTAAAAAAAAAATGATTAGCTGAGTGATGCCCATGCTCTGTAAATCAAAAATACACTCAGCAGTTTTTTTTGTTAACAATTTCTATGACAGCAAATGAAATGTCTTTTTGATGTATTTTTAACTGTACACACCTGCTGATTTTTAGAATTGTGAAAAGTGCTCAGTGAATGATTGAGCAGCAGTCATTTATGTAGGGAGCGTTACTTTCTGATGAGATCGCTTAAATAATGGAATGCCTGTGTGCATCAGCTCTTGGATTACCACTGGTGTCTTTTTCGAAATGGCTTTATGATCACAGCACCACAGTTGTTAGACCGTAATGGTAGTCAATTTGTTTGAAAAATGGGCCATAACTGCAGCAATTGTTGGTTTATGCCTATCATTTGCGAGTGTACATCCAGTGTCATACAGTGACAGACGCTCACCATTTATGATGAAAATAAAAAAAAACATGAGGCAAATATTAAAATGTGTCAATAGAACGGTATTTTCCAATCATTTAACATTTTCGTGAGTAAACATCGCTACATACTTTTCTTGATCAAGTGAGGCTTCCCCGAGGGCACCTGCCTACCCATCCCGCTGCACACTGTATTTTTGTTTTTAAGTTTTATTTGGGCAAATATATGAAACATTACAGTGCATTTCTTACATTAATCAAAATATAACTTTCCATTATTTACATTTGTATTCAACTATCTGATCTATCTGAAGCAAAAGCTTATAAATGCCTACCCCTTTTTGTAAGATATAATCATGTTCATGCCACAGTCTTGTTTTCCCCTGTTATTATTATCATTGTAATATTATTATTGTTATTATCATTATCATTATTATCACTGTTATAATATTTATCATTATTGCCATTATTATTGTTATTATTATCACCATTATTATAATCATCATTAATATTACCATTTTCATCATTATAGTTGTAACAATTTTTTGATTTTTTTTTAATTAGTTAATTTTACAGACTTCGTTGCTTCTTGTAGAGTGCTGTATCATTCCATCTGTTGTTTTCTGAAATCCGCAGTATTTGTGCTTTTATTGCCAATTTATTAGCCCACTTTTTCCCCCTAAGTGTTTACATATCATTTTCTGGATTGCATGTGTCTAATCTTGTGCATTAAAAAAACAAGAACTTGAGACTGTGTCTGAACAGGTGACCAACCCAAACATCAGTTTCTTCTTGTTAAGCCCTACCTTGAAGTTATATTGAGTTGGATCATGGCAAATCTCCACTTCATAAGGTAATCTTACACAGTGCAATCAGATCCAATGCGGTGTGCTTCGACAAAAAGCTGCCCACAGTTTCAAAATTGGCAGAAAAGTGCAACTTGTCAGAATGCTGAAAATAAGCAGCAATGTGGCCTTCAATCCCAGATACCTCATTCATCTGGGATGTATCACAGTCCATTCTTCCACCATGCTGCTTTAGGACTGGGGGTTTAAGGTATGGAATATCCCTGCTACGTCATCAGTCAGACAACTCACGACTTTAGGGCATGGCCTTGTATGACAATTATCTTGGGATGGAAGAGTAATTGACTTAGTATGCAAAGTAAAATGGGCCTGCCAGGCATATAATCTATATCCATTGTGCTGCAAGAACATTTTGCATTGTTACTGATTAACATGCAGGGTCATTAACAGGCCCAGCAATCAACCCCCTCTGCATATAACAGAACAGACTGTGATGTCTACTGAATGGAATATAGAAAAGTCGCTGGCAACATCTAGAATAGCCAATTCTTCATGGATATGCAAGGGACATGTCTGAGGCATCAGTCCAAAGATTGTTAACTGATATCACAATCATAGAAGTGCTTCTGTCCACACATACAAAACACATAAAGGTCAATGTGTGGAGGTGGCATCAGCAAAACAGCTGCACTGCCCTTGAGCTCAAATACTTCCGAAAATGTAGCTTTTGTGGATACAACACTGCTTGGTCAGTAAATGAGCTTTAGTACTGAAAATATATGTCATAGGAATATGTTATAGGAATAACATGTTTAGCTATTAAGAAATATAAATACATGTTTTTGTTACACAGTGTGACCTTGAAATTGACTGGACAGTTTATCTAAATTATATGGTTTGAATATCCAATTTATATCAGACAGGTGTATACTACTCTCCAAACCTTTACGAATAAAGTTAGAGGCTGGGTTTTTAATTACCTTGGTTGCTCCCACCTGCTCCCACCTGACAGTTTGTTTATGTTCCCTCTCTGGGCTTTAGTTTCCTTTTTGAATACTCTTATTTTGTATTTAACTTCCTGCTTTGCCTTGTCTTCCTTGGTTGTGCTTATCACCCACACCTGTGCCTAATTTCTCCTGTGTCTATTTAGTTCAGGTGTGTGCTTCTCCCGATGTGGGATCATTAGGAGTTGTCACTCTACCTACCGTTTGTTGCTGTATCCTGCTGCTGCTATTATCATTAAATTCAAAACTTTTACCTGCATTTGGTTCTGTTCTCTGCATCCTGGGGTTGCACAGCAAAGCCCACAAGCCGCACTGTGACATGCTCATTGATATTGTGTCTGTTTTCTGGCTAATACAGTAAACCTCGGACGTATCGGATTCAATTGTTCCCACTGGTTTTGTTCGATATAAGCGAAATCCGTTATATGCGTATACCAGAAAATGTCCGTTTTAGGCATATATCGGATTTACATCCGGTATATGCGTAAATTGGATTTTATCTGTTATAAAAAGCCACTTCCTTGACTATGTTTCCAATGTACCTGGACTGGGCAATGAAAAGAGACGTAAGGTAATGAGAATTTAACTTTATTGGACTCTGAGCATAACAAATTGTTAATTAAGCTAGGCCCTGTTACGCCCGTCAGGCCTACGTTATTTCCAATAGTGAGGTTAAGATCTCATTCACTGCTGTGCTAGTATTATTGACATCACTCACTTTTATATTTGTCCTAAATCTGGAGCCAGGAGAAAGACAATAGCCAGTGACAAACCACTCCTAGCGACGTGAATATAAATCGCGCACGCAACGCTGCAAATGACGTCATATAGCGGCCTGTCACGATTCGGCGAATCAGAGCGCCACGATGCGGCCATCCGATATATGCGAGGGAAATTTAATAGAAATGCATTGGAACGGGACTGGAGATTTTGTCCGAAATAGGCGAAATCCGTTATAAAAAATCCGATATATGCAATGAATTTTAATTGGAAATGCATTACAGAAAAATCGTTTCTTTTTTATCTGTCCGTTGTGAGCGAATTTCTGATATATCCGAGGTTTACTGTAGAATGAATGCATGTGGAGATTTCTGTTTTTATGATTGTATGAATGTTTGATGATGATTGTGTGTCAATCTTTTTCATGGACACAAGAGAGAGCCTTAGGTAAAAAGTCATACTAAAATACAGAGTAGAATTACATTTTTAATAGTATGATTTATGGTGGGCGGCACGGTGATCGAGTGGTTAGCGCACAGACCTCACAGCTCGGAGACTAGGGTTCAATTCCACTCTCGGCCACACCTGTGTGGAGTTTGCATGTTCTCCCCGTGCATGCGTGGGTTTTCTCCGGGTACTCCGGTTTCCTCCCACATTCCAAAAACATGCTAGGTTAATTGGCGACTCCAAATTGTCCATAGGTATGAATGTGAGTGTGAATGGTTGTTTGTCTATATGTGCCCTGTGATTGGCTGGCGACCAGTCCAGGGTGTACCCCGCCTCTCGCCCAAAGACAGCTGGGATAGGCTCCAGCACCCCCATAACCCTCGTGAAAAAAAAGTGGTAGAAAATGAATGAATGAATGAATGAATGATTTATGGGTTTTTATAAACAAATGAATGGGAAATAAACCAACTGTAATTTTCTATTTGAAATATTCTATTTCATTTTATTTGAATATGCAAATATGTTACAGCGGAAACATCAGGATATAATTCACATAGTACAATTCATAGTTCCACATGTCCAAAAAGAGCAAGAAGAAGCAACACTTATTCAATCCTACTCCATCAGTTGGCTGAGTGTCAACTTTACAAGCATTGGCGATCACCAGTGTAAATTATTATTATTAGATTAGCTTTAGATTAGATAGAAAAAAAATATTAAATAATAATGTATTATAGATCACATACATGTTCAAACTTGTATTGGTACTTGTTTATATATTTAATAGGTATACTTTTTGAGTGTTAAAATGCTGTGTGATGAGTTTAGCTTTCTTTGTCAAGTGGGTGTCTTGCTTTGTTAATAATGGTATTGTGGCGACCACAAGGACACCTCCTAACACACGTCATATGTAGAAGAGATTTGTTTTGACAGGTTAGCAACATGGTTGCTCTATTTACCGAGTAGGGGAGCGCATAAAAAGTGAATGATAGGAGTCGTTGCACAAGCACACAGGAGTGGATCACCAGCTCCGTATGGCCGTGCAGTGCAGGTCTGAAAGCAATAAAATGCAACCCACAATACAACCCAACCCCCAGGTACAAGAGACAAAAAGACTTGGACACACTCCTCCCTCACCGATCAACATCTCACCTTGCTGGTGAAACATGTATGTGCAGCCCAAGGTTAATCTGCAGATGGCTGGTCACTGCATAAATTAAATAAATAAACAGCAACAGTGGATAAACACATGCCAAGAAGCCATAATGTAACTGGAAAAGGCGGAAATGTTGACACTTGTTGACACTACAATGAGCACATGTCCACGTCATTATATGGCACACTGTGGCACACACAAGGCAGGCAAGACCAGGCAGCTCTTTATTTGACAGGCGGTCACACTCAATATACGTAATAGTCTGACTCATGGTGTTATCTTACAAAAAAAGCTAAACTCATCACACAGCATTTTAACACTCAAAAAGTATACCTATTAAATATATAAACAAGTACCAATACGATTTTGTATGTGTATGTGTACCGTGCATGTAATCTATAATACTTTATTATTTAATATATTTTTTTAATGATGTGTTTGAAGTTGGTGATTTGTGCGAACATCCTGTGAGGGCAAACAGGGAAATAATCTATGAGCCTTGTTCACCGCATTTTTCTCAAAAGTACAGTGTCCAGCACTATAAGAAACGTTTTCCAACTTTATACTTTATATAAACGTTATACTTTAGACTTTATATCATCAGGTAAATTAGAAGCAAGCAGATTAATAAAAGAAAAACACCGGCAGTGACACAATGAGACTGAAAAGCTCTCTTGTGAAATGCGCCACATATGTTAAAAGACAAGTTTAAGATGGCAACGTGCATACTGCGATATTTAGAGAGGTGTAATATTTCACCACAATTATGTATGTAATGTAGTATGATAACTATATAGGCAAAATGTTTGACACAGCGCTTGTATTCACTAATATGCAGGTGTACCTAATGTTGTGGCCATTCAATGCAGGTCTGTTACCGCTCTGATGCTCAAATTAACAAAATTCTCATATTGTAGGTATCATGTCTGTTTTATGATGACTTCATGGACTAAGACAAAAATACATTTCAAGGAAAATATTGCTCATGCATGAGTGAGAAATGTTATATAAGCATGACGATGGGAGTGCTGCAACCTGCAGGAGATTGAGGCAACAGTCATTGGGGTGATATGGAATAAGTGAGCAGGCTCTCGAATTTTGCAGCTTCACTCTAACACTTTTTCAAAATTGATTGATATAAAGCATTCAGAAGATGCATTAAACTAAGCTGTGAATGCTATGTAGTAGTACTCTACATAGTATTCACTAGGTGTCAATAATATATGGGAACGTTTGGTGAGACACACAAGCACCAGATTTGATCACCAGAAAAAAACACACTTTTATTGCAGGTTTGAATTATCTCACAACAAGCACTGTAGCTCCTAATAAAAACACAAGCTACTGTTACGATAACCCACATTGAACCCACAAATTTGGATGTTAGTTTGATCTGGAACATTTACATGGTGCTCTCATTGATTGACAATAAGAGCACCAGTTATTTGCTAAATATCACCAGGTGCCATTTTTGCCCTTTCATTTCTATCATGGTGAACAGTAGTGTTCAACCTACGTACATGAGCTCAGTCATTTAATTGACACTCTCTAAGCAGAGAGGAGGCAGTCATTATGCAGTTCAGAAGAGGAACATTTTAAAACAAACAGATACATTTGGTTTAATTATTTTTTTATCTAAAAATGAAAGGCAAGATTCAAAAAGTGCTAAATGATTTACATGCACAGTCTTGAGCCAATACAGAATAGCAAACATTTTTAATGCCATGAAAAGCAACTTAATCTTCAACTAATTGAGTTTCAGCTCTGAATTAAGTGCATGTTATTTTGGGCATTGTATTTAACAGCCCAGGAATTAAAATTGAGCTTTAAGTGATTTTCCTCTGTGTGTGTGTTTCTGTATGTGTGTTTGCATGTGAGTGTGTGTGTATGCTCAAAAAGACTCAAGTCCAATACAGTGCACATCTAACTATGGGCCAATCCTGCTGCTATGGGGCTTAATGTCACTCTTGCATTTGGAGACAGAAAAAAGTTCCAGGCATGATTATGAAAAACGAGATTGGTTTTTCACCATGTTTAGCACATTTCTAATTCCAGGATACGAGCATTAGTTTCTTAGCGAAAGTGGGATGTCTATCACTTTAGTAGTAAGGTGTTGTTCCATTTTCAAGCAAATGACTTCTGCACATGTGTTGTTCACCATGAGCTTTATATATACATATAATTGATTCAATCTGACACTGATCTGTGGTTTTAACCCCTATAATTTAAGTACAGTGAAGATTAAAAAAAAACAAGCTTTATTATCAAGTTGCAAACGCAAATGTAAAATGCAAATTATTGTTGTATGGTGTCAAGCTTACAGCGCTACAACAGGTAGAACTGAAATCTAAAAAGCATGGAGGGCAAGAGAAAGACCACTGCACCAGAGGAAGTGGGTGTGGGTAAAAAACCCAACAGCAGAACTTGCAAGGAGGAACAGGAGAAGAATCCTACAAATAGACCCACAGCATGCCACTTTTATTCATTTTTCTGCTCACACCATCAGACAAAGACTCCACGAGGTGTGCTTCACAGCAGAATGTTCCTATTTGGGGTACATTGTCACAGCCTGGCACTATGCAGCCCAATTGGAATTTTCCAGAGAACACCAGAATTGGCAAAATTTGGTCACATGTGAAATTTAGAAGGGTTGTACAGTGAAGAAAATAAGTATTTGAACACCCTGCTATTTTGCTATTTCTCCCACTTAGAAATCATGGAGGGGTCTGAAATTTTCATCGTAGGTGCATGTCCACTGTGAGAGAGATAAACTAAAAAGAAAAATCCAGAAATCACAATGCATGATTTTTTAACAATTTATTTGTGTGATACAGCTGCAAATAAGTATTTGAACACCTGTGTATCATCTAGAATTCTGACCCTGAAAGACCTGTTAGTCTGCCCATTAGAAGTCCACCTGCACTCCATGTATCATCCTGAATCAGATGCACCTGTTTGAGGTCGTTAGCTGCATAAAGACACCTGTCCACCCCATACAATCAGTAAGACTTTAACTTGTAACATGGCGAAGACCAAAGAGCTGTCCAAAGACACCAGAGACAAAATTGTACACCTCCACAAGGCTGGAAAGGGCTACGGAGCAATTACCAAGCAGCTTGGTGAAAAAAGGTCCACTGTTGGAGCTATCATTAGAAAATGGAAGAAGCTAAACATGACGGTCAATCTCAATCGGAGTGGAGCCCCATGCAAGATATCACCTCGTGGGGTCTCAATGATTCTAAGAAAGGTGAGGAATCAGCCCAGAACTACACGACAGGACTTGGTCAATGACCTGAAAAGAGCTGGGACCACCGTTTCCAAGGTTACTGTAGGTAATACACTAAGACGTCATGATGTGAAATCATGCATGGCACGAAAGGTTCCCCTGCTTAAACCAGCACATGTCAAGGCCCGTCTTAAGTTTGCATATGACCATTTGGATGATACAGAGGAGTCATGGGAGAAAGTTTTATGGTCAGATGAGACCAAAATAGAACTTTTTGGTCATAATTCCAATAAGCGTGTTTGGAGGAAGAAGAATGAAGAGTACAATCCGAAGAACACCATCCCTACTGTGAAGCATGGGGGTGGTAGCATCATGCTTTGGGGGTGTTTTTCTGCACATGGGACAGGACGAGTGCACTGCATTAAAGAGAGGATGACTGGGGCCGTGTATTGTGAGATTTTGGGGAACAACCTCCTTCCCTCTGTCAGAGCATTGAAGATGGGTCGTGGCTGGGTCTTCCAACACGACAACGACCCGAAGCACACAGCCAGGAAAACCAAGGAGTGGCTCCGTAAGAAGCATATCAAGGTTCTAGCATGGCCCAGCCAGTCTCCAGACCTGAACCCAATCGAAAATCTTTGGAGGGAGCTCAAACTCCGTGTTTCTCAGCGACAGCCCAGAAACCTGACTGATCTAGAGAAGATCTGTGTGGAGGAGTGGGCCAAGATCCCTCCTGCAGTGTGTGCAAACCTGGTGAAAAACTACAGGAAACGTTTGACCTCTGTAATAGCAAACAAAGGCTACTGTACCAAATATTAACATTCATTTTCTCAGGTGTTCAAATACTTATTAGCAGCTGTATCACACAAATAAATTGTTAAAAAATCATGCATTGTGATTTCTGGATTTTTCTTTTTAGTTTATCTCTCTCACAGTGGACATGCACCTACGATGAAAATTTCAGACCCCTCCATGATTTCTAAGTGGGAGAAATAGCAAAATAGCAGGGTGTTCAAATACTTATTTTCTTCACTGTATATAGGGTTGGGCAACCATTCTTGAGTAGGGATAGGAAGCGGCACTAATTGCGATTCTCCCAGGATCGTTTGATTCTTCTGTTTTGATGTCCACTTCACCGACTGTAAAAAAATAGCTGCAAACATCAACAAAGAAAAACCTGGCAAGCCCCAATGAAGAAATGACCAAGAAATCAGAGCCAATCTGATTTGCAAAGGATTGTGCACGACCCAATATTAGTGTAGAAATAACTACACCGTCACAATCAGGGAAATCGAACACAAACTGAGCAATTTTTAACTTGCCGATCCATACTCGTACCTGGCAAAAATTTATTTTGCGTAACGGATAATGGTTTCTAACGAGTATCATCACAAATATTTTTCAGTTAATAAATGGAACCATCTGAAGACAATTTAAAAACATGTATTTGCCAAAGTCAATTGTTCTCTTTTTCTCAACATTGGTGTTGCAGGTATGGCTCTTCCTGTAAGTCCCTTCTTCTTCATTGCTGATTCACCTCACCGGCTTAGTCTGCACGCCAGGCATCCATCAGCTCACTAGCCTGGCAGGTCGACATGAGTACATGATTTGCTCTGTCAATTTAACGTAATAGTTTGCTTCGCTCTCGGCATCTTGTACTGTAATATTTTTGTATGGTCCCTTCACTTCATTTGCCCACACATACCGATCTGATTGCTTGCCTTCACTCTTGTTCTGAATCAGTAGCCATTCCCTTGTTGTCATCGGCTAATAACATAAGCAATGGACAATGTACAATATGCATCAACACTTTAATTTCATAGAACCATTGTAGTTTGATTGTTCAACAAATTGTTCTTAAACACTGTGCGACTCTACTAAAAAATATTCAAATGAAAAGCACTAGTAGTAGATAGTGCACATTCAAATATCAATGGACACTGGTCTGAACCTGCAACTGAACACTGCATTTGAATATACATAGGGCTCCATATTGGATGTCAAACAGTCCCCACATGCTTCCATGTCTGGTTCTTGTATGGTACCTGTGCTAAAGTAAGGCAGATTATTGATGTACTGCTGAGGTGTGCTGTGTTTCAGTACCAAGCTAAAGCCTTTAGACCATGACTCCAAACAATTTGATGACAAAATTACACACATACGCACACTCATATGCACACATAACAGCTGTTGCCTTTTCGGATACGCTGTCTCATCAGAGTTATTGTTACAATCATGTGACATTTAAGGAGTTGGCTGTCATCCAATGCTTTGTGCAAAACAATCCCCTCACGTCCATGCACCTTTTTTTTAGATACCCAGAAACCACCAGTCACATAAATCCACCCATCACCCCTACTCCCACACACACACACACACATACAGAGGCCAGACAGTCGGTGCACCATTTTCCACTGAATGAAATTCAATTATGAAAAGAAATTGTTGAATAATCAAAATTTACTGAATGGAAATAAAATGAGATGCAAATAAGTATGGTACTATGCATTTGAGGCATTTTGTCACATCATAATAGTAGAGTGTTGATAAGGGAAGTGAGGCCAAAATAAATGCATTCAGTGTAACCAAAATAAGGCAAAGCACGACTGAGAAATAAAAGAAAATGTGAGCAGCACAACACTAGGACTGGAATGTGCATAATTTAAAAGTGTTATTGCAGATTTATATATACATAGACATAGTTCATATGCACTACTGTCCTGTCACAGACAATGCAGGTGAAACGAATGAAGGTGAATGAAGGAATGAAGGTGAATCTCCCCAGAAGCACAGCTCATGTATGGCATGAGTTGAGTGGTTAATCTGTAACCACTGCCAATATCTCCACATTCCCCATATTACAATTGTCATCATCCAGGGATGCATTTGGTGGGTAAGGTAATGTCTCCAAAAGGGATTATATACCATCAGCTTGAGGACAAAAGAATTGCATCTCGGAGACAAACCCTCTGGAATAAGTCTCCTTAGTATATGCAGTATTCAAAAGGAGCTTGCAATAATATGTGTCTGTGAATATTCTCATTCATCCAGGTCAAACTATTCTCAGGGCATTGAATCGACTGTTCTGATTGTCTTAGAAGATATTTTGCCTCTCATCCGAGCTGGCTTCATCGTTTCATTCTCAAAGACACGGTGGGACACACACCAGTCAGACTAGGTAGGACAGCATAGTCTAAGAAATCCAGTCTAATTTATACTCAGGAATGGTTGGATTTTCCTGTTTGGACCCGAGGTGCAAGATGCAATGGAGTGGGGCCTCTGTTTGTCAACGATTGAGTATTACCTTCTATAGCAGGGGCCTCAAACACGCGGCCCGCGGGCCAAATGTGGCCCGCAGGACACTAGTTTGAGGCCCCCGCCTTGATATGAAAGTTTAATGTTAGTGCGGCCCGCGCAAGTTTGATATGGATGCTGTATGGTATCATGTACCCAGAAAAAAATTATTATGTTTGATTTAGCATGTGTCTCAAGACCCTGCAGTTGCGCAATATGTTGTAAATTAAAAAAGTATAAATGTGACTATAGTCGTGTTTTGTCATGTCTGCAGGGCTCTAATAATGTTTTGTTAATTTTAATCTGAAAAAAATAATTTGTCTAGGATTCCGAGGGTGGAATTGAGCCCTGGTCTCATAGCTATGAGGTCTGCACGCTAACCACTCAACCGCCGTGCCGCCCCGTTGTAACTACATGTAAACAGTATTTGACTTGGATATAAATAAGTTGTGCGGGAGGGTGACAATTTGTTCACTAATTGTGTGCCAAGTGCGCTAAGAGCGCGTAAACCATTTTCAACCTTGTCAGGTATGCCATAAAAATAACACGCATTATCATGGCAAATTGTGGGACAATGCAAATCCAAAATGTGTGCAAGCATAAACACCTCTTGTGCTAATTCATTTGAAGTCACACAATTTCATTGGCAGAAGTATTTGCTTTATATATAACTAGCTAATTGTTATTTGAAATAAAACGGAATGGGATTTTCTGATCTGATAATATCAAACCTGTCTAAACACGGCAGAATATTTAGCGTTTTCTATTGTTTGTCAATTAAAAGCCAACTAGTATAAGTGCTAAACAAGAAACTTAACAGCCTCAGTGCTAACACGCTTTACTTATTACGTGGATCCTGTGTTGCTTAGCTACCACATATTCATTTACATTCCAAGCCCAGTGTGATGCTTTCAAACCACAGAGAAAACATTCTATACATACACCATCTCCATGCACATGCCATAAATTGCAAATCATATGTTGTGGAAAGATGAAATGTGCCACACAGAGTAATATGGCCTCAAAGGCATTGATGTCTATTGTCATACATGATAAAAACATTGAAAATTTCAAGATTTCATTATTCAAGATGAGAAGCAAGATGTGTCATACTCCAAAAATTATTCACATTGAATGTAGAATCCATTTATCCCTCCATTTTCTATACCTCTATCCTCACTGGGGTCACGGGGGTATGCTGGAGCTTACTGGAGTCTACCTGTTATGGCCAGTCAATGCAGGTCATATATGTTGAGTTGTTGAGTTTCTGTGCAGCACTGTGCACCGTGCAATCGCGCATGTTCCAAGATTGTTATAAATGCTGAGCTGTTTTCAACTCCCCAATTGGTTGAAGCAACGATAAGCTCCTCTGTGGCTGCAGCACGTCTCGGGAGAGGCGGTCGCTGTATGCAACTGGCCAATCATAGAGCATGAAGAACATGAATACAGATAATGACGAAATGTACTCATACTCGTAACGGATACTCGTTTATAATGTGTATCTGGTTCATCCCTAGTTATCAACCTGTGCATTATCCGTCAGGGATATCCGGCTTATTCCTAGTCATGACTGTAACTGTCAGAAATTGTCATTTTTGTAATGTTCTAATTAGAAGAAAGAGGGCCACCCAGGCTGCAGAAGATTTTGGCTTTCACTTCCTCCTCCTTCTGTTTTTTTTCTTTCCTTGACCCACTTCATCAGCTTCCTTTTCAACTGAAAACCTGTCTGAGTATTTAAGTAGCCTGTGTGAGAGGATTTCACTAGCATTTCACTAATGTATGTGAAAGCTTTTCAGTAATGTGTGTGAGAGCATTGCAGTAGTGTGTGTGAACTCATTTCACTAGTGTACGTGAGAGGTTGTGATGAAGAGGGATCTGACCTGAAAGGCAAAGCTCTCAATTTACCGGTTGATCTATGTTCCTACCCTCACTTGTGGTCATGAGCTTTGGGTAACAAACGAAAAGGACAAGGGTACAAGCGGTCAAAATGAGTATTCTCTGTAGGGTGGCTGGGCTTTCCCTTAGAGATTAGGTGAACAAAAGTACTGTCATCCGTGAGAAACTAAGAGAGAACTGCTGCACCTCCAAATTGAGGGGAGCCAGATGAGGTGGCTTCAGGCATCTGGTTTGGACGCCTCCCAGATGTTCAAGGGCCCCATCTATAAAAAAAAAAAAAAAAGTGTGTGGAAAAATGACTTAATAACCGTGCAGAAATCCAAAATGTGCATATCGACAAAAATATTCAGACCAAATTTGCGCAACTTACACCCTTTTCCACGCCACACTTAACATTCATGGAAATTGAGATGGAAATACTGCAAAAGGTGTCATATTTTTAAGACACAAGCAGTCGCATAACAAACAAAACAAAGGTTGAGTGACAGCATGCACTTTTTTTTTTCAGTGGTCCGATGTCAAAGCACACATTTCCATTTTTAGTGAGCATGTTTCGACTAATGTTTGCGGCCAATCAATGTGGCAGTCAATCAGTTACTGATGCCTGCATACGTATGTAACAAGAGAAGTTTACCAAGTAACTTTTAATAGAAACCCAAATAGAGGTCAACTGAAGAAAACAGAATAAAGTGGAGGCGGTGTGACCAACACGACACGAGACGTTTTTAACTTGTAAATCACATCTTATGATTGGCTAGAGCAGGGGTCTCAAACACGCGGCCCACGGGCCAAATGTGGCCTGCAGGACACTAGTTTGAGGCCCCCGCCTTGATATGAAAGTTTAATGTTAGTGCGGCCCGCACAAGTTTGATATGGATGCTCTATGGTATCATGTACCCAGAAAAAATTATTACATTTGATTAATGTTCATGTTAAAGGTTAAATAACTGTTAATAGTTATCCTCCCTATCCGTGTGGAAGTGGTAAGTTTTTGGCTATTTAAGTTTAAAGGAAATAACTACCGTTTAGGTCGCTAGCTCTCTAGTTTGTGAGTTAGCATGTGTCTCAAGACCCTGCAGTTGTGCAATATGTTGTAAATAAAAAGAGTATAAATGTGACTATAGTCGTGTTTTGTCATGTCTACAGGGCTCTAATAATGCTTTGTTCATTTTAATCTGAAAAAAATAATTTGTCTACCCACCAACTATATGTGGTTTCTTAAGTTTTTATTATTTGCCGTTTTATTGTTTTTATTATATTTATGTATTTATTACTGATTGATTGATTTTCTTTATTCTTGATTTGTTTATTTATTTTTCATCTTATTTTGTGTAGAAAAATAACAAGTAAGATATTTGAGAACAGTGGAATGTTTTATCAGAGCTTTATTTATTGAGACCCCTGGTCTAGAGAAAGGTGGTCGCTGTGTGGTCAATCACAGAGAGAATACATAATGAACATGGTCTTTAAACACAGATAATGGCAAAATGCACTGGTTTCATACAAAAATACATTAACAATTATTCTGTAAAGCCCTAATTTTGTCAAGCCAAAGGTTATTCAAGAGCAAAACCATTTTTTTTTACAAACAAATGAGATAGTGAAAAGACAGAGATAAGAATTTAATCTTTGAAAAAAAAGTGAAGAGTAATAACATCCTGCTAAATCCAAAGCTGCTTCGCGTTGGTGTGAATCATTTTACGTAAGAGGTCATTTTAAGTAATTTACAGTTCCATACAGCACCAAACATTAGACTCATGTTAGAACCTTGATATTTACATGTTATACGGTCCATGCTTCTGACCACGCTTCTGACTTGCCAGGTGAGGGTTACAAACAGTTTTCATGTTCTTGCAGAGAGAGTTATCCAGATAAATGCGGAAGAGGCACACGGTAGGTCATACAGTTAGATGCAAGGCTTGTGGCAGAATGATGCCACTGATGGAGATAGGTCTTAGCAGGGCAAACAAGAAAGAAAAGCTACCTTCTGAAGATGGAACTTGATGTGACACACAAACATTCATATTATTCTTTATACATGCAACATGAGCTGTATTCCTCAGTATGTCAGAATGTAGAACAAAGGGGCAGAGTTGAGTGTCATTGGCAAATTAACAGAGGGAAAGCAAAGCAAGATCATTGCATGTCTGAGGTGTTTATGAAAGAGAAAATACTAATGACCCTGGGTTGATCCCAAAGGGAACCCTTTGTTGAGGGTTACAGGTCCATCTGTGAGGCCTTGCAAAGAAAATTGAATAATACACACTATGGGAAAAAAAATGAACTCAATCAAGCACAGTCAGTGGAAACTCTCAAGGACAATCTAATGTGATGTAAGACAAATGATAAGAAAAGTTGCAAATCTTGTTTTTGTTAACTATATTATAGTTTCAAATACTTACAGTGAGGCACAAATATATGAATTTCTTTATAAAAATCAAGGAATGTCTGACATTGGCCAAAAATTCAATTGGGAAGTTGAAAACTAATTATAAGTTGTGTCAGGAGACATCAAATTTATGAGATGGGATATTGCACAATACTTTTTTTAAATTTAATCGAGTCGCAAAACAATGCAAGTGTGTTTTAAAATGTTCATTATCCAACAATTGATGCTAAAGATTTTTCAAATAAGCCACTGTTATGTATAATAATAAGATATGATAATGACACTATATTTTATTTAATATATAATCTTTCACAATGTAAAGTTACAGAATTCGTTTTTGAAATATGTATTTCTCTGAGGCAGCTTGTACTGTCTGTCAAATGTTTGCAAGCATTTTTTTAATATATGCGGCATCTATACTGGATATTTAAAGAGAAAACTGTGTTTTTATTAGTTATTAGTATTATTGCATCCTTTTCTGATTACATAAGGCCGATTTGCTCTGTTTTTCCACTTTAACTGGTTTTTTGTTTATTTTATTTCTGCAATAAGCCACGCTCCACAGATGTACCACATTTTGGATACCCATGCTTGTACTGCTCATACTCACTGCATGTTTGCCTGTGTGCTTCTTGTATTTAATTACCAAATAATGGAAACGGCGGTCTAGTGGTTAGCGTGCAGACCTCACAGCTAGGAGACCAGGGTTCAATTCCACCCTCGGCCATCTCTGTGTGGAGTTTGCATGTTCTCCCCGTGCATGCGTGGGTTTTCTCCGGGTACTCCGGTTTCCTCCCACATTCCAAAAACATGCTAGGTTAATTGGTGACTCCAAATTGTCCATAGGTATGAATGTGAGTGTGAATGGTTGTTTGTCTATATGTGCCCTGTGATTGGCTGGCGACCAGTTCAGGGTGTACGACAACTGGGATCGGCTCCAGCACCCCCGCGACCCTCGTGAGGAAAAACCGGTAGAAAATGAATGAATTAATGAATGAATGACACACAAAACACTTCCTGTCTTTCACTTGTAATGTACACGCCTACTTGCTAAATATAGCAACCATGTCACTAAATGCCAATCGCAGCGCACATATAGACAAACAACCATTCACACTCACATTCATACCTATGGACAATTTGGAGTCTCCAATTAACCTAGCATGTTTTTGGAATGTGGGAGGAAACCGGAGTACCCGGAGAAAATCTACACATGCACGGGGAGAACATGAATACTCCATACTCCGCTTGGGAAGAAAATAACTCAAAATGCATTATTCAGCTCAATTTTTTCCGACAAATAACATTCTTTAGCATCATCAGACAAACATTGACTTTCAATTAATTCTAGGCACATTTCAGTCATCTCACTTAAAAAACTGCGGATGAGTTGAACATGGACTGTATGAACTCAGCAGGGGTGGTTGTGGGACAAGCAAATCCTCTTGGAGAAATAGGGGATGAAACACTATTTAGTTAAATGGTTGGACACTCAGAAGACTTTAAGTAAACAATTTGTTTGGTTTCCATTCCTTTTTTGAAAAAAAAAAACAAACAAAAAAAACCAGAACACTCTGTGGGTGGGTTTGGCAGCATGGTCTCCCATTGGGAGCTAATATCCAATTCAGCACTTGCTAAATTGTAATGATAAAGTATCCAAAATGCAATTTCTCCTGGGCTGTCTCCCATGGTGATTCCATGGCATAAATGACAAAGCTATTATTCTGACAAATGTCTTTAGCATGCAAACACAAGAATATCTAAAGCAGAAAAAGGACAACTTGTTTTTCTATGAACATTTGGGATTTCTTTACTGTTGTATACCTTTGATGGTAGTTTTTCTGTTTTTAGTGGATTGCACATGATACAAATATTCTTGGAAGTTGATAAAGAAATCAATGAGGAGATAGTACTAGTTATAGTTATGTTTTCATATGCAGTAAATTGTAATATTTCCCTCTGATTGATTGGTCAGCTGGGATAGGCTCCAGCATAACCCCGATACCCTAGTGAGGATAAGTGGCATAGAAAACGGATGAATGGATGGAGTTATTTTCTGAAGCATAGTGGCAGCGCCATTTTCAGTGGATTATGGGGTCTTTGCAAAAATAACTACAAAACCTAATAGTTATGCCATCATGAGGTGTGTCTCGTTTTTATGGATGACTCGGTCAAGCTTGAGCGGACTGGGACGGACAGCGAGTGTGGACTTACACACAGCTGCAAATACCTGCTGTTCTGCTGGAGAAGAGTACCCCATAAAGAAACTCACTGCTGCAGCTCATGTTGTGTTCGACTGTATTTACCCTGGCAGAGGGGTGGTCTTCAGAAGAAATTGTCCTCCTATTATTATTAATTTGACCCACTGAGTTTTGAATCAAAACAACTGGACTAAAAGTTCCAAGGATCCAAGCAGCTGTGTAACCGTTCCAGTCCACTTACGTATATTTAACATTCATTTTGACTGGTGGCCAGCCAATCACAGGGCACATATAGACAAACAACCATTCACACTCACATTCATACCTATGGACAATTTGGAGTCACCAATTAACCTAGCATGTTTTTGGAACGTGGAGAACATGCAGACTCCACGCAGAGATGGCCGAGGGTGGAATTGAACTCGGGTCTCCTTGCTGTGAGGCCTGCGTGCTAACCACTCTCCACAATGCGTCCCAATATTTAACATTTGTATAATGAAATACAACACCCCAGAATAATACTAAACAACTATTAAACCGATAAATAATATATTTAAGATGTTTCTGTTCAAAGATTGTGTCACCTCTTGACATTGAATGGTACATCCAAACTAGTTGAGAACCACAGGCTGCATCTCTACACGGCATATTGATATTCCACACCCATTTTTGGTCATTATTCATGCTCCCAGCTGATGCCATTAAAATAACCACATCAAAAGAATTCCACATATTCGACTCTAACTGACCACATCAGCTTTTTTTCTGGATCATCCTGCTGGGTTATTATTAAATAAGACGACATAGGGTATAACCATAACAAAATTACTTATTACGACTGACATTTTGGTAATTTTATTGTCATTTATATAGCTATGTACAACACACACACAAACTGGTACCTCAGTTTTTTACACCACGGATTTTGTCGGATTCAGTTTTTTCAAAATTAATTATGAAAATTTTCATACACTGTCACAGTTATCATACGGCCAATTATTGCACCTTAAGCAATGAACGCCTCTCATTACCTTGAAATGCGCATCAGAGGCATACCACTATGAGCATCATGCACCACGTACACCACCTCGTGGGGCACGTCATCTGTTCCTGACAGCATCAAGCTAATCCAGGCATTTGCTTGTTTTCCACCAGTTTTGGTGACGTGTGTACACTGTTCACCATTTTACCACTGTGCAGGGTACGTTTTGCCTGCGCCAAGAATGGACCAGGTCGGACCTGGCAAGCTTTCAACGCACCTTTTAATGCAATGTTTTGTCACAAAATTGTCACTGCGCCAGGCTGAAAATGTGGACACCTCCCCTGGTGCGTCAGTCTACCAAATTACCAAATTGGCTCTGCACAATGGTGCACTGGAGCAAATTACCACTGCGTGGGCTGTGCCACGAAATTAGAGCCCTCTGTGTTATTTCTTCAGTTCAGCTGCAAAATAACCCCTCATGGGGTCAAGAACGTTGCCATAACTTTGATCATGAAGATGAGAAACACTATTGAATTCAAGAAAGAAGTCATAGCAAAAAAACAGAAAGGCGCCCGTGTGGTTCTCCCTTTCCCCTCCACCCTCACTACTAATTGCCATATTTACCAACACGAGTCTTCATTTATCCACTTCAATTGTCATTCATACGTATTTTGCACTTACTATGTAATGTGTTTTGTGGTAATAGTTTTGTGTGTCTGGATCAAATTAATTGGATTTATATTATTTCTTACAGGAAAAATGTATTTGGTTTTCGACAGAGCCATGGATCAATCGATCAGCCAGACAGATCTGTCTGAGTGTCTGTCTATCTACCTGTTCACCTATCAATCAGAAATTGTTTGTACGTTATACAGGTGAAAAGAAAAACTAATTCTGATTAAAATTCCTACTACTAATTCCTACTACTTGAAGAACATTCACACTAAGTTTAATCAACATAATCTGCCATAATGCAGAACAATACCCAAGTATACTGCAAAAGTGAAAACACTGATTCAAGATCAGTGGGAAATGATTCCCCTCTGGTCTTAATTATTGTAATTCTTATTACGTGGGAGTGAGCCAGTTAACTTTGCCTTGCCTGCACCATGTTCACAATGCAACTGCAAGTCTCAGAGGTGAGCACATACTCGCCCTCAACTGCCCTCTATTCACGGGTTTTTAAGCACAGAATTGTTGATTGAGATGCTTTTTTTCTGTCTTTAAAGCTCCGACAGAATTGGAAAAAAAAAAAAAAAAAAACAAGTTTGCAGACCTCAACAACTCCTTTCACCTTCAGACTTCTAAAGATCATTATGTATTGGCCAGTGTTACACTGAACACTGCGGCAGAACAACAAACTCCATTGATGAAGCTACCACTCACAGGTTGTCTTCTCCTGACCTTTGCATTTTCACTGACATAAAAAAGAAGCCTGAAGCCTCTGTCTCTTACTTTTCTTCTACCGCCCTGCAGCCTACATTGTATATATTGTTTAATTTACAGGTCATTATTACAGTGCGTCATTGAAAGGTGACTGCTAGATTTTGGAAGCATCTCTGCACAGTAGGCTGCTCCAACTCACAGGAAGGGGGTTGCCTTAGAAGATAAGTGCTTTGAAGCCTTTTTTGGCAGATGAAAAGTTAAGGTTTCTGCTGTAATAAGGCTCTTGAGATGTTAAAAAAAAATCCCAGACTGGATTTCATTTTATTTCCAGCACCATTAAGAACAATAATGTTCTTGTTTATTGGGGTATTTATTTATTGAAAACTCACACAGGATTCCAAAATGCTGGAGTTCAACACCAACTTATTTTTATTGTAAATTATTATATTATTAATTAACATTTTATACATTTTGTTTCCTAAAAACAAAAAATATTCTTCTGACACTGTGTGGGGAATTACACTCAGCCAGAAGACAGCCTCTAGTCTGGCAAAATGAGAGCTTTTTTTCTTGACAGGGAGGTGTATCATAGAGGCAGAAGTCATTTTGCACACCATTGAGATGTAACATGTTTACAGAAAATTAGACAAACTGTAGTTTTAGTGAGGAAAATTGGATTATGGGGGGATATGTTTTAATCTCATTGGTCAACAGCTCAGAATTATTGAAAGTTGATAACAAGAAGTTAATTGCCTGCAGACTTCCAGTAAATCAATCACGATAGGAGAAGTTGTATAGTTGTATATTTTATTGCAATTATAGTGGAACATCTGCAACATTCATCCGTTCGAGGGGGTCCAACTCGGATGGATGGATGGATGGATGGATGGATGGTTGGATGGTTGGATGGATGGATGGATGGATGGATGGATGGATGGATTTTCAACATCAAGTGAAAATGTGCTAATTGGGGTGTCCGCTAACTGAGGCTACACTGTTCATGCAATATTGTCAACAATGTTTGGTTGAGCAGAATATACTACTCTTGGATTACATTTGTTTAGATTACATTAAATTTGTCTGATGAAATACGTCACTATGCCTTGTGTGGTTTGACATTGGCATAATTTTGTTCGTTTTAATCAAATTTTCAATTATGCCCTCTGTGTCTAAATTCACTGCTTGCCGTTAGATCAGGGTTGTCAAACTCTGAATCTTGAGAACGGTTGTGACTTTTGTACTATATACATAGGAATCGCTTAATTATGCAGATCACTATAAGCACTTTGTTTCATAATGTCTGCAAGGTGGGCCAATTCAATGCTGTTTTCCAAACAGTTCCATGGGCTGGATTAAATTGCAGTGCGGGGCCAGATTTGAGTTTGTCACATGTGCCTTATATTGTAAGTGGTTTTCTGCAAACATAACCTACTCTTGCTTGGTATTCTTGTTCTGCTCTTTGTATAAATGATGTCAAAAAGGAATCCAATTGTGCATTGAAAAATGTCTTCTTCCATTCATTCATTGAGTGACATTGCTGAATACCTGCTGAATAACTTACTGGTAAATAAAAAATACATTGACCACTGACAAAGTACAGTATATCTTCAACGTGTCTAATATGGAAGGCATGTGATGTTTGACACTTTTTGGCTGACACATTTTTTTTCTGTCAACAGCATACACACACTCACACCTTCCAACTTTTATAGTGTCCAGTTTGTTACATGTGTTGGAGTGTCTGTCCTCTAGAGTAGACCATCTGCTCGTTCCTGTTTATTGCCTCTATCCCCAGTTGAGCTCTATCCTTCTGGTGGTCTTCTGCCCCCATGCCAAAGCAGACACCAATTAGTGCTGGAGACTTCTTTCAGCCTCTCATGATGCCATATTCAGTCGGTTTGCCTTACTTAATTTTGTTCCTTTCAGAACTTTGATCACTTACATAGACACACACACACACACACAAGTTCAATGGGGTGTTTTTTTTATAATAATGATAGGTCAAATTAGTGGCTTACTCTGAAGTTATTGGTTGGATCTGTCCTCTCGTGACCATGTCAAAGTATCCAAGTAGTATCAAAGTATCAGTGGGTAAGTGTATTGACAGTGTCAAAGCGTTTTGAGTACCTTGAGAAAAGTACTATAAAACATCTGAGAAAATACAGCCAAGCAATTCGTGAGGTCTGATTTTTTTGTGACACCTCCATAAGCAGTGAAGTCCGTCAACAGTGACTCACTTCCCACTTCGTGTCCTGAGCCGAGTTCTGGTCGTATTTTGGTCCTTAGGAAAGTAGTTTTACACTACTACAAGATAATGCAGCCTTAGAAGCTAGGAGGCAAAAAGGCAACCCTATGGAAGGAACTAAAGCATTATGCAAATATACCATCGTTCTATAGGATGATATTAAGACACAATTGTGGAAGAGAAAGAAGCAAAGGAAAGCGAATTAAAAATGTAATTGATGAGATGGATCGGAATGCACGAATGTGACAGGGCTCCGAATTACACCTCGGTCAAAAGATAAGGTTGTCCAAGACAGAGGAAAACCAGATGGAGTAATGCAATGAAAGGAGATGGATGTACGTAGATATGTACCTACATATGACTACCATCTATACTTGCATCCCATTATATATCACCACATATTTCATTATTGTGAAGTTCAACAATAGGGAATTGAAAACTGCAATGCTGAAACAGGGGGAGTAGCTGGCCGTAACAGGCCGTAACAGGCCGTAACGACAAAATACAACACTGACATTGACAAGAAAACACAAGACTTGAGGAAGCAGGGAAAGATACAAAGCACTTGGAGCACCAATGGCAAAATTAACATCAAGCTAAATTGAGGTCCAGAAGAAGCGAGAGTGCTTGTTGTCAAAGATATCAAGCATAGAGATATATATTAAATATATTACCACAACAATAGAAAATAGAGGTCACAACCCACATAGAAACAACCATGTAGTTACATTAAATAACATTTGAATAACGGCTACTTGACTTGGTTTATCAACGTTCATAAGGAATGGGGTTTAAACCCAGTTATCAGTGTGACTGCTATGCTGTGATAAAACTCAATGAGATCTCATTACTCCGATTTGATTGGGGACTTTCCAGGGTTCAGTGAGTTAAATGTTATTTGCAAGAAGCGTGAGAGTAACCTGAGTACCCTGCTTGATGCTCCGGATCTATAATGACAATCAACCAGCTCAACCAGATGTTTTTCCCACCTTGGCTGGTGTAGTGCATGGGGTCTAAAAAATAAAAGAACTCACAAAGTGGTTGTCAATGTCAGTTTGACAGTGTGACTGATTGAAGCACTCGGATAGAATTCCAGGCGCTCATCCTGAAAAAGGACACATCTCATATTCTCATGGTTCCTTGTCCTTGTCAACTTCTTGCTCCCGATGCTACATAAACTGTAGTCCCTCTCAGCTCAGAAAAAGGGCGAGTCCTCAGTACCTCAATTTGGCTTGGGTTGCCATGGCAACACATTCTAGCTGATCCTAGTTCCGTCGGGGGATTTTCCCGCTCGTAAATGCATCCTAGCACCAAGGCGTGATTTTTTTTTTTATTGTTTGTGACGCTTTAAACCTGCCCAGTTACACTTATGCTATAAAATGTATATATACACTTATGTATCTTATGCTACAATATAATAGTTATAATATTTACCATGCAGAAACATTGTAATAAAAAATAATATAGTCATGTAAACAAGTGCAATTGTGTGCCATTTTCTGTGGCGCGCACGGCACATATACGTAGACAACCATTCACACTCACATTCATACCTATGGACAGTTTGGAGTTGGGAAGAAAGTTTGGGAAGAAACCGGAGTCCCTGAAGAAAACCCATGCACAGGGAGAATATGCAAACTCCACACAAGTGGAGAATCGAACTAAGGGCTCGCCGATCTCCTGACTGTGTGGCCAACATGCGGCTTAGTATTTCCATGTATAAACATTTTAAATACCAGGGTTCAATGCCACCCTTGGCCATCTCTGTGTGGAGTTTGCATGTTCTCCCCGTGCATGTGTGGGTTTTCTCCAGGTACTCCGGTTTCCTCCCACATTCCAAAAACATGCGACTCCAAATTGTCCATAGGTATGAATGTGAGTGTGAATGGTTGTTTGTCTATATGTGCCCTGTGATTGGCTGGCGACCAGTCCAGGGTGTACCCCACCTCTCGCCCGAAGACAGCTGGGATAGGCTCCAGCACCCCCAGCGACCCTCGTGAGGAAAAAGCGGTAGAAAATGAATGAATGAACATTTTAAATACAAATGTGTATATAAGTGTTCTACTGATATGTGTACACTTGTATATGAACAGGATATATGGTATGCAGATAACGTATGCAGACTGTGTTCTTTCTTATGAGCACATCATAGCTGCCATGGCTGGGAATCACCTTTCCCCAACAATGCAATTAAAGCTTTGGTGCTGCATGTAACCTTCTATTTACTATCCAGGGAGACCAATAAATAGCCCTCATATTTGTCACAATAAAAGAGCCATCAGACTCACAGAAGTGGGTATATGTGGATGAATGGTAATGCTGAGCAGCTGTCCAATTAAACTGGCACCCCAGGTACAGGCATGCCACCGTCTCTGGGTGACACTGAGACCATCCAAGAGCATACATGCTAATTGTCTGTGAACCTTTTACTGCCCACTTCTGGATCATCTTCAGCTATTTCCTTCCTATTCAAATAAGGTAACTAAGGAAACAAATAATTTATGATAGGAGTTATATTGTGTGCTTCTATCGGGCTTTTTCCTTTGACAAAAAGAGATGAGCAAAATTATGTTTAGTGTATATTAGAAGTGGGTGATACTGAATATTTTCATGTTCATCAATCATTACCATAACCACATATCAGTGCACCATATTTTTTCTACTAAGAAGTAAATGTATGTAGTTTTACTGTAAGCTCTCGTTTCTCTTGGTTAGATGCATATGTACATTTTTTGTCAAGTACATCAAATATATTTGTATTTATAGAGTAGAAAACATGTTCACGACATTCATAAATATAGTTTCTAACATTATCAGAGCCCTGTAGACATAATATAACACCCCTATAGTCATCTTTATATTCGTATTACCCAATGTAGTAGACAAGGAAACATGACATAAGACATACTGTATAAGATATAAATACACAAATAAAACCACATACTCTCAAACATACACAGGTGTTGCCAGGTCCATTTATTACGAGCAACGTTTTGAAAGTTTGCAAATTCCCTGTTGTTTGGGCTTGTTTTCAGAGAGCTAGTTGCTTGTTTCTCTCCCAAGACCTGGCAACACTGACACACATACTCGTAGCCTACAGTTTTTCATTTGATATGCGTACTACATGTTTATGTAGTGGTAATACTTCAGTATTTGCCCATTATAATTGCACAAAAGACACACACAGTTCTTATACATCAAAATACATGAACTTCTTGATGATGATGATGCTATGTTAGATACTGTGTTATATAACAATGTTGACTATATATTGATAGATGTTTATTTTCTTCATGTTCTATTTTTAAGATTTTATTCTTTTGCAAATAAACATGTAGCTTTACCTAGGTATTATAAACCCAACAAGTATAAATACAAAGTGTGTTTCTCAAGTTTGGTTTGCCAAGTTTAATTGTACAGTCTTGTCTTTCTTCTTGTTTTTTTTTTTTTTCCCAAATGAAAATGTCTGGATGTCAATGAGTAGCACTTTCCAATTTGGTACGAGACACAACTAAACCAGGTAGCCTCAGGAGGAGGATAGATTGGGGTGCTGACCTTACTATGATGTCATGTTGACAAGTGGGATGGCATTTTGAAATAGATAATGTGGAAAGGTTGCACAGCTGCACTCCCAAATTGTAAAACGAGGCTTGGAAAAAGAAGTCCACAAGCGAGTACAAGAAATTCAACTGTCAGTCAGTCACTGTCCAGTGAAAACCGAGTGTGGTAACATGATGACATATTTTCTATTAATGTGTTGTGCGTGATTTTACGTCCCGTATTATACATGTTAACGCTGCATGTCTAAATAAAAACTGAACTTACATTTAAGTTGTAAGTCCATTGGCCACCAAACGTTACAATCAAAATTAAACAGTTCAAGAGCCACTCCTTCAGTTTAACTGGCAACATCATTGAGTTGTAAACCTGATGTTTTGACCTGATGATTGACAGGTCAAGTTTCACTGAGTCCCATGTGTTGATGAACACAAGTCAACATTAGCTGCCATCCAGTCAAAATATCAGTGTGATGGTTTTATTACCTTGGTTTTATTACAAGCTGGCAGAAATATTTGCAGCGTATACTGTAGCCATGGCTCATGAGCAATTAAAAATCACATTTTGTTTATAGTTCTAATTCTCCCTCACTATACTGTGTATGTTTACGTCTTGCAAATGAACAAAAATGAATTAATTAGACCTGTTACAAATGTTGGCATTTCATGACAATGGAAATTTTATCATTTTTTATATTTGCATGCCAACACCATTTTTTTTTTTACATTTTTACAGTTCTAGCATATAAAAATGTACATATCAAACACATATCAAATATGTTGTTGATTACTCAGAAATGCAGCAAGATAGAACTTTTCTTAAACTATTTTTCTGTACAACTAGGGAAAAATATACGAAGAATCATTACTCTTGAGTACATGTAGGTTAAGGTCTAGACATGCCCGTCAATATGATTTATGAGAGGTTGAACATTTACACCTCGGCTTTCCCTTACTGTCTGACCAAGTCATTCATCAGGCTCCAAATAATGAATGGACTTGTTCTTTGCTCTGGTGCTAACAAGACGGTAGGGTCCTATGAGTTCAGTGAAACGAGATTACAAGCACTGGTCAACTACAGAAAAGGGGAACAACTCTGTCTGGGTTTGGAGCCAGGTACATGGGTCCATTGGATGAGAGAATATGCTGGTTATAAAGGCAGAATTTATTATTAATATGTGGTCACAGTCTCCAAAAAGGCAATGAAACAATGCAATGTTTTATACATGTAATGCACATTATATACCGTATATATATACGTATATATGATCTATTATGTGCGTCGGACTCCAGATAATGTGTGACATGCAACGAGTGCGACACGTGATGACTGAACGTTTGTGCCGCACTTGAAACTGGTGTTTTGCACACTGATATCACACTGATATTGTATCTCCTCCAGTCAGTTGCATCTACGCCTCAGAAAGCAGCAGATACCTGGTTTTTAATTAATAATGTGAGAAGACTTGAAATAAATGCATTGTGAAATACAAAAGGTGAGTTGTGGATACCAGCATTCTGTTACCAAAACATGGTAAGACAAGCATATTGCCTTTGTTTGGCTTGAAATAAGCTATGACGAGACTATAAATCAGGGGTCTCAAACATGTGGACCGCGGGCCAAATGTGGCCCGCAGGACACTAGTTTGAGGCCCCCACCTTGATATGAAAGTTTAATGTTAGTGCGGCCCACGCAAGTTTGATATAGATGCTGTATGGTATCATGTACCCAGAAAAAAAATATTACGTTTGATTAATGTTCATGTTAAAGGTTAAATAACTGTTAATAGTTATCCTCCCTATCCGTGTGGAAGTGGTACGTTTTTGGCTATTTAAGTTTAAAAGAAATAACTTGAAGGCTACCGTTTAGGTCGCAAGCTCTCTAGTTTGCGAGTTAGCATGTGTCTCAAGACCCTGCAGTTGCGCAATATGTTGTAAATAAAAAGAGTATAAATGTGACTATAGTCGTGTTTTGTCATGTCTACAGGGCTCTAATAATGCTTTGTTCATTTTAATCTGAAAAAAATAATTTGTCTACCCACCAACTATATGTGGTTTCTTAAGTTTTTATTATTTGCCGTTTTGTTATTATTATTATATTTTTTTATTACTGATTGATTGATTTTCTTTATTCTTGATTTGTTTATTTATTTTTCATCTTATTTTGTGTAGAAAAATAAAAATTAAGATATTTGAGAACAGTGGAATGTTTTATCAGAGCTTTTCTTGTAGAAAATCGGAACCAAAGCACTGAAAAAGTTTGTGTATTTTTCTGTTTTTAATAAATGCGGTTTTTTTGGGGGGGGACCTGATGCGGCCCAGCCTTGCCCAGACCCTAGCTCCAGTGGCCCCCAGGTAAATTGAGTTTGAGACCCCTGCTGTAAATGGTACAAAAGTTGGTAGGTCTTGTGCAGACCTCCATTGACTGGACACAACATTAGGTACACTTAATACAGCACAAGGGCGGCATCAAGCATTCTGCATTTATGGCTGGCATAAAATATTACTCCCGTCTCAATATGTTGCCGTATGCACCTTGCGATCTTAAACTTAATAAATTAGACAGTGTTTTTAACAAAACAGCAGGCAGGATCGTGCACCAGTCACTTTTTTTTTTTTTTGGCTTTTTTTTGGGTGGTTTCACTGGTGATTGAATGTCAATTAGAAAAACTGCTTGTAATACTGAACGCATGGCTTATGATAAAACAACTGACACATTATTGTTGTTTGGTGCCATGTTTGCAACTTCACGCAAACATGGCAACTTTCACGTATATATGAAATAATTATAATATATATATAAATAATTAAAGAATAAAGTCTCAAAGATCACTTACGCACATAAACATATAGCTGAATAATAAACAATGCATATGCTAGAAACTTCAATCCATGTCAATTTCGTGGTGTTCGCTCCAGCTTCAAGCCCCGCCTATTTCCGATTAACCTACACCCACTTCTGGTATATGCCCCGCCCACTCTGAGTACGGATACAGATTATTTAGATGGGTGAACAGATACAGATAGATATTCGACATCCCTAGTGTTAATACATGATCAGAGCAGTTTTTTTAGAGGGCTTCATTGTCAGAATAGGTGTATCCTAATGACGTGCATTGTCAGCTAGCTTATACTAACTTTTTCTCATTTAACAATACCCAGACAAGGGAAATAAACATTTGTTCATGTTTCACGTAAGGATTGTGAATGATGGGCAAAATTCTCAAAAATTGCAGTTCCTCTTTAAACTCACGTATGATAGCCTTCTGACTCACAGAAACATCTACTTATTACCAAGTTTCAGATATGCTGAATATACTGGCCCCTAAAGGAAGTACCTCAAACTACGTGCTAAATTATGCTTTAAATCTGCAATAGGACATGAATACACCCCCATGTCTCTGCACTGTAAGCCATGCTTGTGGAAATTATGCACACTACGCTCAAAGTTACAGTAGGATATATTTACATTTACAGTTGGTTAGAACACTTACACAGGGATGTCTTGCAAGGTATCCGTTGTAACAATGCACACAGCCACTCCTGAGTAGCTCTACCTCCATGGGGACCTGATTAAGAAGACAGGTATCCATTACCTTGAAGCAGAGTAGTACATCGTAGCTTCAGGCTCTATACCACACTCTAATATATACAAAGCCATGTGAATCTCCCCTCTCAAAATCCCCCATGCCCTTTATCTGCCAATCCCCTGACTTCCATAGGCTGACGTGAAGGATGATACCCCTAATGTTCATGACAAATTAATCCACAGGGGGAAACAAATGACAGTGAGCTGCCAGTGGGTCATCCCTTTGGCTAAGTCTGTCATTTTATATTTGCAGGAACTCATATGCCGGACTGCATAAATAAGCTGCAGAGCAACCCGAATGGGTTGATTAGTCAATAAGTAATCAAATCACTTCATTTGATCTAGGTGTTCTACTGATAAGACAATCGAGATTTCTGTCTGATGACTAAAGTAACTAAAAAAGTGTTGAATCAGAATCAGAATCAGAAATGGTTTATTGCCAGGTATGATCAAACACATACTAGGAATTTGTTTTGGTGAAGTACGTGCAGACACATCTATTAAAAAAAGAATGAAAATGCAAAATATACAGAATAAACAGTATAAATATATGTACACAGTATGTTTTTTGTTTGTTATTTTCCCAAGAGTCCTGAGATATCTATGCGGAAATTGTACAACTTTACATAAGTTTGACTAACATGGAAAACTATATATTTTTACTGGGACTACCACAATTTTTTTTGCAATATACAGTACATCTAACCATACTTGGTGTCTAGATAAGAGGGTGGAATATATCTAACAAAGTTGACCATGTTAGCCAGTTTGTGTGCGAATGTGCGTTGGCACAGAAACGCTCGCTCTCTGACCCTCTGAAAATTGAGCTGAATATGGAGTTACAAAATAGGCTTTTAGCTCATTGGCTACTGGTTCGAGCCCAGGGTGGAATTTGTGGGGCCGGGTGAAATACATACAGTACACCTACCACAGAGTTTGTTCAAGTGGTGCCAGCATTTGGCCAGCGCAAAAGAAAAATCACCATATTTACTGTATGCTAAACTAATTGAAGACTAAAAATTGTAGGTGTAAATGTAGGATTCAGATCTGTGATTGACCCTGTGTTCCCTTCTTCTCTGCGACCCTGCACAGAAAGTGATGAAGGCAATGTATGTATGGATATTCAATGCCTGATAAAACAATGTCCAATTTGTACAGCTGGCAACTGCAATGTACTGTTAATATTACACTTGAAACATACACACCAAGTGGGCCCATTCCACCACACTTACATAATAAATCACAGGAAATACAGGTGGAACTCTTATTAGATGAGCTGTGATCTGAAATTGATAGTAACGGGAGTGCAGTTTATGTTATAGTTATTGCCACCACTTAGGAGTGCTAATTCAGTCCGTAAAGACTCTTTATATTCGACCCAAAAATATAGATACATTTGAACTGTGAGTGTGAATGGCTGCTTATCTTCACAGTATGTGCCCTTTGATTGACTGGTCGATGAGTCCAGCATGTACCCCACCTCGCACCCAAAGTCAGCTTGGATAGGCTGCAGCTCACCCATGACCATGAACATGTTATGCCACGAGTGTCCAAACTGGGTGAAATGCAGCTGGCCATCCATATATCCGTATACAGTACATGGATACATCCAGTACAGACATCTGTGGACTTTTCAGCATGGCGGAAAAAACTTTTGGGTTAAGTGACAATTCATTCATGAATTTGTTGAGAGCAAAATAAAGTACAATTATTCAAACATATATGATAAACTGAAAGATCATACTCAAATCAAGGTGCAAAACATACATCACTATCTGATCAAACTCCTGTGAATTTTGTCCATTGTCAATTTTCTCAAAAAATGTTGAATGACTGTCTTACTGTGTGCAACCTCAGTAGCAATGGCGCACTGTGAGAAGCCTTGCCTATGCAGTTCGACAATCCGACCACATTCAAGAAGAGACAGCTTCTTAGCTTTAACCAAAAGAGGGTATGAGCGTGTGAATGCCTGACAGAAGTCTTAAAGTCTTAAAATTTCCATCAGGTGAAAAATAACCAATTTCTTTTTTTCCAGATATTCCAGATGTTTTTTGTCTTATTCCCAATGCTTGCTTTTGCATATTGTAGCTCTACTTAAAACAAATGTCAAAAATGCATATTCTAGCAATTTTTCAATTGGTTTTAAGGTTTTGATCAGGTCTGTTTATTGTACATATGTGTGGCTTCAAACAGACAGTAAGGTGTATTTCACAATGTAGCTTTTTTTCTTCTCAACCTCAGACAAAACAAGCCGTGGAACTCGTACAATTAACAATTTGAATCTTTTAGAAAACCCATTGTTTGTAATGTCATTTTTCTCTTTTACCATTTATGTTGTGTTTGTTTTGCCATAGTATAAGTTTATCAAGCACCATCTTTTAACTTTGCTGCCCCATTAGCTATATGCTAAACTGCACAACACCAGCAAGAACTTCATAATGTGCTGTTAATGAACTGATGTTAAGTCAGTAATTGTCAGAACATTATCATTGGCTGCCGGGGTATCTCCCCCCAAACCTGAATGGGACTGAGGCTCTCATGACTGTAGCGTGGTGTTCGCTCTCAAACGCAACCCTCGTGGAATACGTTTCTGACAGTTTGAACAGAATGTAGGCACCCGTGTGGCCTGCTGGAGGCCAATTTCTAGGGTTTTGACAGCTCCCCAACCATTCCTTTTTACGCAAAGAAAGCACATTCCGACCATGTAGTATTTTGGTTGTTGCCCTCCTACAGAATGCTCAACTTGTCTACTAGTATTTGCTCCATGCACTTGAACGTTGTAGGAGACACATTCAATCTTCTGGCCACATTGGCATACTGGAGTGAATTTGATTGAAAATTGTCATGGCTTCCTAAGTGGAAAGGTCCATATCCCAAAAGTGAAATTGAAATACTATGATGGTTAAGTCCTCCTTTTTTTAGGAGTACAGTTTGTGTACTTTTCTTTTGAGTATTTTAAATGTTGGGCCTTTTGGTTTATGATACATCAACAGTACTGTAAATGCATGTTGTTTGCACATTTCTGTAAAGACTGTTTTGCCTGTAAACACTCAAGGCAAATTCAACAGGGACTAAAAAAAATGTTTGAGGGCTGCAAAAGGGAGTGTGCGTGTAAAGTGTGTTTACATGAAAAAATATGTCTCCATTAAAGTTGCAAATATGATGAACTTGCTCCCAATGTCATCAAATGTCTCAATGTTTACAGCAACTGGAAGTCAGTGAGGCCAAAAACTCTTCAGTCGAGTTTAATTCCAGCTGAGCCTTTGAAAGTCACAGTTTCTACATACAGAAGCTGAATTCAAGACTTTTTTGAAACAGATTCAAATTCACGAACAGTCTTGTTTGCCCTGTTTTGCTGTAACTAATGTATGTTCAGTAAATCCTGAGTAAACAGGAAAAGTAAAGCATAGGAAATATATGGGCCAAGAAAATTGCCATGGCCATAAACACTCAAGGGACAAAGCAAGCATCTCATGCAACCAAACATAAACAAACATAATATAACATAGAGTGGTGTGAAAAGGTGTTCGCTTTCTCGTGTTTTTGCATGTTCATCACACTTAAATGTTTCAGATCATCAAACAAATGTAAATATTAGTCAATGATGACAACATGACTGAACACAAAATGCATTTTTTTAAATTAATGGGGTAAAAAAAATCCAAACCTGTCAAGAACATCATGTGACAATGTGTATCCCAAATGCCATCAAGTGTACCTAATGTTGTGACCAGTCAATGCAGCCCTGCACAGCGCTGTACAGCATGTTACAGTACACATTTACCATGTAACTCTAGATATTAACCTAAATATAGACAAGCTGAAGAAAACCTAATAAAGTGGAGGCATTGTGACAAACGGCAAGCAGTTTTCAACTTCCCAATTGCACCTTGTGAAGCACCGTTGGGGTCCTCTGTGGCTTCAGCGGGTCTCGGGAGAGGCAGTCACTGTGTGCGACTGGTCAATCATGGAGCGTGAAGAGTGAATACATAATGAGCATTGTAATACATAATGATGAAATGTACTCGTTTCATGCTTGTATCTGGCAAAAATGCAGTATCCGTAAGGGATACTCGCTTATAACAAGTACCTGGCTCATCCCTAGTAAAGATGCATGATGCATCTTTTTTTTCCATAGCTTTGGTAATGTGTAATGTGTTTTGCGGGCCTACCAGTAAAAATATCGGGTAGAGCCACTAATTGTGATGGGAAAAGGCTAATAGCAACCCTGCTTCCTCTATGCTATAATGCTACACAGACAAGCGCTTTTGCTCCATGACTTACACAAAATTAACACAATTAGGACACTACACAGTGTCGAGTAGTGGTGGGTAAATACAGTGCTGACTAGGAAACATATTCAGGTGTGTCTCGTGGCTCAGCCAAACTCTGGAAACAGAAGGATTTAAGAGGAAACACAAACAACAGAAGTAGTCGAGGGGGTGAATAGACAAAACAAAAGACCAGATGTTGACACAGAGCATGGCAGTGCCATTTTAAGCAATATTTTGATACATTTTTGTTAAAGAGTAGCATGTGGACTGTTGTGCAATTACTCCATAATACCATGAGCAAGAAAAACAAGAAAAATTGTATGAAACTGAATCATATAATAAATAATAATAATTATACTGATGTACAGTTGAAACATTAACTCGAGGAAAACGATGCAATAATATGACAACAGCAATTAACAAATAGGTGACCCCACAGAGAGGCAAATTAATTTCAAATGCTGGTGCAGTATTGCCATCCAGATATCATTAGGCAGCTCAAGTATCATCTCAACTGCTTCGGTATTCTCCTGATAAAAGTCTTAAATGTTGGGTTTCCACCTGAGAAATGCAGCGCGTATATTGCCTGACCCTGACTGCACCGATGAATCATGCACCGCTGTAACAAAACGTACTGTGGGACTCATGTTAACAAGGAGAGTGAGGCCAACATGGAACACAAGTAATATAACCTTATGCTGAGCATTAACAATTGAATAACACATACCATGGGGACATGACCCTCTCTCTACAACACAAGAGTGTGTAAAAGATAAAACAGGTTGCAGTATTAGAAAGGAATTACAAGCACATATCTTTTCCTTCTGAGTCATCTACTACTGACTGTTTAACTGTGTCGTATGTTCTGACTAACTCTTATAATGAAAAATCAGTTGAGAAATGCTGTATTTACGACGGGCACTCCATGTTCAACAATGTATGAATTGAATGAAGGATTTGAGCCTTGAGATTTGAGACCTTGTCGCTTTCTAGCTCTTCGTACCTTACATTCTTTCTATAAGGGATTTGATTCCTTTGCCTCGCACAAGGAAGGTCTTACATTTGTGTGTAATGTGTTTGTTAAGGCAGAAATGTTATTTGCCATTTTTTTGATACATAATGGTGTAATCAGTGAGTGTCCTGGTGGGTGAATATTACAAACCAACAAATAAAAAAAAATCCATATACTATACAGTACAGTAAACATCAGTTACATTCTACAAACGTGCATGCAAAGGTCTTGAGGAAAAACATAGATTTTTCTGAAAGCACACATGCTGATATGATTTTGGACATGTATGGTTTGGAAACTTCAAATAGTATGATTTCATGGGTGTTCTGAGCCTTATATCCTGGTTACAAAATAAACAAAACAATGACAAACAGGTATGAATCTCAAAGAATCATGTTTCAGCATCTAGTTAAGTGATGTTAATCAGTGCAAAGCTGCTAAAGTCTATCCACAAGGTGAACGGAATTCTTCATCTTCTTCACCCTCTCCTGAATTCGGATGCTCCTGCCCAGATGGTGGCGAAATCTCAATCCCCTCTTGCTTTTTTTTCACTCGCTAAATACACCAGTGGAGTGTTGCCCATGGGCATGGACAGTGCATATGGACGCCATGAATACCTGCCTGATCTCATTATAACACACACACACATTTTCCTAACAAAGAAAAACTGGTTTGTGAACAGCTGGTTTGTCATCTTTACTTCATTTAAAACACAGCTAACATTTGGTAGGAGCAGAATGCCAAATTAGCTAAATAAAATAAACCAGCCACTAGTATTTGCAATTAAAGAAAATATATGCTTGTTTTACTACAACATGAACAAAATGCTGGTATCCACAACTCACGTTTTATATTTCACAATAAATTTACTTCATTTTTTCTCATATTATTAATTGAAAACCTGAATGAAAAGCAGTTGTATCCACCTCTGCTGGGTCCCTCTAGCCACATCCGCTGCCTTCTGAAGTGCAGATGCAGCAGACTCCTTCTGTGCCCATGTATTGTGTGTATCACAATATCAGTGTGCACATTAGTAGGCACAATGCCCATTTAATTTGACACATGTCAAACTTATTGCACATCACGCATCATCCCAAGTCCGACGCAGCGCCCAATGCAAGCCCCTGCATGCATGTGTGTGTGAGCATTGGTTAAATTTTCTCTACAATGTGCAAAATCTTGCAAGCTACACTCCTCCACACTCGCATCCTGCTTTTTGCCATGTGTGATTTTTCCATTAACGTGATCCCTGCTTATTGAGTGCTTATCAAATGCACTTCTGCCACCTTGTGGCCGTTTTATGCCTTAAAAGTGCTCTGAAATGTTAATGCATGAGTGGAGAGTGCATCATCACCTCTTTTTGCCTCTCACACACACAAAAAAAAAATTAATATGTTGTTGGTCAGCCGATCAAGATTATAAAAATTTTAAAATCCATCTTTGGTATTAAAAGAGTTTTAAAAAAAAGTCATGACAATGTGCTGTACTTTTCCAAATCAAGATAAAAAAACATCTCGCAGTGAGATTGATTATAATACGTAGGCTTTTTGACAAGACCAAGACTCCAACTACAGCCAAATCCCCTACCTATGCCAGTAAAACATGTAAAAGATATCATTTCCCAGGTTTTGTATTAAAATGGTCTCAGCACTAATTCCCAGACACCTAATTCCAAGTCTTACCTTTGTAATATTCCTAATGAGTCTCTAAGCTCAGAGATCCCTCTTTCAGCCGTGTTTCACGTTCCCTTTGATCCTGGTGATCCATTTCCCAGCATCCTCAGGGGGTCCATACAAAGTGTGACCTGACTGCATCGTGATAATGCTATAAAAAAAAAAAAAAAAACTCATCCACATTCTTCAGACTATTATACACCAAAACTGTCTAAAAAACATCAAGAGGAAACTTCAGTTGCATGTAGAGTGTTTAACATCGCATGTCTAACGTTATCCTTGATGTTTCAGCTCAGTTTTTCCAGGATTCTGTTTAAGACTGAATGACCTATATGTGAGCATTCCTATTCATCCAGGTCATGGTATTCTCAGGGCACTCAATTGATCTCACCTGGACTTTTCAGGTTGACTTAGGAGACGTTTCACCAAGCTTAATCATTTCATGCTCAAAAATTAGATATGACAGCTCTACATGGTGTATGACTTACTATTTATTCTGGCATATATAGTAAATATGCTATGTTAGTTATGGGATGCAATAGTTCCAGGAAAACAAAACGACAACAAAATAAAATGTGACAGGTAATTCCATTATAGGCCAAATCCACACAAACACAAATACATGTTTTTATGCTTTTTAGCCTTTAGAAAACATCTCAGGTGGAATCATGCCAGTAACATTGGAAGCCATCTGGGCTGCCAAGGTTACATTTTTACATTTTTTTCTCATCAGAGAATAAAACGTTTTTCCACCTTTCAATGTCCCATGTTTGATGCTTTCTGGCAAAGTCTAAACGGGCAGTTTTGTGGTGTTGAAGGAGACAAGGTCTTTGAATTTTTTTTTTTTGTTTGTTTTTGAAACACTTTTCCTGCAGATGCCATCTGGTGGTTATTGCGCTGCAGTCGGCACCTTCACACCTTCATCAAAGGCCCATTTGGGTCGAGGACCGCCCTGTGTCTTGACGGACTGCCAATCAGATCTTCCGGCTCAGGGCAGGTATAATTGGTTTTTGGGTCTACCCCTTGACTTTTTTGATCCATAATACTCAGGAGCTTTCAATTTTTTTTAATGACTGTTTAAATGCAGCAATGGAACACTGTAGCCATCAGGAGGGCATGACCGTGAAAATTCCTGTACAAAAATTAGAAATTTTAACAGATTTTGGCTTTTATAGCCTGTGGTCTTAAACTTTTGATCTCTATTTCAAACTCTATTTAAAACCTAATTCAGGTCCAAATGTGCAAAATGCATATTCTACCAATTTCTCAACTGGTCTTAAGATTTTGATCAGTACTGTATTCACTCAAGTTGTCTCCCAAGCACCGTATAAAAGAGGTCCAATTTAAAATAATGAACACATAAACTGACATCGAACATCTCACTGTATTGAACATTGGAAGCAACAGATGATGTAATCAAGTCAGCAGATGTTGTGACTGTACCAAGTGAGGGCTCAGATATGGTGGAATATAGGGTATGGGCCTTGCAGAATGATGAATACATCCTGAACGTATCAATTTGATACCTCAGTGTCATTCACTATAATGACTAAATCCATTTTGTTAGGGATCAACACTGAATCCCCAAATTAGCCTCTGTAATTTGTTTGATGTGTTACTTTCATTTTGCTGTGTGACTGTGTAACTGTTTAATTGAATCTGTGCATCACATACTGCATGGCATCGTCAATTATTTATTCTTTAAATATTATTCAAATATTATTTTTCACCTTTACATAAACCCCCGAACAAATGAGTTAAGAAACCAAACAGGCAAAAGCCCCCCCTTGTTTTTGCACCTACATCTAGTGAGCCAGGCAGTGGATATGTGAAAAGAGGCTGTGCTGGGAAAACTGTTTAGTCTGCACTGAATGTGCACTCGTGCGGTGTGAGGCTATCTACTCTGCCCTGCTACTCCCCTCCACCCTTCCCGCTCATCGCTAACAAACTCTCTCTGCCAGGCCTTACCTCAGGCGGCCCTCTATAATTATTCCCCAATGCCACAAGCTGGTGAGATGGGTGTCTGTTACACACTGTGTGCCGAGCGAAGAAAAACAACAACTGTGGGGCCATTATTTGTCAATCAAACCCAGGGCCAAAACAAAATGCAGTCTGCTATAACCCGAGTTGTTCTTAACATCATTGAAAACTGTCAGGCCAAAGAACATTTGTATTGATTTCCGTACTTGCTGATTTATTTTTATCATCCTTGTACTTCCCCTTATCACTCTGTAGCAAAAGCAATTCAGACTGAACAGTTTGAAAGATTTTCAATTTTATATGACTAGGGCAAAGGATTAAATGCAAGTTTAATTGAATTAAATTACAAATAAAGAACAAATTATAGATTTTATCAATTTGTCAATCATGAGGACATATGCAGGTTGCATTAAGTGATCCCTGATTAGTTATGTGTGAGACATATTTTTCCCATGCGTGGGTTCTCTGCGTCCTCCGGTTTCCTCCCACATTCCAGGTATGAATGTGAGTGTGAATGCTTATTTGTCTGATTTGTCTTATGTGTCCTGAGACTGGCTGGTAGGATAGCGACCAGAGTAAAAATAAGCGGTATAGAAAATGGATGGATCGATAACAGTGTACTGGTATGACCTTTGACTCCAGACACTGCCAAAGCTTGAGTGGTATTGTAAGTTTTAAGACCATTTGAAAATTGACTGATGGAATTCGGAACTTGATATTATGATTTGACATGAACCGCCTTCATCATCTATTTGTATAAATAGTGGAACTAGTTGAGTGCTTAAGCAAAACACATTGGTGACCCAGTCTCTGGGTCTTTTAGAGTTGGATCAGTATAGACCAGGGGTCAGCAACCTACGGCTTCAGAGCCGCATGTGGCTCTTCAGCCTCTTTGTTGTGGCTCCCTTTGCAATGCTCAAATATTTGTTTTAACACCCAAATGAGGAAAAATTTTGAACAAAATCCGACTTTCTGTGAGGCCGTATACTAGCAAGAGTACTTGATCAACTCCACTTTTTTTCTACTGTGATATCCCAAAATTCCCTCAATCAAAATCTTGGGAGAATAGCAAATTGCTCTGGATGTGAGCATGTTGCTACACATTTCTTAAGGCGTGCATGGGGAGAACATGCAAACTCCACAGAGATAGCCGAGGGTGGGATTGAACTCAGGTCTCCTTGCTGTGAGGTCTGCGCGCTACCCACTCGACCGCTATGCATCCCCTATATTCTGCTGTTAAATTATGTTTCGCGGCTCCATTCTATTTTTCTTCAGTGAGCGAGGGGGTAAAATGGCTCTTTTGATAGTAAAGATTGCCGACCCCTGGTATAGACAAATTTCTGGCCTGGGAATATTTTAATCAGTGGTTAGCAAGCAGACCTCACAGCTATGAGACCAGTGTTCAATTCCACCCTCAGCCATCTCTGTGTGGAGTTTGCATGTTCTACCCGTGCATGCGTGGGTTTTTTCTGGTTTTTCTCCCACATTCCAAAAACATGCTAGGTTAATTGGCGACTCCAAATTGTCCATAGGTATGAATGTGAGTGTGAATGGTTGTTTGTCTATATGTGCCCTGTGATTGGCTGGCGACCAGTCCAGGGTGTACCCCGCCTCTCGCCTGAAGACAGCTGGGATAGGCTCCAGCACCCCCGCGACCCTCGTGAGGAAAAGCGGTAGATATTTCAATCATAATTTAATCATAATTTTTATGTGTGCATGAATGGTTTTTGTTTATAGAACCTACACAGGCCAATGAACAACACTTTACCAGTCTCCTTCCCCATTTCAAGCTCTGCACCATGCACTGATGAGACACTTAGCACAGCGCTATGTCGACACTCAGCAACTCAATTGGGGTAGCATGACTGCTTTTTTCCTCATGAATTGCGTTTTGTCTTATTCCATGAAGTCATCATAAAACAGGCATGCTACCGACAATGTAGGAGTTTTGTTTATATTCAGTTTGTTAATTTTCAGCAGTTGGACAGTGGCAACGGTGACCTACATTGACTGGCCATAACGTTACTTGCCGTCGTATACTTGCACAGCATCACAAGAGCAGCATTAAGCATCCTGAATGTATGGCTATATTTTAGCATGCTAAAATATTACACCTCTCTCAATACGTTGCAGTATGCACCTTGCAATCTTACATTAGTTTCTACTGACGGTGGTTTGGTTGGTAATATAAAGTCAGTTGGAAAACTGATTGTAGTCGTTTGTTTCTTTCGGCTTTTTCCTGATTACGGAGTCGCTACGGCAGATCTTTTGATCCAAATAACTGATTTTGGCTTGAGCACTTTATATTCTGGATTCCCTTCCTGAAGAATACCAATGGAGATTTGAACCCGGAGCGTTTGCACCAAAGTCCAGAACGCTTACCACTACTAGTACTGAACGCGGTGGTTTTGAGAAAAATACAGCCAACAAGTTTATTATTATTATTGTGTTTATTGCCATATTTGCATGAATCACCAACTTCACACAATTATTAAAAATAATTAAAGAATAAAGACTCAATAATCACTTACACATATAACACAGTATCAATGTAGCTGAATGATAAACAATACATATAGCAACTTCTGATCAATCCAAGTCAATTTCAGACTTAAAATAATGTTCAGATTTATGCCCATCTTCTGATAAACCACGCCCACATCCGGTTTGTGCCCGGATACGGATACAGATAATTTAAATAGGTGAACAGATACAGACAGTAGTGTGCTCACTCATCCGTAGTAGTTCGTAAAGTATGCACACACGGACAAATATTGCTCTCTTTTTTCGCTAATAAGTATTGGGTTGTGTAATTTCCAAAACCTCGTTAAGCACGTCTAGTCTTTTCTGAGCTATAAGTCTGGACTGATCATGTTTGTGGGTCGCTCTAATTAGTTGTGTGTCCCACATGCTAGCTCTCTGATGTGATAATGTGTGTTATGGATTGAGAATAAACTCGTAAACACAATCATTGTTGTGTAAAGATGAAAAGGATGATTAGAATGATCTACATTCCTTTTTACTTGAATTATGGATTTTGCATTTCTTGTGCTATGAAAGTAGTGAAAAATGACTTGGACTGATGGAGTTACAACCATACAATAGCATGTCATGGACATTTAACTTTAGAATGTGTGAAAACTGGGAATCACCATCCAGAAGTCTGCCTAAAATCAGCAAAGAAGAACATTCTCATCTGTTTGAGCACATTACTGAAACTTTCAATAGACTGCCTGCAGCCAAAGTGATGCCCTCCCCTGTTGCGTGAGTATCACCCACACATCTGCCACATCTACAAATGATGACAAAAGGTAGTGTGAGCATTCTGCACATGCAGAAAGATACAACATGAACTCAATTTGTGAGGAAACTATACCTGAAACAGCTTTGGCATCAATACCGTAGTTCTACATCAGAATACATTACCATGGCTTCTATTCTGACAAAAACAATAAGTCTGTACTAATGTACCTACAGTATATAAACCATGTCCATTTTAGGTTAACTACTCTGGTTCATGCCCCACCCACTTTCGGGTAAAATACACCCTCTACCCAGATAGTACAAATACGGATACAGATAATTTTGATGGGTGAACAGATACAGATACAAACCATTACAACAATAATAATAATAATACTTTGCATTTACAAATATAGTGACTTTCTAAACCAAAGCAATCTAATACCATCCTGGTATGTGTAAGTAGGCAATGTTCATTTTGATCTTGAGCAGCCTCCTCATCTCCACCTCGGAAGTCATCACCTACATATTTTCATAGTTAAAGCATCGAAAAACTGTTTATGACCTTCTAAATACAGATTTTAACATGATTAGAGCAACATAGACATAATAATAATAATAATAATAATAAATTGTATTTACATTGCACTTTACATTACAGAAATCTCAAAGTGCTACAAAGAAAGCATAAAACCTACAGTGAAGCGATAAAACAACACAACAAAAGGTATATATATTTTTTTAAAAAAGTCTAAGAAAAAGCCGTTGTAAAATGGTAAATCTTGAACATGAACTAATACCCTCGGATAGGTAGTGATGTCTTGGGTTCAGAGTTGAGTTTTAGCTTGGTGTGGATTACACTACACTAGCGTGTGTATTTATTAGGGATTTTTATTTGGGATTATTAAAACCTGTTGTGAGATATTTCAAACCTACAATAAAAGTCTGTTGTTCCAGCAATCAAGTTTGGTGCTTCTGTGTCTCACTACCATTACTGACACCTAGTGACCAGTGTAGAGTACTACATATTATCACATCTGTCTTCTGAATCCCTTACATTTGATTAGTTGATATATCAATTTTTTGTACTTGAAAATGCTTAATTTAAGCAAAAAATATTTTCTTAAACATGCATTTTTGACCAGATTCTTTGGTTGAGATCAGCAGTCTCTTTTCATTGTCCAAAATGTATTTTATATTACACACTATACTGTATATTTGCACATAATGTGTCATGTTTGTTTACCTATTTCCTTTTAACATAGCATAGGGTGCCTCTAATTATTCTTCAACACATCAGGCTTTAGATGTCTGCAAACAGTGTATTCAAGAAGGCAGCAAGCCAGAACATATCAGAGGCTCCCAGGTGAGTTTGTGTATAAATTGATGGACTAAAATGAAGAGAAGACAAAACAGAAAATGTACTCAAATGATAAAGACAGCCAAATAACGGAAAAAAACCAAGAGCAACTGTAGTCAATCTGCTGAAAACATACAAAATCTCTCAGGACAAATACAAAATTACAGAAGTCTTTTTTTCTTTCCAGTGTATATTCATCTAATTTTACCATACATTTAGACGTACAAGTTGTTGCATTCAGTTGCAGTCAGCAATTCAACAATTGGCCCACTGTGAGTCTGGTTCTGTTCAAGGCTTATTTAATTAAAAGGGAGTGCTAAATCAGGAAACCTTTATTAGCGCTCTTTAAATATATACAATACAAATTGGTATTAGAGAAGTGCTAAAATAAAAAAAAAAATCAAACCACAATTAAAACTGCTAACCATACAGATTTTCTCTTAACAGTGTGATACAATAATACTGATGAACATTCATTTTACAATGTCAAAATTTAACATAATGGGCTCTAATTTCATGGAGCAGTGCAAGGTGGCGCAGGGTGTGGCGCACCCTACGCAGTGGAAAGTTTTGCAGCCAATTAGGTAATTTGGTAGACTGAGATGTGTCAAAATGGCCATGGTGGCGCACCAGGGGAGGTGTCCACATTTTCAGCAGTAAAAAGTTTGTTACAAAACAGCATCGAAAAAGAAAGATTCATATTATGTCAGTTCATATTACATCTGGCTGTAGGATATTTTATTTTACTGTTCATTTGATGAGGAGATACCGAGAATACACCATCAAAGGTTCTTCTATTTTGAATGCAGGTGGATCACAAGTGCAATTCCTGGATTAGCCTGCTGCTGTGTTTAATGTAACTGTCAGGAACAGATAACATGTGTACCATTAGCTGGTCTATGTGATGCATAACGCGCATTGTGGCCTCTGATGACCCTGCACAGTTAAAGGCAATTATACGTGTTCATTTGATTGCTTAAGGTTACACTAGGCTGTGTTAAACCCTCTCACGCAACTCTCCTACCTCGTTGTCACTTGCAAGGGGGGGGGGGGGGGGGTACTGTAGGTGTGTGCACGCCGCATTGTGGCGCACTGGCTGCTCGCAAAAATTGTAAAGTGTGCTTGCCACAGTAGCCTGGTCTACGTAAATAGACATGGTCAGGTTATTTAAAAGTGGATCAGTCATTGAGAGATGTATTAATAATGTGAGCCACATCAAATGATCTTAAATATTGAATTAAAAATGTTGAATTGCACAAGTCATGAGTAATTTTTATGTATAATAAATTCAAGTGAATGCATGCAGCAGGTGCCCCAAGCTGTCTAGAGGGTGTACTGCGAGCATTATATCCCGCCTGGCGTAACATGCATAACGTAACTCGTGTTTTTTTAGTTGTCAGCTGATGTTTAGCTGCTAATGTAAGCTATCATTGAATGCATGGGTCATTCTTATAAAAGGTGTATCAAAAGCATGACAAAGCAAGCAAAAATGTGTTATTTTCCAACCAATGTGCATATTAAAACCAAGTACATATTGTGTTTATATGAAGAAAACCTTATCTAAAGCTTATCTAATCTAATAAATATCTAATTTTGGTATATTTTATGAGAGGAGGACACTAAAATCTCAAATGTAACATTTACATATTTGATATTTATTAAGTTATTATTGTTATTAGATTTCATTACTGCATTTTTTGTTAGAATTTTTTAGTGAACTGCTTATTAATTTATTGGACATGTTCAATTAATTACGTTTAATGCATAATATTGCTGAATTTTGCACAATCTGTTATTATTGTGAAGTTGTTATAGTTGATGGTTGATGACTTCTACTTGAATTACCCTGCATTCATGAGCTGTGTTTTTTTATTTTCCTTGTAGTTGAGAGAATGTCATCTTCAATATTTACCCAGTTTCTTTTTGTCTTTGACAACAAATACTTTGACTCCTCTAGACCTCCATTCAATTTGATGTAGCTTAATTTGTGCTGGTTATTAAAGTTCAGTGTCTTGCTTGGTGAGTGTATGCCATATCTTTGTTGGCTAGGACAGTCAGTGAAAGACATTTTAGTGGTATAACATTTGAGCATGGAAAACATGAGTACTCTTCAATGCCAGGTCAAATGGCAAGCTTTTTCCAACTGTTATTTTTGTGCCATTGCAATCTTTTGAATTATTAACGTCAAGCAGTGGCATTTTTTATTCCATATACAAGCTGCTGCTACAGTAAGCTTGCATGCTACTTCTCTCAGCAGTCAAGTCAGGCTTAATTATTTTTTTACACTTTTTGTTATTTATTACATTTTGTCAAGTGTACCCAACCATTGTGAGCATCGTCTTCGATCATAGTTTTTTCTAAAACAAAGAAACAAAAAATAAAAACGAAAACCCCCCATGCGTCTCAACCATATAGACACCTTCTGTCTTCACGGTTGTCTACCTCTTTTACATTGACAGGTTGGTGGCAGAAGATGCTGGTTGATTTATTGGGTGCTCAGGGTTCTAGTGGTGCATGTCTGACTGCCAACATCTTGGAGAGACATTTAGCTCTTTTCTCATCCTTCAGAGTCAAATAAGTAACGCTTACTCTGTAATCAATTATGTCTGATGCATTTTTACTGCATAAATTCATTCATAAGAAAATGAAGTGATACTTGTACGATGCACAACAAAAAAACAAATGAATGAGAATATAGTGAAGCAGGCTGCATGGAAGTAGTTAGCATAGTCACAGTAAATTACCCTTTGGTGAGAATCTGACATATTTACATATCATGTATGTGGATGTTCATCAATATGCACTGTCCCTAGTTTAAATAACTAAATATATCTATGTGTTCTTTAAAAATCTGTAGGTGTGAACATGAGTGTGAACGGTGTATATTGTGATTGATTGGCGACCAGTCCAAGGTCTGTTCTGCCCCTCGCTCAGAGTCATGGTATGGATCAATACTAGAGTGAAATTGGTATTCTGGATTTTATAAATATAATTATATTCCATAGAATGGTACTCCACCAAGGATGAGTGATACTAATTTTGCAACAAATGTCTAATTATTTACCATGAAGTTGATTTTTTTCATAACCGGTTTATGCCCCACCCACTCCCAGTACAGATATGGATAGATAATTTTGATGGTTAAACAGATACAGCTAGTGGTGTACTTGCTCACCCCTACCACTTATCACTCTTCAGCGTTGCGGGGGTCTGCTGGAGCCTATCCTGGCTGAATTAGGGCGAGAAGCAGGGTACACCCTGGACTGGTTGGCAGATAATCAAGGGGCACATGGACAAACAACCATTCACACTCACATTCATACATATTTAAAGTCGGGAATTAACCTAATGTGGGAAGAAACCGGAGTACCCGGAGAAAACCCACGCATGCACGGGGAGAACATGCAAACCCCACACAGAAATGTCCAAGTGTAGATTCGAACCCCCAAAAAGAAAATCACTTCATCATAGCCAGGTCTGGAACCAATCACCAATGGATAATTTACCCACGGGTACAATATGTACACTTAACTGCACCCAAATGTGAGGTGACCTTGGTGTATGCCCAATCCTCTACAAATTCGCAAGGCTATTGAAATTGTTTAGCATTGTCATGCTCACAACTAAACAACCAGTGATGGAAACATAACCTTTGGTAAAGGTATATTAGACATTGGAGAGCATTAATACAAAGGGGGGAAGTTTTCAAGCTACAATATTTAAGACTATGCTGACCTGAAGCACTTTGTCTTTTCCTGTTTAAAACCTGACTGTTTGGAACCAGTATTCAAAGTCAACAGCATTTTTTGGACAGAAAACTGACATTGTGGGAAGCTTTAAGTGCTGCTCTGCGTTTTCCAGTATTCATGCACAATAATTCCTTAGGGCCCCAGCACTAAAAGCCATTAGTGCTCCCAGTCTAGTATAAAACTTGCATGAATCCATAAATCTTTCAAATCAGTGGGTTGAATTTGTACTCTGATAAAGGATGAGATGTGGATGAACAGTGCTGCTGTTGAGTCAAGTTGTAACAGCACTGACTCTGATGTTTATTAAAGCAGTGGGAGAACATGAAAACTTCACTCTCTAAGGGCTTGTCATTCCAAACTCTGTTGTCATTGGAGACACATCTTTATCAGAAAAGGGAATATACCCATTGTATCTTCTAAAGTATTCAGAGGTCATGTTTTCATTTGCATCGAGCAATGACATTTTTTTGCACCTGTAGATTGTAGGGTTGAAACATAGAATACAACTGTAAATTATAGAGGATGCAATGAAAATTGTGCCATAAAACCATGTTTTTGCTGAGAGATTTATCCTCACGGTTGAAAACATGCATATGTTTTTGCATGCCGACCTACTGTTTCTCTATTACTTCCATGCACTTTGTTTTTAAGGTTACTATAGAGAGGGCTGGGACAGAGAGTGTGATATTATGCCAAAAAGTGAAGGACAGGAGGCGGGGCGAGCAAATTGGGAGGTGGGAATCCAATCGCCCAGCACAAGGACAAATTATCTGACCAAGGGGCTGAGAGTGGGGTGTCTTCAGCCGCTAATTGATAAAGCCTTCTATCTTTAGCAAGCAGCAGTGTTTGGCTCAGGACATCAAAACCTTGGCTGAAGCTGAAAGGCGTGTTGTGTCCCACTCCCTCTTTCCGGGCCATCCAGGGAGGGTAAAAGTCAGGATGTTACCTTACTGGGGGGGCGGTCACCGCGTTACTTTTTGTCCTTAAACCTTGGAGTTGTTTTCACTCGTGGATTTTTGCACTCTACATGATCAAAATTAGTGCACAATGAAACATTACTTTCTTTTGCAACTCTGAGTTGGGGCAAACTTTTGACTCGCAGGCCACGTTGAGTTAAAGGGGACCTATTATGCTTTTCCCACTTTTCTGACCTATAAATGTACTTAGAATATTAATGAGGTCTATGCATTTGGAAGTCAGCTCTGAAAGAAGTTTGGGATGGATCAAGATGCTCGGTTTCGCGGAGTGTTGTAAAACTGTACTATTGTGATGGCACAGAAGGCCGTGCTTCCTTATGAGTGTGGCTGTAGGCGAGATACGCTCTCTGCCCTCCCCCAAGCTCAGCTCATGTGGTTGGCAAGGGAAAACGACATTTGTTTAAAATTCCTAACGACACCACCATCAGGCACAAGTGGTTGGAGTTCCTGATTATCTACCAGCAAAATAAATATTGTTTAATCTGTCAACGGCCTTTGACACTGGACTGTTTCGTGAACATGGGCCAGTATGCAGCTAGACTAGCCGACAAACGGTTTGCTGAAGCCGACGTTTCCAACGTTACTTGGTCCTTAGTCGTGTGGAAGAGTTTATCAGTGTCGTACCTGTGTTTATCACATACTACAGTGTTAATTGGCCCAGTACCCTAGAAACCGCCCATGAATGATACGGGAAAAGGCCGAAATGATACTGTGTCAATGTCCAGGGCAGTGATACTGATAAACTATAGAGTTTAACCATGTCCAGTATCAGCCCCCGTTGTTTGGCTGCCGTCTGTGCTCTGTCAACATGTCAGCGGTTGACACTCCCGGCGAAAGACAAATGGGTAAAATAGCAAACAGAATATTATAAATTGAACGTTTTATCACCATTAATGAGGAGGACACTCTTGAAATGATCAAAAAAACTAAAAATGCAAATACAAGTCGGAAAACCAAGGGCGACTGCAACTGCAAGAACGAACGAAGACTGGTAGAAAGCATTCCCCCGCCTGAGTTAGACAAATACATGTCTAAGTTTATTGTAACGTCGTTGCCGACACTATGGAAAGGACACGACTGTGATCGCTAACAAGCTTTTATTACACAACAATACTGGCTACTGTCGGCCGTAACCACTCCGTTGCAACCACCGCCAGCAACGCAACAGTGCTTCCTCAACACGACACGCCCCCACCCCTGGTGCATTCACAGTCACGTGGAACAGTGAATCTCTCAAATCCAAATTCAACTCTTTGGCACGTTACATGATGGAAAAACGAAAGTATGTGATAATAAGCTCATGATTAAATAGTATGTGATAATAAGATCATCACATGGTTTGTCTGGTATCAGGCCCAGTATCATGCCCCCGCGTGCTAGAATCAGTACTGACACTTGGGGGCATGATACAGGGCCTGATACCAGACAAACCATGTGATAACCTCTAATTATTTTGTGTAAGTAATGGAAAAGTGGTCGTCTATGTAGTGTTATAGAGTGTGCATGCAGGGAGTGGGGTTGGTACTAGCCTCTTCTTACAACAATCAGTGGGTCTACCCAAGTTTTTTTGAACACAAGAAACCAACAACAACAAAAATGTTTAATGTGTCGTATTACACATTACATTACTCATAAAGGAAAGGCATATTCCTACAGACACCACCACCAGGCACAAGTGATTGATTGCCTACGATTGCCTACGAGCAAAGGAAATGCATTTTAATCTGTCAACAGCATTTCACAGTAGACTGTTTTATGAACACCATCCAGTATGCAGCTGGACTAGCCAACAAACTTGCAGAAGGTGACACCTTTCCAATGTTACTTGGTTGTGTCATTCATTCATTCATTTTCTTCCGCTTTTTCCTTACAAGGGTCGCGGGGGTGCTGGAGCCTATCCCAGCTGTCTTCGGGCGAGAGGCAGGGTACACCCTGAAGGCCACAGAGATGGCCAAGGGTGGAATTGAACCCTGGTCTCCCAGCTGTGAGGTCTGCACTAACCACTCGACCGCCGTGCCGCCCTGGTTGTGTCATATTCAATTTTATGCTTTGTCTTTTATTTGCTGCTTTACATGATATCATGGGCATATTGGCATTTATGTCAATATTTGTTGACATATGTGTTTTTGAATTCAGAATGCATTATTTCAATCCATACCTGTGTATATTTACTGCTCGGTGAGAGGAAATGTAGGAGTTACACATTTGTGTGCAAGACGCAAAGGCAAGCTCACTTGTTTGAGGTCATGGTATTGATTAGTCAAATAAGCCCTGGAGCCCAGGAGTCAGGCAGGTTGCAAACTGACCTGTATTAGAGTGTAAAGGCGACATCTGAGTCTGTTCAATGAGCAAATTCTAATCCAGACCGATTACTCCTTCTTGAGTTGACTTGATTACTTGCTTCTTGAGTGACAGCTTTTTCCAGGAGATCCTTCCCTGTCTTACAAATCCATCTTGCTCAGTTAATTTTCTCTGAATGTGATGTAAGGTTGATGTGAAGAAAGCACGATGACTGTAAGGTCTTATGGTGCCGAGGTTCTGATTAATAGTAGTGTAACACTAGTTTCATCAGAGCGTGACAACAGTTCTTAGTTAGCCAAAGAGCCAAAAATACTGAATGTTTGTCCTGAAATTACATTTTCACTTGTCGGACTTCAGCAAGAACTGCCAGTTGTTTGTCAAGATACTCTTTCAAGAATGTCCCATCGGATCCAAGTGTACTGGACAATAGTCTGGTCACAATAGTCAGTCAAAATCTCTCTCGCTTACTGGATACTGGAATGCAAGTGACAACCACACCCATATGTATTAAAATATATTTTTTTTCCCATCACCCGCTCAGACCATTGTGTGAGTTGCTGCAAATAGACGACACTGCCGGACAAGATGCCCCAAATCTAGGCTAGATTGAAGAGATTATCACATTTCCAAAATAATTTGTTGGATCGGATTTGGAAGTATGCATCTTGTCACTGGTAGTCCCAGATTTTAAACCAGAATCACAATTACAAATTCTGACTGGAATGAACACACTTGAGCCTCTTTATGAGCAACACCTTTAAAATGAGTGAACTTCAAGTCCCAAATGTTCCCTTGAGAACTGCATTACGCCAGGTGAGTCATTAACCATGTTTGTCACTGCCATTTCTGATTGTTACACCAGAAAGGCTCACCAGGGATTACCAGTTTTACCATCAGTGACTCAGGATGAACTCCCACTTCTACTAAGAGAGTGGAACGGACTGAAACTCCAAAACAACATTATCTACAGAAAGAGGAAGGATGGAGAACGTCTCTTATTCCAGCTCGTTCTACCTGAAGCATTGCGCCATGTGGTTTTCAAAAGCCACCATGATGACATGGGCCATTTGGGGGTGGAGAAAACACTTGACCTTGTCAGATCTTGATTCTTCTGGCCAGAAGACCTGTGACCGCTGCATCAGACAGAAAGCTCTGGAAAGAGCTGCTCACATCACAACCAGTCGGTCATTAGAGCTAGTCTGTATGGATTATCCATCACTAGAATCCGACAAAAGTAACACAAAAATACCTGACAGATTATTTCACAAAGTACGCTGTGGGTATTCCAACTGCCAATCAAAAGGCCAAAACCGTAACAAAAGTCTGTGGGAAAATTCCATTGTTCATTACTGCTTCCCTACTCACAACTTACTCGCAAGAACAGCTGTAACACTCCTTTAGTTGCAGCAGCCAACATATCACATACATTGAAGTACTTTTGTCTCCGTATTCCCATAATTTTTCATCCACAAAATTCTCACACATCTCACATTTAACAGGACGCGACGCCGCTCCTTGATCCTGCCGTCATGTCACCTACAGGCATATTCAGACAGCCGTCACAGAACTGACCAGTCTGTTAGGGTCCATGTCCATTTGTACCTACCATATCAGGACGCTGCACAGGCAGAAGAGGATGACGAGGAAGCAGGGATGCACATGGAACACCTTCAGTCACTCCATCAGAAGGTGGACATTTAGGAGAAGAGACTCAAGGAGGCTGTGGACAGCACCCTCTGTCGAGACGAAGGGCTTAGGGCAGCAATGGAGTCAATGGCAATAAAAAAATAACATGCTGGTCTACATTCAAGCAGTCCTTGAGGTTTTTTTACCCACTGACTATCCATCAGAAATTGAAGAGCAACTACGTTCCAACGTGCAAACACCTAATCCGTGATTGAGAGACTTTGCGTATGATTACCGTTTCCTCCGCTTGAAATGGAGACCTGACAGGAAGGAAGAGGAAATAGTGTGGCGTATACTCGGTGCCTATAACCCATTGGGAATACTAAGGTTCATCATGGCCAACGGGCAAGAGAACAGACAAAACGGAAAGCCACCGTGGTCCTCAGCCTGCAAGACTTTCACGGTACACTAGTGGTACATGTAATGCCTGATGACAATTTGTGTATGCCGCTGCTCCTGGGTCTCAACTTCATGACCATGTCACAGATAATCCTGAAGCCTCATCTCCAAAAGCACAGTATACTGGGGGGAAATAGTTCAGATTTCTCCCCAAGACCAGAGATAGGCTACACTGGAATCACACTCACCCCTAACTTAATTTTTACATCCGACATTTCTGTCTTGGAAGCTGAGCTTGCTGTGGTGCCACCACTGCAGATCACCGAAGATCATTACCCATAAAATCAGGACGACAGTGAGGTGCCAGTGAGACGGAGAGCTAACAGAGTGTCCTGTAATAAACAACAAAGAACAGTTCAAGAAAATGCTTAGCAATAGAGTGATTGAGCCATCAACATTGCTACGGGCATCTCCTGTGGTGCTGACTCCCAGAAAGGATGGAAGACCCCCTTTCTGTGTGGAGTACAGGGGCCTTAATGGTCGTACCCGGACTTTGCACAGAAACCTCTTACTACCATGTGGTTTCCTACCTGAAAATGAAGAAGTAAAACCAACCACCGTTGCACCTCCATGCAGACCCCAGACTCATAATCTGAAGACCCTGCACTTTCCCTTTCACTTCATAAAAGATGATTATAAACCCAGATGTGGGTTCAGCTGCATTCTATAGACTGTGAGTGGATGGGTAGGGAATATAATGTGTGCTGTAGTAACCAACATTGTTTGTTTTGCTGAACTGTCATTCATTCATTTGTTTATTCTGAGTTGCTTACCATATTATTTTCAAATTGCATTGCATTGTTGTTCTGTACATAATATATTGTATTTCAAGAGCATTCAGTACCTTGCAACTCACTCCAAGAGCCGAACCGAGTCATGATCACTGGCCTATATGCAGTATATACATATATACATATATAAACATATATTATACCTTAATTATGCCCCAATTTATCTAAACAACCTGGCAACAAGTGAGTAGAAAGGCAGGGTTCCAAATTATATTAACATTAAATAATATTATATTAATATTCACTTTCACTTTGGTATTAATATATCTGCAGTGCATATGTTGCAGGTACTCGTTTGGTGAAAAATTTGAAAAAAAAATGTCTAAAGCAAGTATTTTTGCACATTTGAACAATCTGAAGAATTTTCTACAACTGCAATAATTATTAGAGCACAATGTTTTAAAGCTTAAGCAAATGTCAGTGCCTCACCAACCATGAACCTCACTGCATGTCACCCATCATCCTGAATCCTTTCCGTGCCCTTCTCAAACTGCGCCTGGCAGAAAGGAATGATGTACAGTCTTGACAGAACCAACCACTTTTATATTACAATTTTTAGTGGCCTCGTTCCAATGTTTCACGTTCATAAACCATGAACCCAACAATGACCTTACTTATATAGTCCAGTGAAATTCACATGATGCAAGTAATCTATCTTCTTCGAGAGCAAAACCAAATAAGAAGAATCCACAAAGAGGTCAATGAGTTAGTATTATTCTTTGTTAAAAGAGAAAGAAAGAAACGGGAATTCCTGGGCATAGAGTATGACATTGTTCACAAATGCTTGTATTAGTATTCTGTAGGTATACACCCCTGTGGCATGTAATGCATTACAGTCACCAGGGGGCACTCCCCCTACAAAGCAGATGTGCAAACCTGGGTATGTTTCAGTGTCCTTCATATCCTGAAAATGTCCTCAAAAGTTTTGGGAAAGAATAATTTACACATGGGTGCATGTGCAACAGAAGACTGCATTAAAAAGCTGTGATACGAAAAAAAGCCACCCACCCTCCACCTGCCAACACATGCCGACATAGATCACACATCAGGGTCATCGAGTCTTTGTATCACGAGATATTTGTAAAATGTGATATGAAGGGGTATGTGTGAGTGTGTGTACGTGTGTATGTTTAGGGACAAGAGTGTTCCCACCTTGAACACTGAGCCAGACAGGGAAGCTGAATGCCCTTGACTAACCTTGCAGGTTGCACTGAGCTTTTATGAGGAGTATAAATCATCATAGTGCTTTCAGCTGAGTTATTTTTAAATGTTTGTGTTTTACAATGGCCAGACAGATTGAAAAGGTAAATGTGTATCACATATACTATGCAGTATACACAAGGCATTGAAATTCAATATAGCTCAGAATAATGAATGGGTGATTGCTTGCCATGGGTCAGTCAGAAGGAAAGCAATGACACATGACACACATTGCGGTGCACCCCTGCTCTATTTGCAGTGAACATGTAATCAATAATTTGGTGGGGTATGATTTGAATGGCACCCTCTATGAGACTCTTCATACAGACATTTGGATCTCAACAGACAGCCACCAAAAGCACATTTCAACAATATAAACAGCCAGAGCTCTCTGCACAACAGCACATTTGCTCACTACAGCTTTCACTCATATATTCATGTATTCATGTGTTTATCACAACTTGGCGGCTTGCATCGCCATTTTCTCTGTATAATGATAAGCGAATGCACTTCTGCGGTGCATTGGAAATAATCATGAATCCCATGAAAATGCAGATATAGTTCTTTTTTTCTGCATGAGAGAATAAGCAGAGGAATTGATAGAATTGTACACAGAAGCCCAAATTTAGCCTGGTTTCCATACCTGCGTTGTAATATCCTCCAGGCAAAAGCTACAGCAAGTTTAATTAACATCCTCATGTGAGCATATGAAATGGTCCGTCCTCGGAAAAGATTTTATGTCCAGAAGTGAGTTTGTTTGCAAAATAGCTCCAGAAAATAACAAATATACCCAACTTGCTATTTGGTTATTCATATACAGGACCTAATATTTATTCTCTCTGCATCTTCATCCAATTATTTTACCCTGACACATTCCCCCTGACGCATTTCCCTCATGGTCCACATACATACTGAAATAAGAATGTATTAGAGGTATGTCAACATAATATATTAGCTAACTAGTAAACTATTAACTTCTTTAATATTATATTTTTTGTCATTACAAATTATACAACAAAACTTTGTTTGAGTAATTCTCCTTTGTAGCCGCATGTTAATACACTGTATATGCATACTCTCAGACAGGGTAAGACAATTAAACAATAGAGACACAAAATTAATTGTTATTGCTGCAATCCATCATTGCAGTCATTGTTGGGTGTTCAGCTGAGCTCAGTGTGTTTGCGCACATGCTTAGGGTTCTCAGTCCGCCCGAGGGAAGGGTTGTGAAGAAGGTGTGCCCAGACTGTGAGGAATCCTGTTGTGTTGAGACTGTCTGAGTGGATGTCGCCGAGGTATGGTCGGGGGGAGATGATTATCCCTTGGGCCATCTTGACCACCTGCTGCAGATCTTTTTTGTCAGTGGCTGTGCAGCCGGAGTACCACACAGTACAGCACTGTGTAAGGATGTTCTTCATTGTGCAGCTGTTGAAGCTGGTCAAAAGTTTCTGGGGAAGCATGTTCCTCTTCAGTGTGGTCAGAAAGAACAGCCTCTGCTGGGGTCTTTTGAGAATGTGGAATGTGTGCAGACTCCAGGTTAGGTCCTCTGTTACGTGAAACTTCCTCTTCATTTATGTACAGTCTACTGTGGTGTGTTTCTTGTTCCTACACCTCGAATCAGTTATCATATCTTTTATTTTCTTTGTGTTAAAGATGAGGTCAATGTATTTGATCTAGATCTGGTAGGAGTTGCTGCGGTTCTCAAAGAGGGCAAAGAATATATTGAGCTGACCTGGGTGGTCGGGGTTAGTTCATCAGGTTGTGTTATTCTTGCTCGGTTTGTAGTCAGTAATATTCCATATGCTTTCCCACATGTCATGGTGGCTGTTGTTGAAGTTGTCATGTATGTGTTGTTTTTATTTTCGTTTTGTAGGTGTACGCCTCTGGCTTTCCTGTGGTCCTCCCTGTCACCTGATCTCAGTACTGTGTGGCTGGATTTAAGCAGTTCTCTCACATGGCTTTTGAAACAGGGTTTCTGGTTGGGAAATGTGGGTGATTTGTTGTTGTTTTTTCTGGATTGCAGGGTTGGTGTAGAAGTCATAATAAGACAGAGCTACGGTGATGTATTGGTCAATCTCGGGTGTTCTCGAGGACTGAAATCGGCCGATACCAATCACATGGATTAATTATGTATTTAAAAATTATTTGCTATTAAATGCTATTGGCCAGGGATGCCATATAAAGGGGAAAAGTCAGGACAATTCCAAGGTCTTTTGACTGCCAAGGGGTCCCATAATTTATTAGGGGTCCCAACCACTTCGGTCAGATGTTTGACTTTGTTAGCAGGTTAAAAAAACTTAATAATAATAATAAATATATAGTAATAATTATTTCCTGGAAGCCATTGTTCCATGCTAACATGGTGCAATTGACAAACAGCAGAGCGGGGGGAGGCCAGGACTACAGCTTGTACCAGGGAAAGCCCACATAAGGAAGTCGAAAAAATCTCTAGCGTTCAGAGCTATCCCAAACTTCTTTCACTTCCAAATGCGCAAACCTCATTATATTAAACTGGCATAGTTTAATACAATAATATAACATAGATCATATAAGTGTCATATAAACCGGCCGATACTGACCGGAGGCTGATCAATCAGAGCATACAGTACCTACCTCATAGACGGTAGCTTCCTCATGGCTATTTTAGCATTAGCTCGATGGTGGACGTATAGATAGGAGCGATGTAAACAGCTGAGATTTATCTGAGCAGGCAACATGTTTTGCATTTCAGCATGAAATATTGTAATTCCCTACTATAATGTCTCTCAATGCCAATAGTGTTTGTGCGCCAACTGGATAGAAATATGTACACCTACGTACGTTCTCTTGTTTTACCAGTAGTCTGTGTTGTCTGCATGGTAGAGGGAGCGGCGTGTTAGCTCCATATCTGTGTGGGGGATGTTATTTTATTATGGAACCAGGTCTCCTTGATCACCAAAGCTGTAAAGTAAAGGAGAAGAAGGGCCAGACTCAGCGCTTGCAAGCAGAGAGATGAGTACAATGGTCAGGGATGCGTCCAGATGAAAAGTGAGAATATGATTAGAAATGACTGCTTTGATTAGTCTGAGTTCATCAGTCTTGTTAATGACAAAAAAAAAATCTACTGAGTGGCATTTAAGTGAGGGTACCAGCACTGAATGTCCATTCACAGTCATCATGGAGTTTATTGGATATTAACAGATGACTAGGGGGAGCAATTAGACTGAGGAGGCAGGCATATGTCTCCGCCAAATATGAGCAGCAAGTGTTGAATTAAAAGTGTGAAAATATCCATTCATTCATTTTCTACTGCTTATCCTCACAAGGGTCGCGGGGGTGCTGGAGCCTACCCCAGCTGTCTTCGGGCGGGGTACACTCTGGACTGGTCGCCAGCCAATCACAGGGCACATATAGACAAACAACCATTCACACTCACATGCATATGTACCTATGGACAATTTGGAGTTGCCAATTAACCTAGCATGTTTTTGGAGTGTGGGAGGAAACCGGAATCCCCGGAGAAAACCCACGCATGCACGGGGGAGAACATGCAAACTCCATAGAGAGATGCCCGAGCATAGAATTGAACTCTGCATGCTAACCACTCATCCGCTGTGTGATCAGTTACAGGCATGCAACTGTGATCAGTTAAAGACCTCCATCACTTCCTCCTTTTAGCAAATTTTTATGACAGCACATCTGCAATGTTACGTGCTGTGGTAGTTATTATTTTCCTCTTTGTCTATATGTGCCCTGTGATTGGTTGGCGACCAGTCCAGGTTGTACCCCGCCTCTTGCCTGAAGACAGCTGGGATAGGCTCCAGCATGCTCGCCACCGAGGATAAGCGGTAGAAAATGAATGAATGAATGTTTAAGGGGCAGATCTGACAAATCCAAACATAGTTGCAATGGGTCAACTACCTCAATGAGGTGTTTGCTTTGTGCGTATGTACAGTTTGTCAATTGGAGCTCCCGGTGAGGGTTGTCTTTTGTTATATCTGACCCGAGTGAGTGACCCATAAAAACATGAATCAGTAAAAGGAATCGGATTTAGGATGACGAGGGTGCATTAGCACTCAAAGATGCAACTTTTTTAAAGCAGAGTACGCGCACATGTGCAACTACGGCACATCCACTTCACAAATGGTCAAACACAGGTCCGTTGCAAGCGTGCTGCTCAATATACGTAATGAGATTGATCCCAAATCTCCAGGTCATGTACATTCCCAGTAGCCATCCAGAGGCCCATTACTCTCATAACACAAAATACTGACTCAAATATTGAACAGAGTAGTGGAAATTGTAGTGCAGTTGCATGGTACTTTCTCCAAAGCACAAAACATTGTTCTTGTGTCAACAGGCCCTTGGGACTGATCAGAAGGTCGATGTACAGTCCCCATTACTGTCATTGTCTGTAAGATTTAGTGCTACTTTTGTGATTTTCCTCACTTTTTGTTGGCAATACATTGAATGCCAGAATGAATTGGATTATTCTGTGAATTATATTTGCGGTTCTACAAGAACAGACACATAGTATTTGCGCTTCTATTTTCGACCAAATATTACATCTCGTTTGATATCTGGAGTGCCCCAGTATTTCCCAACAGTTCCAAAAGGTAATCAGATATTGCTTACTGCAGTGAAGGATTGGCTTGATCTTCAAGTGCAATATTGGAAGTGACTTGGACAGCTGAAGACTGATGAAGTGTATATCGCCTGTGGCAACTGTTTCCAGCTGTGTGAGTGTGGAACAACCCACCCTGTCAACAACGTTGAGTCGCAGAAACAAAGTATGGCAACTTCAAGATTTTTCCATCTTAATCACTCCTTCATCAGTCAGCTCCTCCCTTAGGGGCAACCAACGCCGTCATTTGCAAAGCCCACCTCTTTGGCTAATTAATGTCTGAAAATGCTGCTTTACATGAATGTGATCTTGTTTGGTGTTCTTGCTGTCATTCAGTGGAGCAAAAAAAACAGTATTGCCAAAACAATTGTTCTTCGTCGTTTGGGTACCAACAAAATAACATAATAACAAATAAAAATATATAAGAACATAAATATATTTTAAACCATCATGTTGCATTATTGCATTGCTGCAGATAGAATGGTGAAGCATAAACCCTTTCTTACTCAAGATAGCAGAAATCTACAAGTAAAAGGTCGAAGAGTGGCACAGTGAGCCTTCCCGGACAAAGTATAATTCAGTTGGGGTAACTGAAGTCAGCGCAGCAGGTTAGATGACTGTGTTTCTGTCTCACATTTGACCATTGACTGATATTTGACTGATTGAAGTAGATAAATAACTAACCTCCTGGAGCAGTCTAGACTTCTTCCTTAACATTTTGTTTACCTATCCATGCTATCGGATCTATGTTTTTCAGCCAACTAAAAGGGTTTCCAATTAGTATATCATATCCTATCGCAATGCTTTTACCCACTGAGAATGTGCCTGGCAATTTGGCAGGCTGACCTGGTTTTAATGAGTGAACACTGGACTGATTGGCAACGTTAACAGCTTCTTTAGTATGAGTTTGGCTGCAGTTTACACCCCAATTTTTGACAGATTCTATTGCTGAGATGATTAATTTGACTTTCTCTCCATGTGGCATTGAGTCATTCAGCTCACCCGAAAGACCTTTGCTCCTTGTTGAGCCAGATTTGGAATAGACTTTTATTTCTACTGGTTGTGTGTCAGTCTTGGAAATGATCCACAATGCTTGCACATGATAAAATTCATTATGGACCGATTTGTTTAATGATACAATGAACCTTTTTTATATTGATAAACCATTAAATCTGAATTGAAATGTCCAATTACATGTGATTGACAAACACATACTAGAAAATGTATAATACATAGATAACTTAATGTGCATATATTGGACATAAAAATATCAAAATCATGGTTTGCTTTGTAATTAGCAATTACTATGCAAGTTGGTTTAATTGCATACAATGAAGGTTTACTTAATTGACCATTTTATTTTGTTGTTTAGTTGAGCTGAAAATATTATCTGTATAATGACGTTCACTGGAGCCTAATGTATGATTCACTCTATTACCCTCGTCTTTTGGAATTTGGGGTTATAAATTGCTGTTTAATTTTCATGTTAATTATCAATCAAAAACCGCAAGACTTGATTAGTTGACTGTACTAATTTGACATTGAAATGAGCTCCAGTGAGCGACCACCTATGGAAATGTTCGAGTAGATTGCCCAAACACAAATAACTTTTATAGTGAAATCTGACTTACTGAGTTTTGTTTCAATGTCAGGAAAACTCGGCAGAAAAATAAATGAAGCTTTGTTGTCTGCTAAATGGGTTCAAATGGGTGTTGCATTTAACAATTACAAGGTCACTGATAAATTTAAACACTCCAGAACAGAAAGAATGAAAGGATTGATTGAACAGATTCAGTGTCCCGCTCTACTCATTAGACTCATTTTTCAACTGCCTGGGGTTAATTGCCACACACACACCTCACGCTGTTGTTCCACTTACATCATAATTACTGTGGCAAAGATTGGGAACAATCTAAAGCCCTTAATACTGTATGAGGCCTTCTGCCATCAACCAGCCACACAAACACACTGACATGCTCACACCAGAACAACATCCCCATCAATATGTTCTGCTTGAGCCTCTCGGTATATTCCCAAATCCCCCCCTCCCTTTCCCTGGGAGCCAGCTGTTTTCGGGATTGATTTCACTTATTTAATGGTAGCTGTGCTAATGACCCCGTGCACAAGGCTGACTGTGTCACAGAAACATCTCAAGAATGAGGATTGGATGGAGGACCAGGGGATTGAGGACTGGGTGATATTGAAGAGGGCAGAAAGAAATGGGGCAAGAGCTTAACTGAAGCACAAGTGAAAGGGGAGATGGCACATACACAGCCAATCTTTACCTTTCCCAGACAAACAAGGACACTGGATGCAGAGAAGAAATGAATAATTATTCCATGGACTAATTCTTCCACCGTGGCACAGAGACCAATCTAACGCTCATTACCGACTAGGGGCTAGTTAGAATGAAGATCAAGTGGATATTTGTTTTGTGGAGCACCAGAATACATGCGTTTTGTAATGATACAGATTTGGCCCAATGTTGGTCTTATTCTGTATACTATTGTTCTGTGTACAACTGTTATTACACTACAGTCATAGAAGTATACTATTATAAATATGTATGCAGTCCACATATGGGATGATGCAGTGCCCTCTCATTTCAAACCATCAGTTTCATCAACCATTCACTTGTATGGCTCTGTGAATACATTCCATAGAAACAAATGTGTCCCTACGCCTTTTGTAACTTGTCACCATATGTCGATTTTCTACCAGTCTGTGATGTTTTGGCAGAAACAAGTTCAAAGAACAAGAAATAACGCATTAATTTCCAAGAACGTTGAACTGAATACAACCAATTTGTAAATACTGAACTTGTGAGAATCATTGTTTAGGTCCAGTTATTACTGAACACGAGATATTTGCTATATTTACTCTTGCTGCAACAGCACATTATTTGCACTGTCCATACACTACACATGAAGTGCTGGACTTGCTTCACTCTGCATTACCCACAAAGCATTGCGGATACTATCATAACAAACCTGCAATCCAATGGCAACACCGGCCAAGTCAAATGGCAACAAGTGAAGATGAACAAACTGCAGGAGCAGCTGACACTTGTAATTATTTACAGGAATTTAAATTTCACATTAAAAAAACGAGTTCAAACAACACTTTGAACTAGTTGAAAATTTTAATGGTGAATTATGAATGTGAACTATTCATATTTATACTGTGTGAACTAGTCATGAGAACTATCAAATTGTGCGACAATGACTGTGTAGGTTTACTCATGCAATAAATGCACACCATAACATTTTCAAACTAGCAACTTTCGTTGGATTTTTCTCAGTCAATACTTAATTTAATTAATGTTGAAAGTTTGCCGTCAAAACCATCTTACGCAAAACACAGCTGACATCTACTCAGCTCAGAACTACGGTTCATTCCAATTTGACATTAAAGCCTTTGTCACACGGCCAGATGCTAATCTGAACGTGTCATATCCAGGTTAATTAGATTGAAGTCTGAACAGCAAACAACACATAAAATCACGATCCAAAAAAACGTGGGGGTTCTTTGAAATGTGATTTTGATTTCTGCATACCCCATTGCTCAGGTTCTTGAAATAAGATATCAAGTTAGCATTAGCATCACTTGTAGTGCAACACACACATGCTAATGATGTAATGAAAAGAGACAAATTTTGGTGCTATAATACTGTTTATTTGGAAAACAAGAATGTCTATGACATCTACTACATTGTACGAGTGGGGGTGGAAATATACGATATACACAGTGGAACCTCAGTTTTCAACAAAAAATATTGCTAAAATTGGTTTTCATACACTATCTTGATTACTGTATAGTGCGCTAACAAAGTAGTCTTCGATTCTGAATGCCTAAACAAAACATCCACACGTAGGTGACTCTTTGTGAAGAATGGATAATGGCTCTTTTAGCCAGACACTCATTTAATCATCTTTATTATGTCTGAGTGGGTGGTTTATTTGTTCATAGTACGCATACAGAACGATGAACAACAAGCATCTGTCTCCTTCCCTCCTCTAATAAACTCTGCGTGCTAATTAGGAGGCGTTCAAGACCACTGCGTTTTTCTGAATGTTCAAATAAATCTGTCCATTTTTAATATGAAATATGGCTGCAAAAAAGTTGCAAATGCTAGAAAGAGAGAGACAGTTTTGAATTCAAGAAATAACACATAGCAACATACGTGTGATACAATAGTAAAGTAATGTAATGTTCCTAGTAAATACAAGTTGCAGAGGGAATGGTTTAACAGAGACACATAACAGGAATTATGTAATGATGATTGTATATGCTGCTGACGTTTACAAGACAGTTCAAGTGAACAAGAATACAGCTCTAACTATCCATGTCCAAGTTTAGTTTGTGACAGGCTAGGGTCAGCATAGCTCTTCCAAGTTTTACCCTCCTCCCTCCAATCATCACTGTGTTTACGGTCAAGGTATCAAGGTGATGATATGTACCATAAAGTATGTACCATAAATTATGCTTTTTTTCCCACACACTTTAAACCCTTCAACTAAACAATGATGCGGCTAATTTATGGTTAAATGAATTACAATTCATGTTGCTTAAAGTGCAGATTCAAGAAGTATTGAAGTGGATGGTCTTATGCAGCAATCGTGTTATGACCTGACAAACATGAAGTAAGTTTGATCAGTGTGGAATTACTACGGCTTCTGTTTGAACTGTGGCAGCTGTGAACTCCGATAATTTTTTTTTTAAAATTATCTTGTGTCACTCATCTGAGCGAGTGACAGTGGGAACACTGAGGCGCATTTGTCGGCTGCATCATCGTCATTGCGTTGCACAATTGTGTCCTACTTCTCTATTGAGAAGAAATCTGCGTTCATGTACGTATGTGCTGCTTTGCTGCCACCTATCTCTCCCTCGTTGCAGCACACTGAGCTGCTGGAGGAGTCTGCTTCATACACCTGTTGCCAATCACTGATTGGTATTTAAGCTCCTCATTCCCACACACCTGTGCTAGATTGTACTGTCTTGTACCTACAGCCTACCTGCCACAGCTTATGTCTTTGCCTTTAGCTACTTTCTGGTCATTTTCTGCTGCTGTGAGTTTTATTTGCCTTTGTCCTCTGTTTGGCCTGAGATACCTTTGCCTATTTTTGTTCCTCCCTGGTTTTTGGCAGTGAGTTTTTGTTTTGCAGCACTTTTAGTTCTTTGTTTTCTGCAACCTTTTGTGCAGGTCTTTGTGTTACATGTTTTTCCCTCGCGACCAGGTCCAAGTTTTTTTTTCTGTAGTACTTTGTCATCGTGCTTTTTTCCACGTGTTAATAAACAATTTTTTGCTTCTCAACACCTGCACATCTTGGGGTCCTAGCTCTCTTGGGCTGTCACCCAACACTATCATATCCCAACATTTTATGGGCGCTTCCGTTCAGCCCTGTAAAAAAAGTAACTATGAATACTGCAGGTATTTCATTCACTTTGTGCTGCCCTTAAGGCAATTTTAATAAGTTGAATAAGCAATGCTAAGGGTGTGTATTTTGGTAGAAGTGATTAAAAGTTGTTTTAAAAAGTAAGTCATGGTTTATACAAATTTTAATTAAAACAAATTATCGCTGGGGTCCACTTCCGGTTTCCGGAGATGCGCTTCCGGTTTACTTCCGGTTGTCGCCAGGGAGGGGATCGCTCATGGAGACTGCACGGGAACGTGGTGGATGCCACCCACGTTGAGTTGTCACGCAAGAATGCCGTGAGTTTGACTGTATTGTGGTTTATTTTGATATATTTGGATATTGGTTGTTGTTATTGATTGGGCTTGGGGCATTTGATAATGTAGTCGCCTCTCAAGATGTTGAGATGCACCTTTTCTGTTGCAGTTTTCACCACACACACAGACATATCTGTGAAGGAAGACAATTAAACATTGCAGTGGAACTCCAGGGTCTTTGTTTGTGGTTTAGCTTGGTGTCACCAACATCCCTGTTGAAAACTTATGAGTTGCTGCTGATCAGTGTTGTAGAAATGAAGGCAGTAGGCAAAAAGCAATAACTAAATAAAGGAGCTATGAATATCACTACTATTTAATATATGAGGTTTAGCTGTGATCTGGAGATAAATCTGTAGAAGCATAACATTTTGTCCTGTAAAACCTAATAAAAATAATAAGAATTTTGTTACTATACTGTCACGATTGAAGGCAGATATTCTATCAGGACGTCAGGGTAAACATGTGACAAAACCAGGACGTGTGAGGAAGGCTTGACCATCTGAATTGTACAGTAGGAGCCTATGAACGTCTGGCCTTTGTAGACTGGGCAGATGTTCCTGACCTAGTAGGTTGCAGACAACGTAATTCAAACACAGCCTGAGTTAGGATTGCAATGTTTAAAGTGTATCTTCCAGTGTAAATATCGGGGATGAGCCACATACTTGTTAAAAAACAAAACAAGTATCCGTTACGGGTATTCAACAGACCTCAGCAGTGTCTCATTCACGTATATTACACGACACAATTGGGAAGTTGAAAACTGCTTGCCGATTCTCACAATGCCTCCACTTTATTAGGTTTTCTTCAGCTCGCCTCTATTTTGCTTTCTATCAAAAGTTACATGGTAAACTTGTTCCGTAGCATGAGTGGTGCACAACGCTGTGCAGACCAACTTAATTTTTAACTTACCAACTCAATTGGCTTAGCGTGACTGCTTTTTTCCCTTGAAATGAGTTTTTGTCTTATTTCATGAAATCATCATAAAACAGGCGTGCTATCTACAATATAAAAAACTTAGTTCATTTTCAGTTAGCAGTATTTTATTGTGCTAAAACATTACACCCCTCTCAATACATTGCCATACACCTTGCAATCCTAAACTTGTTTCATAACGTACACGGCACATGTTTTTCTTAAGACAGCGGGCACAATCGTGCATCAGACTGTGTTTTCTTATTTTTCTTTTGCGTCTACTGACGGTGGTTTGGCTGGTGATATAAAGTCAATTGGGAAAACTGCTTGTAGTACCCAACACAGAACTTTTGAGACAAATACAGGCTGATAGATTTACTTATTATTATTATTATTATTATTATTATTATGTTATTGCCATGTTTGCATGAATCACCAACTTCACACAGCTCATTAAAAATAATGAAAGAATAAAATCTCAAGGATCACTTACACACAAGACATTACACAAATAGCTGAATAATAAATAATACATATAGCAACTTGATGCAAATCAAACACACAACTTCCATACCGGATCGGTCATGGCCCGGGTTAACGACTGCCATTGGCTCTGTTCGCCTACAGGGTTCCCGGTGGAAATTGGGTTACTGTTGGTCAAAGGAGAGGAGGAAGATGTGATGCAGAAGACAGGAAGGAACGCAAGCGATTGATTTGCTGTGGCAACCCCTGAAGGGAAAAGCCGAAAGACAAAGAAGAAGATGGAAACTTCTCATCCTTCTCAATCTAAGTCAATTTCAGACGTTAAAATAATGTTCAGATATAAACCCTGCCCATTTCCAGGTAAACCACGCCCACTTCCGGTGTGGATACGGATACAGAGAATTTAGATGGGAGAACAGATACAGATACAGATAGTGGTTTACTCACCCTAGTAAATGTCCTGGCCTGCATATGTACAAAAAAATATATCTTTAAATTTGGTGGGTGTGACTTATATTCAAGTGTGCTCAACAGTCCGTAATTTATAGTACTTTGCTGTGTTTTCTGCATGTAAAACTAGAATTAAAATGTGTTTTATGTTAATAAATTTGGGTGTCCGGAACACTGGCCTGCATGTAGTCTTACCTCATTACTATTTTACAGGTGTAAGTATACGTATGTACCAGTCTCAACTGCAATGCAACTTGACAACCCAGGAAGATCTGTTCAGATCCATCTCCATCATGCATATTATTTGCTCACTATAAAGTAATTGCTTAGACCCAGCATGATGTCCATGATGTTTCAGTAACCCTACCATTAAACATGCATGATGGCGAGATGGGTAGCATGACAAGCACAGCGATGTAATAGATATACTTCACTGCCAAATATAAATGATTCTTTGTGATATGCCATTATACAAGCAACAATGTCAAGCTTTAAGGGTGATGAGACACACATACCCAAATCACCATGCTTGAGTGCACAGAAAACACTACATGCAAAATAGACTACATATCGCACATCCAAATACGGTGTCACACTCAGTTAAAAAATGATAATGCAGTCCTGTGCTATTATGAGGCACAAAAATGCACAAATGTTAGCGTAATACACTAATCCCTCACCGCTTTGCATTTCCTGGCTTTGCTGTATCATGTTTTTTTCAAAAATATATTAAAGAAATCATGCTTTTCATGGTTGAATATGGCCTATTACAAGTAAAAAAATCTGCACATTTAAGCAAATTCTATGTATTTGCCTAAATCAAGCATAAAAATAAAATATGAATATAGCAAACAAATGAACAAAAATACAAATATAGAATATATTCAGAAGATGCATTCAAACATTATTCTAATCACTAGATTTCAGTAATCTTAGTGTATTGTACTCTTCTATATACATTCTCTACAAAAATATTTGATTAATAAATAAGGAATCTTAACACATGGCTGAGTCTGGAACCAATTAACCTCAATATACGAGGAGTGCTTTACATAATGAATTCAAATGATCATTTTGAGTTGGTGAAACAAAGCAAATTTTGCTCATGCTTTACGTCTCTGTTTATAGGAATTGATCACTTGACTGATTGTGAATCTAAATGTATTATATACTGTGGTGCCTATATACATATGTGATACACAACCTCTCTGAAAAAACGTCCACTAAGCAAGATGGTGGCTCTGTATTCATTTAGTGCTTTTTATTTGATGTTGTTCCTGCCATAGTTTTATACAATACATCATAAATAGACTCAATCACATCACTATAATATACGTATGTTTTACAGAGACGTTGACAATCTTCCCCTAGCTAGTTTGATGCTAAATTGCTTTTGCATGCACAACACTCGACTAATCAGCCACGGTCATCACATTGACAGCCGTCAATAGCAGCTGTAACTCCAATTTTAGCTGGTAGTTCAATGTAAAAATAAGCAGAGATGTAAAAATTAAAACCAAAAACATTAATACCTTTTGGTCTTGCTACAAGAGCCATCTGCCACGGCTTTGAAGCCAATCGAAATACTGTTTTCTTTCTCAATTTCTGCTCAATATTTTTTACAGCTTGTGGCTACAGAGTTACAGTGCTTCAAACTACGGTGTGGGCCAACAGGAGTGCACGCACGTTAGTCGCGCATCAAAAATATTACTGTCGTAAAGGAAACTCGCGTTAACGAGGTGCATTGATTTCATATTTAGCTTACGCTACTTCCTGTCAACAACAGCAGCTTAGATACAGCGACAACAGTTATGATGTCCGCTCTCCTTGGTATGGCTGTGTCTTCCAGCACAAGACGTGTGCTCCAGTCCTCACACCAGACACCCAACAAGCATCTTGTCTTTATAGCGAGATGCGGCACGTATCGACTCTTCTGTCTGTGAGTGACGCTGACACAAACAATCAGAAACACATTAGTCCGCCAGATAAATATAGTTTTTTGTGTAAGCTGCTACAATAACAATTTTGCTGTAGCCTGGTTAATATAAAAGTATATTATGGAAATGGACCATTGTTGCCATGAGGGTTTTTTGTGAGGACTTCAGCTTCAAAATATCCCATGTAGTCCATTATTAGCTAGCTCATATTAACTCGTTTTCTTGCGCTAGAATGCACAGAATAGGGCAATAAATATGTGTTTATGTTTCACATAAGGATTGTGAATGACGGGCAAAATTCCCCAAAAAGTGCAGGTCCCCTTTAAAGCTTGAGCTGGCACTTGAAGGGGGTCATTGTCAGTCATAATTAGATAAAGTGCTTTTCACAATCTTCTGAACCTTTTATTTCTGTTCTTCAAGGTGAGCTAAATCAACATGTGCAAGCGGTGATTTAATGGGTCAGTTGTGTGCTAGCTGGAACCACCTGAAGGTCACGTTTCTTGTTTGGTTTCCTTGCTTTGTGGTTTCCCATGACAGAGGTCATCACGACACATTGTTTTCTCAAAGACGTCCATCAAAGTAATCTCTTCTGGCATTGATTACCTTGGCTCATTAACAAAGCCTCAGAAGACACACAAACAGATATCTACACACACACATTGTGTGTGTACATGTGCAATTGTTTATCCATCCTTGACATTTCCACCTTCAAGACTGCCAGAACCCACCTCTTCACACCGGGTGTCAGCGTTTAATATTTCCAATTTTATTATATGTTCAGTTGTCTGTTACCTACTAAGCCCACTAATTGAATTTCGGTCTTTATTGCTTTACTGATTGTTTTTTGTAATTCATCGTGAGGCGCATTTGAGTTTTCACTTTTAAATAAATACATTTTCTTTATCTCACCATCCAACTAATTAATGAAATTGTACATTAATACCATTTTGGGTATTGTTTTTATATTTGTTTATATGTGACATGCTGTTGGCACACTTCAGTCTCATCTCCCATCGTTGTTTATTAAATGTATTTTTGATGAACTTTTTTTTTCCAATTAAAATAAATGTAACAGCTTTTGCTATGAAAAAATAAATCTCGCATTCATCTAACCATCTATCTATATAGGCTGTGACATGGAGAGCATGACTGTACATGTTGTTAAGTGTTTGTCCAAATTAGCACTTCTTCTCAAATCAATAGTGTCCGTGATTGCTGATTGCATTCTGTGAGAAATTCAAGTGAATACAACTCAATCAATTGTATTCGTCGATTCAGGAAATTACTTGTGTCATGGAACCGTAACACTGTTGACAAGACAGGGACACCGTGCTAACTACATTTGTTTAAGAGGAAATGGTTTTCATGTCAAATATCTTTTCGGACTGACATGTATCAGTGTTTCAACTACATTGCTCTTCAGTTTCTAACTTATGATATTTAAAATGAGAATAGAAGATAATATGAGAAATACTCCTTATGGTTAACCACAACCTGTATGTAGAGTTTATTGTTAATCTGATTAAAATGAAAATAATATCTTAATTTATGATAACAATTTAAGCACATGTGGTCCTTTACTATGACTCTAAAGCTATGGGAGAAGGTAAAGGTCATAAGTGTTTTGTTCTTTTGTTCTGAAACAACCTGATTAACATGACATAGCTCAAGGAGAAATAAATGGAGCTGGTGAAGATGATCCAGAAAAGTAAACCCAAATAGAACAGGTAGCGGTCTCATATATGCTCCAAACCATTGTCAAGGGGCAGGTATTTTTAGGCCTGCGAGGCACAGTTCACTGGCACTTACAAGAAGGATTGTAGGGCGACAGCACAAGATAGTGAAGACAGTGGGGGAGGAAAGCAAGAGGAAGAACATCAGTGACAGGAGAGGGAGCAATAATACATTGTCATTGAGGAAACCTTCGGTGGAAGATAACCAGTGGTAGACACTGGTGGATGACATGAACCCCCTGGGGCTTCGACACACACTTCTTAATTCTGTAATGATGCTACTTCGCTTTTGTGTGATAACTGAGACTAGGCCCACTTATTTCCCTTGGCCACTCACGTCGCTTTAGTGTTTAACTCTTGGGACGAGCCACAGAGATGGGTCTTAACATTTGAAAGACGATCACTGCCGAATAATTGAATGGATTGTGTTGGCCTGTGTAAGCCTTGTGTCTCCTGTCTTCTGTAATTGTAGTCATAGTGTTTTACATGATTGTGTATTTCTGTTCTTTTATTTTAACAGTATGGATAATATTAAAGGGGAACTATTATGCTCTTTTTGTACTGTTTGTATTGTAGACTCCTTTAGAGCAGCTACACACAATAACCCGGAAACAAAATGTCCTTGATCTTCCAGAATCTGCACCTATTCCCGCTGTCTTTCCTTGGATTTGTGCTCCCCACCAAAACAGTCTGTTTTAATTTATTCCACTCCACGCCCAAACTACTTCCTGACTACTGCTAATAACACTTTCTAATTTAGTGGGTAAAGGAGTTGATAGTAAATAAAGTATTTAGAGAGCTAATTGAAATGTGTTAGGAGCTAGTGACTTACTGCTTATTAACTCAAAGAGTAGGCACTGCTGGTTCTCCTACCTCTACCTACCCAAACCTCACCTGCTCAAGGAGGAGAACTCATTGTCGGATAGACTTTGTCAGAGGCACCACTTGAGCCATGGAGCTCAGAAGCCGGAAGTGAGGGCGCCGTGTTTAAGAACTGCAGACAATCTTGGCACATCGGTAGTGGAAATGTGGCCAGCATACATTGTATTGCGAGACTGCCGTGTTGTACTGTTTTAAATAAAAAATATTGAAAATCAAAGACCTTGTACATTTAAACAAAAAATAATAATAAAAGTAGAAACCATAAATTTGCACTTAAATGATATACTAATATAACCAAGTTTAAGAAACAGTACACGGGTTTACAAAGTATAATGTAGAAGAACTGGTGAAGTACTTTCTGATATCATCATCAGACAAATAAAGGACGGGGGTAGGATCAGCCAAGCGCTGGTTCCTCCTGCGTCTACATGTTTAATTATTTAAGTGCAAGTTGTGATATGTTTATTTGTACTCAATATTTTCTTGTGCTTGTAAATATTTAAACATGATCTAAATAAACAGCTTTCATTGATTTATTTACAAATGGTCTATTAGATGATCTCATGATAAATTACAGCACATTGTGAAAAGTCACATTTCACTGTCAATAATTATCCGTTTTACATTTTAAGCTTGACTGAACAGGAAATAAAATCCGAACTAATGAGAAGCGCTCAAGTGACCAGTCAACCATGGTCTCACAGGTGTGTCACGACACAGTAGACCAAGAAGGGTCTCCCCAATTTGCTAATTACTCAATTGCTACATGTCTTGTACTCTGGCATAAGACATGAAAATCAATTGGAAGTCTCTGTATACACAGTCATATGGGAACATTATAGAAGGCTTTCTCACTTATTCTAAAAAGTAAATGACCCCCACTTCTATGCATCGATCATACTCATGTGTTCCTCTTTTTCAGCTTACATGAGCAAAATCTTTACATCTGACGATGCCATTCAGCAAATTACAATATTTTGGCCATGGATGGCAAAAAACAGCATGACTTATGTCCAAATACGTCTGAGAAACGTCTGCTTATAGGGGACCTCTTACACTAATTTTTGGTCGTGGACTTGAGCAGCTAAACACAATAACAGTACAGAAAGCTTTCTAGATCTTCAAGAAACTTCACCCATTGCAGTATTTCTTTGGATTCTGTTGTACCCACGGAAATGGTGTGTTGGTCACACTCTCTGGTGCTTAGGAGGACTTCCGGATTGCTACCACAGCAACTTTACAAGAGTTTGTAAATAAATACAATAAATGGCGATTTATCTTTTTAAAACAACCTCTATAATGCAAAACAGACAAACGCCTTTGCTCCATTACTTACACAAAATAAACACAGTTAGTACACTGATAAATTGTTACCCACTGCTTTTTCTTTTGACTCTTCGACAACCAAGTAATATTGGAAAGGCGTTGGGCTTCAGCAACAGTTTGTCAGCCAGTCGAGCTACATACTGGCCCATGTTCACAAAACAGTCCAGTGTGAAATGCCGGTGACAAATTAATATATTTTTGTTTTGCTCATAGGGAATCAGGAACTCCAACCACTTCTGCCCGATGTTTGCCTTAGGAATTGTACACAAATTTTGCTTTCCTTTACAACTGAAGAAACACCTCCTGGGAGACATTCCTAACAACGTTAACAGAGAAGCAGAGCTTGGGGGGATGGTGGGGTAAACAGAGCTTTGCGGAGGACAGAAAGCATTTCTGGCCTACAGCCACGCCCGTATAAGGAAGCATGGAATTTTTAGAAAACAATTCTCTGAAACCCAGCATTCAGAACCATCCCAAACTTTTTGTGGGTTTCACTTTCAAATGCGCAAACCTCATTATCTCAAACTTTGGCATCGTTTAGCACAAGAATACAACATTGTAACTACATTTATAGGTCAGTGGAAAGTGGGAAAACCATAATTTGTCCCCTTTAAACATGCTGGGTTTACCACCCTTCACAGCCTACTTGGTCTGATGTTTCCTGATTGTAAATACCCCTAAAAATAAGCTGACTGCATTGTGTGAGACCTTTAGCCTGGCCATTTACGACTGTATCCTATCATATATGTATCCTATAATAATAGTTATTATGTAGAAATATGACGGAAAAATCAATTCATTCTCTCAAGAGTTTTGTGTGGTAGGTACGCCAGGAGACTTTACCACCTTGGCACTTCCTCAATTTCATGTCCAGTAACAGTGTGGGGAAAATGATTTTCTTCCACTTCTGCCATCCTAAAGTGACAGGAACAGATATGCTAGTGTTAAGGAGGCAGCTGGCAAGGTGTGAAGCTGCTCATTAAATAGACACCCATGTCATACTGAAGTGTCTGCTATGAACTGGGATCATATGAGATGTTCCAATTTCTCCCGACTTCCTTCTTCTCTTCAGGATGGCCTTAATATTTGTCCTTCATATATGGCAAATTAACAGTTCAAATTGAACATTCCATGACTCTGTGATTGGTCTTACTCATTTTCCATTACATCACTTACAGTATGGGCGTAATATCAAAAGAGCTGTAACTCAGCATTATTTTCCATGAATATCTGTCAAAGAATTGCCGTATGTGTTTGTTTCCACTAGGGTTGAGATGGATACTCGTTGCATTTTTGCCGGATACGAGTTTGAAAAGCGGAGGCAATGTGACCAGCGCAACACAAGCCATTTTTAACTTGCCGTATGAGACAGTGCTCAGCTCCTCTGTGACTGCCGCTTGCAGAGTCCGTCTACGGAAAGGTGGTCGCTGTGTTTGATTGGCCAATCATAAAGCATTAAGAGCGAATATATAATGTGCATTTTCTTTAAACACAAATGTGGATAATAACAGCGAAATGTACTTGTTTCATACTCGTATCTGGTAAAAATGCATTATCCATAATGGATACTTATTTATAACGGCTCATCCCTAATTACACCCCTGTTTGCTGTTTGCTCGACTGTCGCTTTTTCTCCTTTCTTTGAGCTTTTTAAATGACACTTTTATGGTCCAAGAGGTGGACAAAACCCACCACACATTTGTCAGGGGTCCCGGCACGACCTAAAGAAGGCAAGAAATCCCACTTTTCTGCCGTTTTTTGGACTGTCTTTATAACATGAAGGTGAAATATCCACCAAACTGTTGGTGAGGCCAGAATCAGCACACTCTCGCTGGGTTAGGTGGATTGTCGGACATGCTGTGCGTCCATGGAGGTGGAGACAACCACATGTATCTGAAACAATGCCCAAGAGCCTCATTTTGACCAATGCTGATGACAACACGGCCCTAAAATGCGTCTGTGTACAGAGGAACCCACTCATGCAGAATAAAGAATGGTTTGCATCTATTTTATGATGCTAATCTCACTTGAGAATTATACATTCCGAGAACAGTGAATCCCAGGTGTCAAAGTCAGGGCTAATTTTCATATTTTAGTGCAGAAGCCAACAAGCTTGGGAACACAATGATTAACATGCCGCTCTTTTACAATGTTAACAATCATTCTCTTCGCACTCTCCCTTCCAGTTAGACAAAATCATTCCTGACATTTCTTTTCTCCACTAGCTGCAAAGAATACATTTTTTTGTTATTGTTGTTTTCTTGAATCAGCTTTTGAAAGATGGGTAACAATAATAATGGTTTATATTGTGTATATAATAGGGGTGTAACAATCCATTCACTATATTGATGTATCGATTTATATTCCTACAATACATGTTTTTCATTCCGTACGGCAAAAATCGATCTAAGATTTATGACCTACAAATGTAGTTAGAATGTTTTATTCTTTTATTTATATATGTGTGTGTGTGTGTGTGTGTGTGTGTGTATATATGTATGTATATATATATATATATATATATATATATATATATATATATAATATGAACCCTTGGCCATCTGGGAAGACGGCTGGGATAGGCTCAGGCACCCCCCGCGACCCTCGTGAGGATAAGCGGTTGAAAATGAATGAATGAATATTATACATTGTTAGAATTAAAATGTAAATACAATTATTATAACGCTAGTTATCACCCTTATATCCGTTTGCTTAGACATCAGACAAAGTGTCTTGAATGTGTCTTGAAGGCAGGAACATTCCATGACCCTGACCAGCAACTCCCAGCACCACTAATCTTGCAGGTGCCTGGGAGCGCCAGCAGTGACCTTGAAGATGTTCCTGTTCATCATGCAAAATGTGCCAAGATAAGAACACATGCACAAAAAGTAATTGCTCACACATACACACACACACACACACACACATAGACAACAAGTACAGCTTGTGCAACTGCTTGCTTCTCCCTCCCCTTAGAGTTGCACGACAATGTATTAGGGACCTCCTAAAGAAAATAAAAAGAGAGGAGCATGAATGGCATACTCAGTGGAGCAGCATGTCATGTTGTTTCACTCTCCTCGCTGCGAGACAACTTTGAATTTTGTTGTCTGTCTCTTCTGTAATTAAGTGTTTTTAAAAGTGCCACAGGAGTTTTAACCTGACACACACACACACACACACACACACACACACACATATATATATATACACACACACTTTCTCAATTAACCAAAAATACTGCCTATGCTCTCTGTTCTATTCCACTACAGCACATCTTCATAATTAATGACTTAATTAAAAACACTAGTGGGATTATGAAAGGGGTCACTTTTGTCCCAATTTAATCAAATAGTCTTTTTCAAATGCAATGAGAATGCTGTAATGGATATATTGTAATAGAGTACACTTGGACAGAATGTCGCACAGGGTTGTTTTTAATCAGGTCTGCCTCTGTGGAGCTCATCTACAATATTGTGAGACCACTTGGTAAAAAAAAAAAAAATACAAATAAAAATAAAACCTCAGTGTATATCTATGTAGTAAGTGTCAGAGCTCTTATTGCCACTTTTAGGATTTTTGACAGTGCACAAACTCAGATTAAGTGTCTTGTTGCTGGAGAGAATCCCAAGATAACTTATGTCTCATGGGGCGGCTGAAGGGAAAATAAGTTTTCTTCATCTGAAGCAGGACAAGTCACTTTGTTTTTATCTGTTCAATGTCGTTCCCCCAGTCTCTCATTGGCTAATCAATGAAACCCAAGAGGGCTCATCAGGCACCAAGAAATGTCAGCCAAAAGCTTTTGATCCGCTGACCTTCATCCACTGTGCTCCAGTAAAAATACCATCGAGAGTGATCCATGTTTGCATGCTTTTAATGGGCCTCAGAGGGCCTGGTTGAAAGTCCTTTGTTTCCAGAGGGTCAGTTCACTAACTGTACTGCGTAGCCTTCAAAACCTTTGGAATATTTCCTGACATCTCCCCCAAGATTCATACGTCATCCTACATATGACAGTAAACTAAGAGGCTTATTAGTAATACATGATTAAGTGATTACTTGTTAATCGGTACAGTAAAATACTGATTATGCTGGAAATGGAGCTTGGGTTAAATATGGAAGTCGTCTGACTCTAATTCCTTCAAGTGAAGCACCAAACTGTTAAGACATTTCACTAACCTTTGCAGAGAGAGCGAGAAGGAGCAACTGTTGTGTCAATTTCACAAAATGAAGAGATTAATCTCAGCATGAGGAACAAAACTATGTTTGTAAATGTTTATTACATGCTGCATGTGTTTGTGTGTATACGGGAGGGTGTCTGTATGCTCAGATGTTGTAATGACATTCCGGCTGGGAGTGAGAAGCTTATTTGGCTTTCTGAGGCAACCATTTATCTTAATCTGAGGTGACCTAAATCCACGGCATCTCATGCTGTACCATCTTTTCCTTTAAAACACAATTTCACACTCTATCCTCCCATGTACCACCCCTCCCTTAACCATAATTGATGACAGTAACCTTTTAATATTGTACTATATTCATTCATGGACAGAAGCATCACCGATATGCTGCCCATGCATGAACACAAAAAGTGGCTTTGAGGAGAAGGACACAGGGTTTAGTGACGCATGTTACAAAAGGGTAATTCATAAACACAGTGAAAGTCTAGCATCTTGACAGTGTGAGCGGATGTGGTTGATAAATCAGCAAAATGAGGACAGTAACCACCGCTCATGCACTCATTTGTGAATTGTGAAAATGATGTGTGTAGCAAAGCCGAAAAAATGAGTTAAATCAAACTAATGGACTTGCAGTGTTGATTAGTAGCGTCAACGCTGTTTATATTTCCAGCGTAGGAACACTGTACCAACTGTCACTCTGGCTCTGTGGCTGATTTCCTGCCAGTGACACAGGACATGACTGCCTCAAAATTCTTACACTTCACAAATAAACAGCTAGACGACTGGAGCTTGGGCACTATGGAGTTTTTCAACTGTAAAATGATCCCACACAGACTGGTTTTGCAATGGCTGGAGCAGGATGTGTGGATGGATGAACGGAATAGTCATATCTTGGTGCAAAAGAGAATGTGCACCCCACTAGGAACGAGAACACAGAATACAAGCAGTGAAAAATAGAGATACATCCACCCATATAAGTGCTCACGCTGTCAAGTAGTGCTGATAAAAATTGTAGTTGCACACACAGCAGACTTTGTGATTGGCATGCTTGGACTGATTGGACAGAATTGAATGAGCGGAATAAAGACAAAAAGAAATGCGAGAAAAATAAAAACCCAAACGTTTCAGCTGAAATTTTGAATGGGCCTGCCCTTGCAACCCCCCTCGGTGCAGAGTTGTATCCTTGCAGCCACGCACCATTGCACTGTTCCTTGCACCTTTGTTATACAAAGTCAATGCAACACCCACAGCGGCTTGTGATACCCAGAAATTTATTTTCTTTTACCCTTTCAATGTCTACAGCGTCTATTTATTTGCTGAAACAGTACAAACAGTATGAATTTAGTTTTACTTAGGTTCAAGGCCAATCTATTGTCATCAAACCATCTTTTAAATATGACTATTTCTTCTACGACCTTTGTAAAGATTTCCTCTGTGCTCCCACCGGAACAAAAAGCAGTGGTATCATACCAGCTTTAAGTCTTTCGTGACTTTGGAGATGGCATCGATGTACAAGTTGAACAATTTTGGTCCCAGTATTGACCCTTGGGGTACTCCGCATGTAATATATAAACTTGCAAATGTGTGTTCTCCTAGCTTTACGTATTTCTTCCTGTCAGCTAAGTAGCTTTTGACCCAGTTCCAAACTAATCCTCTTATTCCGTACCTTTCTAATTTAGTTATAGGGATGTCATGATTGATTGTATCAGAGGATTTTGTCAGAACCATGAATACTGTGGCTGCACACTTCCTATGATCTATAGCATTAGTGATTTCCTCCGTAATTTTGGTCTGGTGATTTTGGGAAACAAACTTAAGCTGTACATTGTATCTATAAAATCGTCAATTACCTTGTTCTTGTGTGGATTCAGCAGGTCCATATTGAATTTTCCACATATGAAAATTGTTTTTTTTATTGTTATCTGAAAAGGTTGTTTTGATCCAATCCTCAAACATTTCTATCCTTGAATGTGGTGTTCTGTAAGTATAAAACATTGGTACGATTACATTGGTATGGAGCATTATTGATACCAATCGATATTTGGATTGATCCACCCACCGTTAGCAAGACGGTGAGCCAGACGTGAGCTGACGTTGACCAGGCCAACAAATGTTCAAAATATAGTTGCTCCAACAACAGTTTGTTCGAGTCTTCATAATTGCAAAGGATCCTTACTGATGTCAGAAAACTGGGGTGAGGCGAGGAAAAGTTTATTAGCCTGCATTAGCATAGCATGCTAGATGAAGCTATGAGTTGACTTTTGTCATGTCATGGTCACTGGTTTCTATAAGATTAAAAAAAACAATTGGAACATATTTAATATATTGTACATTTATTCTCTGAGCAGTTCTGAGCAGCTGTGACATGTAAGTCAGCTTTGCCAGGTTTTGTGTGTGTGTTATGTGACGATGGAATTCAAATGTACGTATGTTGTTCTGTGCTATTTAGAGGGTCTATTTGACCTTTTACTGTCCACATGTGGAGTCGTGTGACATTGTTAAACTGAAATACTGTGTATTTTTGTTGTGAATGTTTTCAAAATATGCATTTACTTTTTTGGTGGAACATTATTTCCTTTAGGGTTGCTTTTGCAAGGGGGACTCTTTATAGCGGCACACATGGGGAGAAGCACATGTCCCTTGCCATAAGGTGGACGCTAAAGCAGCTGGTAAGATGTGTTTGGGCTCTCTGCACCTGTGTGAAACAAAATGCTTAAAACAATTACTCTATGCAATATAATTTGATTGTGTAAATATTATAAGATGTTGTTAAATTGCTTTGGAGCCATTTTGGTGATGTTGGGCTGACAAAACCGTCCATATGCCACTTAAGTCTGATGAAAGTTCCCCTCTTCAGTGGCTTGCTGTAGAGAATGCTGCTGCGTGTGCCAGCGAATAGTCAGACTTTGCCATTGTTCTACAGGTATTTTGATTGCCAAATGTTTTCCGTGTTTAATATGTACTTTAAGGGACTGCACCATTCATTGTTAAAACAATATGCACTTTGCTGCAGCCAGAGAGGACCTCAGCAGTGATTCACATGGTGCAATTGGGAAGTTGAAAATAGCTAGGCATTTGTTACAATGCCTCCACTTTATTAGGATTTATTCAGCTCGCCTCTATTTTGGTTTATATCTAATGTTATTTGGTAAACTTGTTCCGTACCATGCTGTGCAGCGCTGTGCAGACCTTCATTGACTGGCCACAAATTGGGTACACTTGATGCCACCCTTTGCATGCATGGGTAAAATATTACTAAAATATCTTATCCATATATCTACCTTGCAATCGTAAACTTGCTACATAAAATGTGTTTTTTAACAAGACAACGGGCACAATTGTGCATCAGTCACTAATGGTGTTTTGTTTTGTTTTTTTCGTTTGCAAAACTGCTTGTAGTACTGAACTTGGTGAAAAATACAGTCAACAATGCTGACACAGTATTATTATGTTTATTGCCATGTTTGCAGGAACACTGCTCGCAAATGATGACATGGCAAACATTCATAATATTGAAATATTTTCTCGCCAGCCAATCACGGGGCACAATTGGAGTCGCCAATTAACCTGACATGCATGTTTTTGGAATGTGAAAACTCATGCAAACGAGAATCAAACCCGTGTCTCCTGGCTGTGTGACCTGCAAGCTAACCACTCCACTCCATGCAGCCTTTTGCAATTTTGCAAAGATTATATTTTATCAAGGAAGGAAATACTACAAATACATACATTATTCAATAACTTAGAATGACTGTTTTCAATCTACTTCCAAGTGAATCTCAACCCAAGAGCGGCAATGTTAAAACTGCAGATAACTAACACTGCGGATAACCGCCTACAGTGGAGGTTGTAGCTATGGGCCATATGAGCAATTGCCTAGGGTGGCATTCTCTCAGGGTCACCACAAGGGAGAAAGGGGAAAAAAATCTTATTTACTAATGCCCGGCGTCCATATCCTTGTCAAATCAGTGCATCTGTTTGGCAGATCCCCCACAAGCAGGCTACTTGCACACCCATGCACAAGTAGTGAGAGGGCAGGTGCTACCCTGGTTTACCAGAATTCTGAAACTATGTGAATGACCGTAGCAGTCATTATGACTGTTATGGTTAATATTCACGTATATAGTATACAATTTGGATTATCATTACAAAGATCTAATAATAAATTAGTGAAATAGATAATCAGGACACTAAATGAAACCTGTAATGATTGGGTGTTTTATTATCACAATTGACACTGCCTTCTCTTCTCCATCTTCTGCTTCTCCAACCAGGGCCCTTGCATCATCATTTGACTGGCTTCTGCTGTCAAGTGTCACAAAGACCGGTTCATTTTTGACCGATCATGAAGTTCCTCTGTGACATGATCTCATTGGTGCATTTTTTGAACAGCACATCCACTGTTGGGCCTGCAGCTTCTGTAAAGACATTGTAACTACTGACTGTGCAACTGTGCCATCTTTGCTCTTTCATGCCTCTGTGCTGAAAGTTGTGGGATAGCTTCTTCATCCAATAGCAGGCCTAGTGCTTTTGTGATTAGGATTAGAGTTGGTCTTATAAGGGATGCCACCATCCATCCAAATGTGAATGGATGGTTGGTGGTGGTCAGAGAGGCTTTAGGCACGAATTGGCAGCCATTTCCGTCAGACTACCCCAGAGCCCCTGTGACTGTGTGTGACTGAGGAGTGAATAAATAGTGGCTTCACTTCATTGTGAAGCACACTTTCTCTTGTGTGCGTTTGTTTGTATAAACCTGGATTTTCCCCTTGTGGGACTAATAAACACAGCTGTAAAAATAAGACTTGTAAAAAGCTTGCAGTCAATTTGACTGCTATGGTCATTCGAGGAAGTAATGCTCAAATCTATTTTGTGTTTTGAAATGTTTGTGACAAATCAATGTTAGAATAAAATATACACATATTTGTGAAGTTTTTTTTTTTTGCCAAAATATGACAAATTTTGAAAACAGTCAAAATGACTCCCTTGCTAGTTTGCATGTTAATTACAAGATAAAAAAAGGTAAATCACAACAGTAATTGCTCAAAAATATACATAATTGTTAACATTATGTTATATGAATTATATCCAAGACCAACAACCTCAAACATGTTATTTTACCATTTTTCATTTAGGATTTGGAAATACTATTTGGAATTGGGAGTTGATATGAGTTTGTTTACCCTTAACTGCTAGTTGGGTGACAGTGGTAGATCATGATAAAAGTGCAGTTAATTTGTGTCAACAAAAAGAAAAAAATGGAGCGCACAGTGGACAAGTGGTTAGCATGTTGACCACACAGTCAGGAGATCACAAAGACTTGAGTTTGATTCACCGCTTGGTATCTCTGTGTGGATGTGCATGTTCTCCCCATGGGTTTTCTCCTGTACTCCAGCTTCCTCCCACATTGCAAAAACATGCATTTTAGGTTAATTGGTGGCTCCAAATTACACCAGTCCAGGGTGTATCCCGCCTCTCGCCCAAAGTCAGCTGGGATTCGCTCCAGCATACCCCATGACTCTAATTATGATAAGCAGTATAGAAAATGGATGGAAAAGACTAAGTAAAAGCTATCAGGTGCACAATTTACAAAGAAGATGAAAGAAGATATGGAGAAACGGCTCGAAAATAAATGTATGGAGTTATAGCATTACTTTATGTACACCACATTATGGAATGGGTGTCATGAAATAGGATACTGATGTTACTTGGTGGCTATAGGCTAACTACTGTTCATTTGTTTTCATGAGTTGAGAGTTTTAATTGTGAAATATTTTGTAGCACCTTTCTGCTTTTGCAAAGGAAGGATGGGTGGGAGGGGTCAACCCGCCTTTGAATATTTTTGGTCATATTCTATGTTGGTCGCTCTGCTGCCCCCTGTCTGCCATGTGTTGCAGTACACTGCCTTCCTGCAGAGGTGGAGCTGCCAGGGTACACCTGCAAGCAATCACTCATCTGGCCTACTTAAGCTTGGCTGCAAAACTCTTTTGGTGCTAGATCGTACCTTAGTCTTCACCTGCTTTCTCTGCATCCCAGTCGCCTGTTGTGTTTAGCTTTTTGTGAAGTAGCTTTCTGGTCTCCTGCTGTACCGTGAGTAATTATTCTGTGCCTGACTTTTTAGCAGCATCCTTAGTTTTACTTGTATCAGTATTTTTCCCTGCTAGGTCTTTTACCTGGCAATGCCTTGTGTTTTTCCTTGTTGTGTGCCTTAGCCTATTCTTAGATTTGTACACTTGTACCTGCTGTTATAGTTGCATGTATTTATTTCTTATGAAGCCACTTTTTGTAACCAGTCCCGCCTTTCGCCCAAAGACAGCTAGGATAGGCATTTAATAGGGCAGGGATCGGCAGCATAGAATATAGATGGATGGACACCCCAGAGCTGACTATTTTTCTACTATACCAACCAGGGACTTACCTAGTGACTTGAACCCAGTGAGTGGTGATGTCCACCTTGGAACAATCAAATGTCATTCATAATGAGTCTGTTCACGGCCATGGCCCATGCTGTGGCCTTGTCATAGCAGTTGCAGCCATAGTAGTTAGCAATGCCTGCTATAACCCTGTTTAACCAAACAGGATTATACCACCATATACCATCCTTGGATGGGCTCGTCAATCTAGCCATTTACTTGGACAATCAACTGAGGGAATTGGATGGAGAGCATGCCCAGGAGGAAAGACCCGTCTACTTCATGTAGATTCCTCAGCCGATATCGACCCAAGAACAGGGGTAATGTGTTCACGGGAGCAGGTGGAGTTGAGGAGGCGGGCAGCGGAGTTCTGAATATATTGTAGTCTTTTGAGGGTTTTGGATGGTGTACCAAAGAGAACGCTATTGCAGTAGCAGCAGGGAATGTAAGTGATCGACTTAAAATGAAAAAAATGCAGTCCGAGTTAATTGTTTAACGTGGGGTTCAAATGAAAGAGTAGGGTTGAGGACAGCAACCCACGGCTCCAGAGCTGCCTGTGGCTCTTCAGCCTCTTTTTTGTGGCTCCCTTCGCAATACTCAAGTATTTTTTACTTTTTTACTTTTTTTTTACTATATTTTTTTTCCCGAGTGGGAAAATGTGCATCTTTTCTAATGACTTTCTGTGATACCCTGATTGAATCCCAGCTGAGTTCTGACTAGAGATCAGATGAGCTTGAGGAATGGAGGGGAAGCAGTTGTTTGGCTGCCTGCTTTGGTTGGGATGTTACAGGTCTTCCTCCAACACGGTTAACTAACCATGAATATACCCCCTCCCTCACCTCCCCCAAAAAAGGAGCATTAGATGCCTTTGTCTTCTCTGCTTCTCTGGTTTACATTTCTACAACTGGCAAAGTTAAGAGAGACCTAAGAAAGTTCATAGGATAGTGTTTTTAAATGATATTTTGCGGTTCCAGTCTATTTTTCTTTAGTGAGCATGGGGGTAAAATGGCTCATTTGATCGTAAAGGTTGCCGACCCTTGGTCTAGGAGGATGCAGAGGTTGCTGATGAGAGGGGATGGAATGAAGGTTACGTTGTCAAGTTTGAGACGGAAAGTACGGGTGGATTTTGTGATGTTTTTGAGACCAATGATGATTATATCACTGTTGAGTTTGAGGAAGTTGTGTTCATCCAGGTCTTAATGTCAGTTAAGCAGTTGGTGAGGGTGGAGTAGATGTAGGTGTTGGAGATGTATAACTATATGTCACCAGCATAACTGTAAAAACCGAGGCCTTAATGACAGGTGATGTTACCAAGTGGGAGAATGAAGAGGAGAGGACCAAGCACCTAACCTTGGGGAACACCTTGTGATAAAGGGGCTATGGAGGAGGCGCAGCTGTTGATATGCACAAACTCTTGACGATTTCTGAGGTAAGACTGGAGCCAGGACAGACCAGTTAGTGATTTTGAGGCGGGATAGGAGGGTAGAATGGCTGATGTTGTCAAAAGCTACGGTTATGTTCAGGAGGATGAGGATACTAAGATTGCCAGAGTCGTAGGAGAGAAGATTTTAAGAAGAGCTGTTTCAGTGGTGGTTTGATATAGTCCAGAAATTTGAGAGGTTGTCGGAATCAAGACCAGACTTTTTGAGTGTGGGGCGTGATTGCTGCCAGCTTGAGAGATTGTGGAACGGAGCCAGTGGTATGTGAGAGTTTATAATTCTTATAATCAAAGGAGAGATTATGTTGATGAATGGGGTAGGAATAGGATCCGTGGAGCAGGTGGGAGTCTTGATGCCAGTTAGGAGTTCAGTGAGATGGATTTGAAATGGGAGAGCCGCTGAATGGAGCCATAGAGCAGTGGGTCAGGGGACAGCGAGTGAGCAGAGGGGAGATAGAGGGAACTGTATATTTTGTCAATTATGGACTGGAAGAAAGTTTGGAAGCGCTTGTAGTGCAATGTCTATCCACCATCATCCTGGATTGAAGGTCAGATTTTGATGGATTTTTCAACATTCGATCCACTCTTGACCACCAAGCCTCGCAGTCAGATTAACTTGCAGGTCTTGGTGATCTTCCAGACAACATTCTACACCTGTGAGAATTTCCTGAACCTTCCTCATTCTTTAAAAAAAACTGTGAAGGAACTGCTGGGATTGCTGGAAGCTGACCATCTCATTCCAGGCTGTGGTGTTGGCTCTGATGACAATGGGTGCTTCATCTCAGGCTTTGGAAATTGAGTAGTCTGAGAAGGCGGAGTGGCAGCTTCCTTTTTCCATGGATTGCTCAGTTTGAGGTCCAAATGTTTTGACAGCCAGCCCAATCTGAGCCATCATGTGTCTCAAGACATCTTTGTTTTCAATGCATGATAATATGGCTATATTTTTCAAGACCGACAAAAGTTTTAGCAAAATGGCCAGTGTACACACCAGAAAGCTTGGATATATAAATTATAGTTGGTGGGTCCTTTGCAACAAAAGTACAAGGCGAAATGTGACGCAATGCTTCAGTAGCTGCACTGCCATATTAAATTGCAAAAATGCCATTAAAAACAGACTCAGGTTCCACATTAGTTTCAGTATTTCTAATGGAGCCACAAGATTTAAAAAATACAATTAGTAGCAAGTGGCCTCTGTTATGCCCTCAACTAAAACTGCATTTAGTAATTTAACGCTGTGCGGCAAAAACACATCCATGACGAGTATATTTTAAAATGCACACACACAAAACTGTGGAATGATTGAATGAATGAATTGACCCTAGTGAGGATAGGACACATAGAAAACAGATGAATGAATATATGCACAGTATATTGTTTAAAATAAGCATCACATAGTATGACAATTCTTATGTCTATTATGATGCAAAATATGCACATCTTTCAAATCCCTGATACAAATATGGTGTAAAATTGACTCAATCCAATGTAATGCTAGGAGTCCACTGGGCCGGCGCCAGTTGGTGCCAGTTCCCGCCAATGCAATTTGCTGGGGCGCATAGTGTCGGCAATAAGGAATTGTCGCCTATTGGAATCCACTGGAGTGTAGTGTTATATAAATGGACATTGTCTGCGTTTTTTTTAGGTTTTTTTTGTGAGGGCTTTAGCATCAAAATACGTATTTCCCATAACATCCATTGTTAGATACCTCATATTGACGCATTTTATTGTGCTCGACTGCACGAAAAATGTGTTGGGAAATAAATGTGTTTCACATCAGAATTGTGTATGTTTGGGGAAAAAAAAGTGCAGTTCCCCCTCAAAGCATCTGGGCATTATTGCTGTCATGTTAAGCTTAATTAGATGCTTCAATATTGTGAAATGTCTTGTAATCTGTATCATAAGATGTACAGTATATATCATAGTCTCAGCTCTGCAGCAACCCGGAAAAAGCACATCTGTGCCCTTCTCACCAACCAATATCTGGTCATGTAAAGCCTCTGTGACAGTGGTGAATCAGAAATCCCTGGGGCTGACCAACTCTGCCGACTCTAGCTTTTTTTTTGGGGGGGGGGGTGTTATCAAAGAGGCCACAATATGTGGGCAACATTCATCCAACCTCCAACACTCCTAGAAGAAGCTGAATTTAAAAAATTGGGAAAATTTAGTAATTCTGGAAGTATTGCAAACATGAAAGGCTACAAAAATTGGGCAAGGGGAGAGAAACAAATGCACACGTTTACTGCAGAACTGCATGATATCTGATATACTGAAATTATGACAATAGTATCTCTTCTGATTGGCTCGTATTATCAGTGGGTTAAGACAGTGGTGTATTCTTTCATACCATTGGGCGAAGAAAACAAATTTCCGTCATCTACAAAAATGTTATGTCAATTTTATGTTATTTTGATTAACAGACAGTGTTTTATATCAATTTATCAATCTATTTATTTTCAATTTATATCATTTACAGTAGGATCTTTTAGAGGTGACAGTGCAATCGTTAATTTAAAACTATGACCGTCTAACCCTAAAAGAGGTTCCCTCTCTTATGTATGTCCTTTTCCTTTGGGCCAAAGTGAAAGTAGGTCATCCCTTTTTTTGGAGTAACCATTTTCTGTTGATACATTAATTTTTGATGCATAAAGTCCCATATGGATAGGGGAAATATGAACTCTGAGAAAGTTGTAAAAAATGATGTCGGTCACTGTGTGCGACTGGCCAATCACAGAGCCTGAAGACTGAATACATAATGAGTATTTTCTTTAAACACGAATACGGATAATGACGAAATGTACTAATTTCATACTTGTATCCGGCAAAAACGCATTATCCGTAACGACTTTAGCAATGTTTTAGCAATCCAGAAACATTGGAACCCTCCAGCATGTAACAAACACTCATGTATTCTGTGTTTTGACAGCATACGTGTTTTGTTTGAGGGTAAAAACTGATCGGGACTCTGAAGTTAGATGTGTACTGTTGGGTGTGAAGAGTTTTAAAAATGGGTTGTTGTTACAAGAATTGTGACTAAGCAATTGAGAAACTGTAAAAAAAAAAAAAAAAAAAACCCGAAGTGTCCAGTCTCACCAATGGCATTAAAATACATATATTTATCTAAATGAAAAAAATAAATGTTCTATACTGCTTATCCTCACAAGGGTGCTGGAGCCTGTCCCAGCTGACTTTGGACGAGGGGCCGGGTAAACCCTGAACTGGTTGCCAGCCAATAGCAGGGCACACAAATGAAAACACATTTGCACAATGTTAATTGTAAGCCAAAGCAAAATGTGGCACTGTCACATCACCAAGAATACGTGTCTCATTTTCATTTCATCAGTGTGTGTTTTGTATGGTTTTTATATATTAATATTTGTGTTTTTTGTTATGCATGGTTTGAGTTAGATTTGTTGGTTTTGTTTCTTTGGACCTCTTTGGACGTGTCAAGTGAGCTGATGAGCCACAGCTGGGACTTCATGTGATGCAGCCCAAGATGTGCGACCGCGACAGAAGACTTCAGGTGCTGCTAAATTCGAGGGATTGTTGACAGGTGCAGCAGGAACACTGGGAACGATATCAAACAACGGGGAAAAGCAAGTACCCATGGCAGAGATGGACGAGAAGGACACAGTGTCGAAACATGTGGCTAAATCTTTGTGGGATAGAGTGTTTTGTTCACGACATGAAGACGTGTCCTACCTGAGGACTCAGTTCCTGCTGTTATAGCTGTCACACAAACCCCTGACTACAGCAAAGTGGCAATCTTTGGACATAAAATAAAATCCTACATCCAGGTTTTAACAATCGACCAACATTATAACGTTATATTAACATTTGTTTGTAATTGTTGTTAATTATTAGTTGTCCAACAGGTGAATTTCTCTGTCTGCTCTTTCTTGAAATCTGACACCACAGCGCTGCTCCTGGCTCATTTGCATAGTAACAGTGATTTGATGTTTACTGGGGGGTGGGGATATTGGCCGTGCAAACACATGCAGTTTGGTCATGGAGATGAGTGGAGCTGCCATATGCTTTTTGTGGTGGAGTTTTCATGTCTGATTTGGGGGCACGTCGAGCCAGCACCGTCTGACATACGTTTTACAATTTTACAAACCTGACAAACTGCTCATGAACGACAGAGCTGGTGGCGCAACTTCCAGTGGATTCCAATGAGCGGATTTTTGCGACATTTGGTTCTATTTGCATCAAGCAAGTGTTGCACGTCTCATTCTCGAAATGCTGCAAGCATGTGATACTACAGATACAAATATATGTCCCAGAGACACCTGATTTCTGAGTCATATTGACAAAGTCAAAAGGGAATAAAATGAGGCATAGACTGAATTTAACATTACCTCTAACATTTAAGACAAGGATCAATCATGTGTCATTAGATGTAGGCTCTCTGATGACTTACGTTTTCAAAGTAAAACCAACAGGAAGCAGTGATGCATGTTTTCATAATGCATTAAACGCGATAGCCCAAAGATTTACTGTTATGAACCTAAGAGTGTCAAGCTTTCCAAGGGCAAGATGGAGCCATCATTGCACTTTGGAAGATTACTTTATAGCTTACAAGTGACCTTTTCTGTTGTGGAAGGACATTGTCATGCACTGGCTTAATTTTAGAAATACCATATACTGTATATATTTAGAGTAGGAATGTTACGATCAGGATTTTATGCTGCCAATACCGATCCCCATCATCCATGAGTGAAATCGGCTGATACCGATACCAATTCTAATCACATTGGTGAAGTGTAAATGTTTAATTGTAGTACTTGCTCTATTAGGCGTTACTAATGTTTTTTTTTTTCTTGTGAGAGCTACTTTTACAAAATGCAAATGGACACATTTATTTTCACAGCTTAGTTTAAGTCAAACAAACCAAATATGCTATTTTTACTCAAACATTAACAAAATGCTGTTATCCACAACTCATGCTTTGAGTTGGCAGTTTGAGCCACTGCATGCCACTAGGCACCTTATTGGCGACACTACGTGCCACAGCAAATTGCTGCAGAAAATCTGATGGTGCAAACATTGTTAAGTTTGCCCGGGAATTACTTATGAGTGTTGATAAAGGCGTCCATGAATTTCCTCCACTTGTCTCTGTCCACGTCAGTGGTCTTGGTTTGCCATATGCTCTTCTGGCACCATTCTTTGATGTCATATAGTCATGTGTCATCTCTGTCTTGGGTCTGCCACGTTTGTTTTTGCCTTCAATGATGCCAGTGATGTTTTGACTAGTCTGTGGTCTGGCAGTTGGCAGATGCGGCCAAAAAAATCCAGCTTTCTCTGCATGACAGTTTGTATCCATGTTTTTCTTTATGCTGTCCATCATGTCCACCCTCTATCGTACTTCATTCTTCAATATTCTGTGGAACCAACTGATGCTCCACAAACATCTGTAGCATTTAATTCCGAAGATGTTTTGTGTCCGAGTTTCACAGGCATACAGTAGGATGCTAAAAACACATATCCTGAGTACTGTAATTTTGGTCCCCCCCTCCCCCGCTGATGTCCAGAATTACTGTGTACATGCAATGTATGTACACTTTAATTTTTTCTCTGGGCTTTTGATGATCAAAAGAATGTAAATCGCTATTTAGTTAACTTTTAAAACAAATGTCATTCATTCATTGTTAATTCAACCTCAAGTGTTGGTTGCACTTTATTCAAATAAAATGTAAATGCATTTGCCATGAATTGTTGTTTACTTGTTTGGTTTACAGTATATGCCTAATTCATCTATACCTGGTTCCATTACAAAAAACAACGAGAATCTAGAAAATTCCATGTGCACTGTTCAGTGTCCAGGTATTTATAGCAGTCAGAAAAGATTTAAAGGTACTGCATCGTTTCAGATTTTATTGTTTGAAATGAATTAATCTGTATTCATGCTCTGAATGAATTGATATTGTCCTTGTTTCTGCAGTGATGATATCACAATGAGCCACAGGCCGCCAGCCATCGGCGCACTATGGGCTCCCCTACTTTTTGGGGTCTTCGTCAGGATCAGGCTTGTCAAATTTTATGAAACTGGAAGTTGAGTTGTCGTTTGCTCAATGAGCAACTCAATTTGGCTTGTTGGCTCCAAGCCACCGGCGAGCAATGATCGTTGAGGAGAGATGGGCTGGTCAATGTATTACAACAGACACTACTAAGGAACCGCATCGCTGGAGCTCAAAAATTGTTTTGGAGGTGCACATCTATGGAGTTATATTTTGTGTTTTCATTTTGATGTTGTACTATCCGATTTTGAGCCATGTTAATCTGCAATTACTACGGTGTAGGCACATCAGTCTGTCACTCCCTCTTCCGCTCTCTGCGTTTGTTGCTTGCGGGGCGAGGCTAGCCAGTGTACATGCGATGGGAAACCTCCAGCCGAGTTTTGAGGACTGTGCTCCAAGCTATAGTTTGCGGGTTTCATGCCTGGGGGGTGGCAAGGCATGTGGATATGTTCAGTGGTCAAAATGCATGCCTGTTAGTCACTCTCTGGGAGGCGGGGAGGGTGTACTGATGTAATAATACTTTTTTTTTTCTAATATTCTCACATCCCAAAGATTGACTGGTGACCCCAGGTTTACACATTTACAAGGGCTTCCTTGTTATCACACATATGCAATGTTTCATTCATATGTCACATAAGAAGTGCAAACACCACTGAAGCCTTTAATTATTCAGAAGCCATGTGAGCTGAATTGCAATCATATGCTTGAATGTCCCATTATGAGTCAACTCGAATGCAGTGTAAAAAGGAAAAAAAAAATGCAATTCAACATTTCACCTCTATGAACATTGAACCTCAGCTGAATTGTTAATGGATTGGTAAAAAAGGAAACCTTTTTGCTGTGTCAGCCAGTGTAAAATAAGATCTGTAAACTCTGAGCTGTGCCTTTTTTTGTGTAAGTGTATTCATTACACATCCCAATTTAATATTGCATAAGAGAAGGAACTTGTCGGTTTGCCTCACTGCATCATTGTCGGTTAATTGGTCCTAGCCTCGACCGTGACAAGTGAGTTTCCATGAAGTAGGATCCCTTTATGAATACAATATTTTCTTACAGTAAAAAATAAAGATATTATATGATAGTACAGTGAAGAAAATAAGTATTTGAACACCCTGCTATTTTGCTATTTCTCCCACTTAGAAATCATGGAGGGGTCTGAAATTTTCATCGTAGGTGCATGTCCACTGTGAGAGAGATAAACTAAAAAGAAAAATCCAGAAATCACAATGCATGATTTTTTAACAATTTATTTGTGTGATACAGCTGCAAATAAGTATTTGAACACCTGTGTATCATCTAGAATTCTGACCCTGAAAGACGTGTTAGTCTGCCCATTAGAAGTCCACCTGCACTCCATGTATCATCCTGAATCAGATGCACCTGTTTGAGGTCGTTAGCTGCATAAAGACACCTGTCCACCCCATACAATCAGTAAGACTTTAACTTGTAACATGGCGAAGACCAAAGAGCTGTCCAAAGACACCAGAGACAAAATTGTACACCTCCACAAGGCTGGAAAGGGCTACGGAGCAATTACCAAGCAGCTTGGTGAAAAAAGGTCCACTGTTGGAGCTATCATTAGAAAATGGAAGAAGCTAAACATGACGGTCAATCTCAATCGGAGTGGAGCCCCATGCAAGATATCACCTCGTGGGGTCTCAATGATTCTAAGAAAGGTGAGGAATCAGCCCAGAACTACACGACAGGACTTGGTCAATGACCTGAAAAGAGCTGGGACCACCGTTTCCAAGGTTACTGTAGGTAATACACTAAGACGTCATGATGTGAAATCATGCATGGCACGAAAGGTTCCCCTGCTTAAACCAGCACATGTCAAGGCCCGTCTTAAGTTTGCATATGACCATTTGGATGATACAGAGGAGTCATGGGAGAAAGTTTTATGGTCAGATGAGACCAAAATAGAACTTTTTGGTCATAATTCCAATAAGCGTGTTTGGAGGAAGAAGAATGAAGAGTACAATCCGAAGAACACCATCCCTACTGTGAAGCATGGGGGTGGTAGCATCATGCTTTGGGGGTGTTTTTCTGCACATGGGACAGGACGAGTGCACTGCATTAAAGAGAGGATGACTGGGGCCGTGTATTGTGAGATTTTGGGGAACAACCTCCTTCCCTCTGTCAGAGCATTGAAGATGGGTCGTGGCTGGGTCTTCCAACACGACAACGACCCGAAGCACACAGCCAGGAAAACCAAGGAGTGGCTCTGTAAGAAGCATATCAAGGTTCTAGCATGGCCCAGCCAGTCTCCAGACCTGAACCCAATCGAAAATCTTTGGAGGGAGCTCAAACTCCGTGTTTCTCAGCGACAGCCCAGAAACCTGACTGATCTAGAGAAGATCTGTGTGGAGGAGTGGGCCAAGATCCCTCCTGCAGTGTGTGCAAACCTGGTGAAAAACTACAGGAAACGTTTGACCTCTGTAATAGCAAACAAAGGCTACTGTACCAAATATTAACATTCATTTTCTCAGGTGTTCAAATACTTATTTGCAGCTGTATCAAACAAATAAATTGTTAAAAAATCATGCATTGTGATTTCTGGATTTTTCTTTTTAGTTTATCTCTCTCACAGTGGACATGCACCTACGATGAAAATTTCAGACCCCTCCATGATTTCTAAGTGGGAGAAATAGCAAAATAGCAGGGTGTTCAAATACTTATTTTCTTCACTGTATATCAGCAACTCAAAAATACTTTTTAGTGTTTTTTAGGTAAACATTTACAGTAGATGTCCTTATTTTGTGCTTGGAACAACAACTTGTCAATTGCATCAGGCTTAGCAAATCTCTGTCTCACTTCCTTGTGCATTTGTAGTCGAGCTTGTTATGCTAAATAATGGTAACTGCGAAATGAAATGGACATTGTGAATCTATTGTTTCAGCAGGTTTTTAAAGCTTTTTCTACTGTTGCAACAGGGACCATATCTTTAGCAAAATGATAGTGCTTTAGTAATAACAGGAAAAAATAATCAAGCACTGAGCTTTGTGCTGTGGCAGGCGCCAGGACGCAGCTTCACACATTCCTTGAATTGGGGTTAGTGCCAAGTTTTAGTTGGGTGAAAATATTTTTTTATGTGCTGATTCTAAAGTACCTCCAAATAACTGAGCCACTGCATTTTCCTTGCTGACTAATTTCTCCACCGCCGATGCTGCTGCTTTGACTGAGCCACCGAGCTTCTGCTCCCCCCTGCATGCACAGAGGGGGGTGGGACAGGAGCTCACTCAATGCAGAGTGATGCGTAAGATACAGTGCAAATTCAGTATCAATTATGAATGATATGGTTGTTTGATATCATGCTTATGATAATTATAGATATTAATCATATTGATATATCATCTTGTCCTACCCTATAGTCATCTTTACACTCATTGCCCAATATAAACAAAAATATTACTCATGCGCGTGTGTCAGTGTAAATGTGTGAGGGGCAGACAGTAAATGGCGTTGGGGTTCAGAGTTGAGTTTTATCTTCTGTCGATGTTAGGGATTGTAATTCAAACTTCAAACAAAGACTGTCGTTCTCTACCGATCAGTTAAAGCACGGTTCTCAAACACGCGGCCCACGGGCCAAATGTGGCCCGCAGGACACTAGTTTGAGGCCCCCGCCTTGATATGAACGTTTAATGTTAGTGCGGCCTGCGCAAGTTTGATATGGATGCTGTATGGTATCATGTACCCAGAAAAAAATATTACGTTTGATTAATGTTCATGTTAAAGGTTAAATAACTGTTAATAGTTATCCTCCCTATCCGTGTGGAAGTGGTAAGTTTTTGGCTATTTAAGTTTAAAGGAAATAATTTGAAGGCTACCGTTTAGGTCGCTAGCTCTCTAGTTTGAGAGTTAGCATGTGTCTCAAGACCCTGCAGTTGCGCAATATGTTGTAAATTAAAAAAAGTATAAATATGACTATAGTTGTTTTGTCATGTCTACAGGGCTCTAATAATGCTTTGTTAATTTTAATCTGAAATTTGTCTACCCACCAACTATGTGTGGCTTTTATTATTTGCCGTTTTATTATTATTATTATATCTATTTATTACTGATTGATTGATTTTCTTTATTCTTGATTTGTTTATTTATTTTTCATCTTATTTTGTGCAGAAAAATAAAAATTAAGATATTTGAGAACAGTGGAATGTTTTATCAGAGCTTTTATTGTAGAAAAGCACTGAAAAAGTTTGTATATTTTTCTGTTTTTAATAAATGTGTTTGTTTTTTTCAACTTCCCAATTTTCTACATACAATAATTTTATGTGATAAAGAAGACAGAAGGAATATGTCATCAAGCAGTTTTTGAGCAAAGACAAAAAATATATTCCAAGAAGGAAAAAAAAACATCTCACCACTGACCTTCTTGATTACATGGTACTCTAAAGACTCACTGTGTGAGGCTACGTTATCATGGTAATGTCAATAGAGGCCAGGATAATGCATGCTTTGATGGATGACAAGACTCCACATTTAAAGCCTGAATGCAAAGCCGGACAAGACAATTCTTTACTGAATGAAGAGCATCGCAATGCAGCTCCAAATGGGATAATGGGATAGCTAAGAATGGATGGCTATGCTTCCTTTCGGTGCGTTATCTAGTTTGATGGTCAAGATAGCATATTTTGCTCTTCCTCATTTGTCTTCTTTTTGACTCTGCAGAATAATCTATTTCACCCTATTTCAGGTCTACAGGCCTGCTACTGAGGACCGCTGGATCAATATTTGCCAAGTTTAAACACCAGGATTATCCGTCTGTCAGGCTCCCAACAGAAGCTCTCAACTGTGACATAAATCTTTGACTGTCCTCCACCATTTGAGAAGGTCACACCTCCAAACAGTCTTTGTTATATTGTACACCTTAAAGACAGATTAAATAGTCGATATCACTCCTCCACAGTCTCACACTGTACAATTCGTTGTGCAACAAACATACATCAAATATGATGCTGTATCCCTACTAAATCTAGATTAGTAATATTTATATTAATGACCATGAAGACACTCATCCATGTGTCTTTTTCCACGTCAATAAAACAGATTGCATATCTAAATTAATATCTGGCAAGTAATTTAAGACAAGTCTTCTCCTGATAATCCTTGTCTGCTGAATTAGAGGACTGTACATAAAAAAACTGGTAATACAGTTGCAATTGTTTATAGTCTCATAAAAATAAGAATAATTGTTTTCATGAGTTACATTTGGAGCAGGTTGTCTTCCTTGGAATGTCTGAAATGCACGATCAACAATTTTCATTTTTGACACAATATGGGCTGTGAATTCTTATTTAGATTTCCCCTGTTCTTTATTTATTTTTGCTGAGATACCAGCTGATATATACATACATTGACTAGTACACATAGTACATAACATACTTGCAGATATTATGTGGATTATGTAAATGAACAGCTTTTATTTCATATTTATCAGCAAGCAGCACATAAAGATGACACCTATTTTTTTATGATAATTAGTCCAAAAGATTAACAATATGTCTTCCACCAAGTATTAATTTGTTTAAACTGTGTTACCACAGACTATTCCAAACCAAGAGAAGATTGTATGGTCAGATACTTCAAAGCATTTGTGTGTTAATAGCTACAAACAGGCAAATAAAGAAGCTGTCTAACCAAGGCAATACAAGTATTAGCCAGATCTAGTATAATCCCACATAGCCTACTTGGCCAATGGCGGTGGAGCATCACTGGTTGTTGTCTGCTGAGTTTTCTTCTAAGAGATTATTTGCCCTGCTTTAAGAGCCAAACAAACATGGAAATGCTCCAAGAGAGTATGTCACGGAGAGGGTAAATAAATATATTGGAGAAAATCCTGACATGTTATTACATCCTGTGAGTTTAGGATGGATAAAGTTCCAGCATCTTTTTTATTCTCAGTTTGTTTTGGACATCAAATTAACCGCTTTGAAAAGAAAGTCATACTTCCACGATTAAAAGAGCCAATGCAAAGCAGACTACTGCTACATTTAAGCAACTTATAGACATAAATCATGAATATGAATAAATGTACTTAGTTGTATGCAAAAACTTCTCCTCTGCATTTTCCCAACAGCATTTTTTTAAGTAGCCTATTTTTAACTCTGGTTTAGGAAATGCATTTGTAAGGGTTGGAACTGTTTTTATTTTGAAATGCTGTGCAAAATCCAATGCCTTTCCCAGCTGACAATGTGCAAAAGGCAAGACTATAGCCTCAACTTTGTCACTAGTCAGTCACAGATGGTAGAGATGTTTATTTATACTGTATGGAGCATATTAAAACAACCACTAGTACCCCAAAGTGCTGTACTCACTGCAAAGTACCAAGGAAGTACGGAAAGCCCACATCACAGGTGCCGAAAGATGTGTTGAATCTTCATTTTTGGTGAGGAAACAACAACACATCAGCACAACCCACAACCTGAAATGGTACAACCCATTTGTGAACGTCTTTAACCATTTTAGATCATCATATTAGCAAAGAAAGCAACAAAACCAATGTTGTAAAACGGGGTAAAGGCGTCAATAAAACAGATCACAATCGATTAAAGATTTGTTCTTCTCAAGGGAAAACCTGCTGCTGGCTCCAAAATAGAATATAGAAAAGACAAGTTATTTGAGAATGATGAGTGGTACAATTCAATAAAATGTGCATTCAAGGAGACAAATCAATACAATCTGAGCAGACTGTTCGAGAGAGAGAGTCATGCCAAAAATGTTCTCCTCCTGTGAGGGCCAGAAACAATTAAGGGCAGGCTCCCGTGTTAAGACACTTTATTGGATGTATGATCCAGCATACCCGTGACTCTAGTGAGCATAAGCGGGAATGAAAATGGATGGATGGATCTTACAGATCACTTACAGATATACACAGTATACATTTAGCAGAATAATAACTATAGCAGCTTCTGATCAATCAATGTCAACTTCAGACTGGACTCACTTGATTTTTAACTTTATGTGATTCAACTCCCCATATATAACATGTACTGAAAGTTTGTACACACTTTGTATTTCAAATATTTTTTAAATTTGTGGAGAAAAACATATTGTTGCTTAACTGATCAAGAAACTTGTTTTATGCTTGCACACCATGTTATTTTGCACTACCACAAATTCAAACTGCACTTAATGTTTTGTTTTTTTTATTCATTAAAGGGACTGTTTGCAACGGGCTGAAAAAGTGCTTAGTAAAGCAATTGACATAGCAGAAAGAGGGTGGGATATACAGTAATGCTTACAACACGTTCAAAGTTTAACACTCTCTGGGCAACCATGTAATCGTTGCAAACCAGTCTTTTTCAAATTTAAATAAACATAAGTAATGTATTAAGTAAATAAAGTATTTAATTTATATAAGTTTACATTAAAACATGGTGGGTGATGGTTAGTCTTGCAGCCAAGCCAGTGGAAAACCAGACATCAGAGCTCTGACCGGTGTGTGCACAACACGCAATTCAAATAAATAAGGTGGAGCCACCCTATGAAGGAATTTTAAACCAAAAATCTGAAACTGAATTCTATAAATAACTGGCAGCCAGTAGAGAAGCCAGCCCAGGAGTGCCTTTTAGTCGCATTTTTGATGAGTAGGTTGTAAGTGGAGAGTGTAAGGCTGTTAAAGCTTGAAGAATAAAGAGTTACAATAGTCCACGCGAGAGTGTGCCACTATTTCTTTTTGGTTTGGTGCCAAGTATGGTTTGACCTTGACCCAAAGAGTCTGAGCTGAACTTATCTGCTTGGCAAGGTTAAAAGGACTATTAATAAAAACACCAAACATTTGTGCAGAGGGGTAGCAGTAGCACCATAGTAGACTGAGGGCACTGTCAAGTAGGGATGAGCTGGATACTCGTTATAAATGAGTATCCATTACGGATATGGGTATCAAACTAGTACAGCTGTCAATTATCTGTATCCACTTTTTGTATAGCCGTACTGCCGTATTTAATAGAAAAGCACAGACTTTTGGTCTAACTATGTTACTGAACAGGGCGGCACGGCGATCGAGTGGTTAGCGCACAGACCTCACAGCTAGGAGACCAGGGTTCAATTCCACCCTCGGCCATCTCTGTGTGGAGTTTGCATGTTCACCCCGTGCATGCGTGGGACTCCAAATTGTCCATAGGTATGAATGTGAGTGTGAATGGTTGTTTGTCTATATGTGCCCTGTGATTGGCTGGCGACCAGTCCAGGGTGTACCCCGCCTCTCGCCCGAAGACGGCTGGTGCTCCAGCACCCCCGCAACCCTCGTGAGGAAAAGCGGTAGAAAATGAATGAATGAATGAATGTTACTGAACAAAGAACAACAGAATCAACCGATGATGATATCATAGAGGGGTTACCAAAACACGGGATGCTTTGTTTTGGGCACTCACATGTTCTGTATGACAGCTTGGACTTTGAACTGAAGTGTTATGACTTTATCCTTGTAAATTTGCTATTTTTTCTTCTTGAATTTATGACTTTATTTTTGTAATATTGTGTTTTTTTCTTGTAAATGTACAGCTTTTTTTCTCACCGATTTACCACATTCTCAAAATCCCATATGTATATTTTTTTCAATGTGGTCCAAAAACACAATTGGAGCAATACGATGATTGAAAAAAATGAAACGTTCTCCTTGATGGGCCCTGACCCACCTGTAGTGTTATAGTGTTTTACAAAGTCACTGATTACTATGGTGTAATTTTGTTCCACCGTCTCCTCCTGCAGCAGAGTGAGTGAGGCGCAGCGCTGTGCTGTCTGTGTGTGGGGGGCAGGGCCAGAGCAGGGAGCACAGAGTGACACCCAGGAAGGGAATTCTCCACGATGGAAAAAAAAATATTCAGTTTTAAATCAGTTCCATATGAAGTATTCATTGATCAATCGTGATACGTCATAATCAGCCCACCAAGAAAACAGTCTGGCTTTATTGCACTAAACAACTACAACAATGCATTGCTCTGTATTTTCATTGCATGCATTTTGTCATGGATGTCATGGAAATACAATTTCTTAAAAAGGTGTTTTTGTGTCAGGATCCAGGTGAATGCAAATGTTCTTTTTATAAAAACAACCATGAAGACAACAGCCAGATAAAACAGTAAATGAACAATAAATCACAGTGGCACATTGTGAGCATGTTACGTAGCCTAAGGCCAACCGCTTCTGCTTTGCACTCCATCAGCAAGATTGAGATAAGATACAAAAAAAGATACATGCACAGCGGTATGTTTTGGAATGAGAGAAAAAAAAATAACTCGCTGAATTACACAGTGACTAATTTGCTGTATAATATGGTGTGATAGTACAGCCCCCACCCCACTAAAAGCAGTATATTTTAGACCACACAAGAGATGAGCTGCTTACATAAAAATGTAATTTTTAACGTTGCAAATCCTTGCATCTCATCTCTTTCTGTATTTATTGATTTCCCAATTTCCTGTGCCTCATCAGTCACCTGAGTGAACTAATTGCTTGAATGTTGAATATTTCCATTAGAATTAGAATCCATTAGAGTTTGTGCATTCTTACCTTTATTGGAATAAATCACTGAGCGAGAGGCCATCAGGAAACCTTCATTAAAAAAAAACTGCATTTGCTCTATTATAGCCCGCGAAGGACCAAAGTTGCAAAATTATGACATGCATTATGACATTTCAGCAAATATGATACCTCATGTACAGTAGTTAATACTTTACACCGGAAGATGGTGGACATCTGTAACTTCAATCTCAGCAACATTTGTGGGTGTTTCTATGTTCATACAGCAGCACGATGACCAAGTGGTTAGCACATGGGCCACACAATCAGAATATCGGGAAGACCCAGTTTGCGGCTTGAATTACGGTCATTCTTGCAAAGAGTCCAGCAGGATGGTTACAAAGCCCTGTTATCTCCAACAAGACTTAAAGAGGATGTCCCTCTTCAGCTCCAAACTATACTTTTTATGACTGGGCTCACAGCCAGTCCCATACTAATTGGGACTACTAACTGTTCTTATCATGATTGCACTTTTGTTGTTCAATTCTTCATGCATCTGTTTAATTCACTTATTAGTGTTAAATTGTGAAACAACTAGTGTATGAATTGGAAACACAGTGATTCACTATCAGCCAAAGACAGGTGAGCTAAAAGAGCAATATTCATACATGGTCTCAGGTCCAGAATGCAGATAAAAATGAATACTTTAGATGGCTGCAATTCCATTGCAACTACACAATATGTTTGCCTACATTTAACTTTAAATCACTAAAAACTGTAAACGGTTTAGCGTATATTATTTAGGTGCATTTCACATTTGTCAAGCGTCAGTCCTTTAATGCAGTGATTTTCTAAAATTGATTGGGTTCTTCTTTGGTGCAAACGCTCTCCCTCAGAGTTTCATTGGTAGGATTGGCACTAACGTCCTTGGCAGCGGCAGCAGCATGGCAGTTGGCATATTCTCCTAATTGAAAACACAAAGGGAGTGAAACAGTCTTTTGAATTCAAATGAAGACAACATTTCAAAAAACAAATAAACACAGACACATTTATATGGCTCATTTTCTGAATGTCTGATAAGCCTCTGTTGGGACAATTGTTTTGCTGGGCCAATCTTCTGCCCAGGGACTTGCTTAATTGTTGTTTTTTTAATTAGCATTTTTGATTTAGGTTGCTGATGCAGCACCGATAGATGCTGTTTTTTTGTTTTTGCTTTAAGATTGTTAATATACATTCACACAATATGTGTGACATATCTCTTGTGGTGGAATTAACACCTATGTGTTGTGAAGCTAATGGATAGAGCATCAGCAATTAGTTTGACATGTTGGTGTAAACAACCTGATAATCAGATAATTACTTGCATTAGGCTTAGGCTGTGACATTTGTTTTAAAAGTCAACAGAGTACCCATTTTTTTGTCATAAAAAGGTTTCAAAATGTTCATGTAGGCCTTGCACTCTTAGAGCAGGACATGTTAAAAGCCTGGCTAGATGGTACAATGCAAGCCTGAGGGACAAAGACCAGGTCATCACCACCAGTCTGGACACCATCAAAGAGACAATGCTGCGATGGACTTCTCCCTAGGGTAATGTTGCCACTCCCAATCTACGAGGTCGCAAAAACAATGGTCGAGAAGATGGAGCGAAAGATGTGAAGAAGTGGCTTGGGGTCACATGCTGTCTGACCAATCAGACATCAGCATCTACGGTAAAGGAGTTATTGAACTACCAATCACAAGCCTTGCTGAAGAATCTCAAATGAGACTACAGATGACATTGAAGGACTACAGAGATTAGACTGTCCACAAAACCTCTTTTAACAGAAAGAGCGATAGAAGAATAACGTCAGCCATGACACACGATAACATTGTGGGACATGTCCAGCTGGGAAGAGGAGGATTGGACGTTGCTATGAAGGAGTGTGAAGAAGTGTTCGGGGTAGCATCAAAACACCGCTATTGGTGAGAGGTGTAGCGGGAATGTAAAAAAAAAAATACAGAAATAGCGGCATATGCTGTACCATCTGCGGGGCACTCTTCTGCCGAAAATGCATTGCTAATAGATAGATATGACTTGATAATACAATGGCCCGGATGAATGACAATATTCACAGGCATAAGAGACACTGTATATATATGTATATATTTGTGTTTTGTGTTAAGATTTTTGTGAGTCAGGAATGAATTAATTAGATTTACATTATTATTTATTTGGATTTACATTATAGTTTTGTGCCTGTGAAGCAGTTCCCTACCTGGCCAGGTTACTTTCGTGTTTTTTTACTTTTATCTGTTATGTTATCTTAAGACTTTGTAAGACTCACCTGCCTCTGGGGTCCAGACACACTTCACAGTGTAACAGAATAATTTGGCCAAATGATGTGGCCGACCGCTTAAATTGGCACGCCACAATCTTGCGCAATGCCTTGACCAACAAGAGGAGCAAGTCGGCACACTTGGTGCCTGCGTGGTTATCATGGCTGAGAGACATGACACCACGTTGGAGGCTCTTGATGCCCGAATATACTCCCATCTGTCGCCACTTCAGCTCAACACCGCCTCCACTCCTCTTCTGGCCATCAGAGTATATGTGTTACTCTCCGACCTTCCGTGGATCCTGATGCCGAATGGCCTGCTGTCTGCCTCCTGCTATGTAGGCCTTAGCTCCCTAAGCCCTCAGCACTCGTTGACCCGGTCTTCTATGGGCTATCAAATGCCAGCATAGACCACATGATGCCCTTGGAGCACCCCACGGGCATTGATGACCTCATCTCTCTAGCTGTCATTGACAAGCACCTTACCACCAGAGAAGAGAATAAGAGCCACTCCTCAAGTAATAGTTCTATCCATACTTCCATCCATCTACTATGACCTCCGGTTGAGGTTGACGCTTCGGACATTGGTGTGGGAGCAGCCTTCTCCCAGCGCTCCACCTCCACAAGCTGCACCCGTGCAACTTCTTCTCATACTGTCTGGTCTCTGCAGAACAGAACTATGACATTGGCAACAGGGAGTTATTAGCTGTCATCCTAGCTTTGTGGAAGTGGATGCACTGGCTGGAGGGATCGGATGTCCCTTACAACGTGCACAAAGACAAAAAACTAGCTTACCTTCGCTCCGCAAAGAGGCTGATTCCCAGAGAGTCGAGCTGGGCCCACCTTACCAGATTAAACTTCACCGTGACCTTCCGCCCTGGCTCCCAGAAGTACAAACCCAACGCCCTCTCCAGGCTGTGTATTCTCAGGGCCCTGCAATGTGTTGGTGAGGGCAGTATCTCGTACTCCCATCTTGACCCATTTCCACCAGGCTACTAAGGCTGAATACTGTCAGCTGTCAGTTTGTATGTTCTCCCCGTGCATGCGTGGGTTTTCTCCGGGTACTCCGGTTTCCTCCCACATTCCAAAAACATGCTAGGTTAATTGGCCACTCAAATTGTCCATAAGTATGAATGTGAGTGTGAATGGTTGTTTGTCTATATGTGCCCTGTGATTGGCTAGCGACCAGTCCAGGGTGTATCTCACCCGAAGAGAGCTGGGATAGGCTCCAGCACCCCCGCAACCCATGTGAGGATAAGTGGTAGAAAATGAATGAATGAATGAGATCTTCGATAATACGAGACGTCTTGAAGTAACCTCTTTTCTTTAGAAGCTCTGGACTGTCCAGTCTATACTTCACAATTGGATTCACAATCCGACACGTATGTTAAAAGCAGATATTTTAAAAAGGTACATGGCCGTTTATTATCAACTTCTATACTGTTCAAAGCTAGAGGCAAAAAAAAACAAAAAACAAAAACGGAAGTCCTTTTAAGCACACCACAGCAAAGTAGGCGTACCTGGAGGTGGACCATGGGTGGAATACATGAAAACAGACCATTTACACCTGAATAGGTGCAAAGTCTGGAAAAACTAGAAAGCATTATGTGCCGGTCATTGTGTGTAGTTGCTCTGTAGAAGTCCACATCTCAATACAAAAGACCGAAAAATGAGCATAATCCCCTTTAAGTTAACGTACTGTGTAAGATTTTCAAGTCATTTTGTAAAGTGAATTATTATTCTTTCATGGGGCCAGAATTCCTGGCAGTGTCCCTGGTTACATGCATTTGTGGGTGAGTGGACAGTCTCAAGTTATCACTCACTTTGTGGTCTTGTGTGGTGTGGCAGGCACATGATGGCCAGTCCCATTATTATGTGTAACTGTGTGAGTTGTGAATACATACTGTATATTATCTCCATCTGTGTGTGTTATTCCTGACAAAAGTGCTCATTAGATATCCATCTGGTAGATCCAGTAAAATGCCTAAACCAGTCTGCTGTAATGCCAATTGGGCACGAAAATTATGGAGGCTTTTTTAGAAGTCAATGTGAATGAATTTCATCTAATTAAAGGCCTAATGCATGTACTTCCACAGTCATTTTTAGCCAAATTGCAAAAATACACATGAAAGCACATTCAGAAGAAGTATATTACATATTGTAGTTGTGAATATAAATATAATTTATTAGCAACTCAATATTATTTGTTTTTCTGATTAGTTACCTTACCACATACCCCAGGCTCTTTAGTAGGGATGAGCAAGTACACCACTATTTGCATCTGTAGCTATATCTGTATCTGTTTGCCCATCTAAAATATATGTATATGTATCCGTACTGGGAGAGGGCAGGGCATAAACCAGACATGGGTGTGGTTTAAATGAAAATAGGTGGAGCTTAAGGTTGTACATTATTTTAAATCTATTATTAAGGATGAGCCGGATACTTGTTATAAATGAGTATCAGTTACAGATAATGCATTTTTACACCGGATACGAGTATGAAACAAGAACATTTGGTCATTATCCCCAATCGTTTTTAAAGAAAATGCTCATTGTGTATTCACCCAATGACCAGTCACAGACAGCGAACGCCTCTTCTGAGATAGACTCTATAAGCGGTGGTCAGAGAGGAGCTCAGCGGCATCACATTAGGCAGTTGGTCACACTCCTTCCACTTTATTGGGTTTACTTCAGCTCACCTCTATTTCAGTTTGTATCCAAAGTTACTTGGTAAACTTGTCTCATAGCATACGTGGGCTTGTGTGCAGGCTTGTGTGATGTCAACATTAACATAAATATTAACCGACTGTCGCATTGACTGGCAACAACATTTAGTGCACCTGTGCAGTAGCAGCATCAAACGCTCTGCTAGTATCAAATGCCAGGGTCAAATATTACACCAACCTTAATATGCTACCGTATGGATGTTGCAATCTAGAGACCAAGCGCGGGGAAGGTGGGCTGCGCCATTTGGGTGTGGCCAGTACACTTTGCCACTTTCATGAGCAGCGCAGTCCGGCGCAGCGCGGCAAACCCACGCCTCCATCCCTCCCACCGGCGCAAGGTGTGAGAGGGTTTAACGCATCCACAGCCAATTGTAATCTGAACCAATCAAATGAATGCCTCTTGTTGCTTTTAAATGCCAAAGACTGGACTGTGCACCAGAGTCCACAATGCCTTGTGAGGTGAAAAAAAGTACTTTCGAGCCAAAGGGGATAGCACTTTTAATACATGATATACTACATACTTAGAATTAGTGTGGTGATTTATTATTGCCGGACATGAATAAATGTACCAGGCATTGATGAACTACTCATCACTCACATACATGCACAGTTTTCATGAAAGCTTTTATTTGAGGGCAAAATCCTAATCCTGTCTTAATACTAAGGTTGACATTTCATTGGCTGAGCTTAAATGCAAATGCTTGCTAGGTTCCTAAGTTGCTTGTGAACAATGGCAATTAAATAATAATGGGATGTTTTATTGGAGTTGCAACTTTTATTGCAAATGTTGATCTGTCACTCTCGCCCCAATATCGGCATTTGGGACGAATTTGGCACTTTTTTTGACCAAATATCTTGACCATAATTTAATTTTTTGCTGGCATCACTGACTGGAATCAGGAATTAACGCATCGAAAAAAAATGCAGCTACAATTTTTCACTAGCAAGACAAACTAAACATTGCTGGTGGCAAGACTTCAAATGTGTGGGTAGAAAAAAAGTTTCTGTCAACTCAAATCCAGAGCTGGAGGATGTGGAAGAGTGCCAGGTAACAGGTGCTCTCTAAGAGCTAATAATGATGTTGAACATTAGGAAGGAGAACTTAGAAGTTAACAAGGAGCTAGTAAACCCTAGACAGAACAACAAAATAGATAAGGAGCTTAAAAATGTCTAAAAGTCTACCAGCAATCATGCCAAGGAATTGAAGGAGGGGCCTGCAGCTCTTTGCACACAAAGAGAGAACGAGTGGATGCTGCAAATGATGATGCGGAATAGATGAGTTGGAACAAAGCACACATATTAAATTGTGATTGAGACTGGGCTGCATGTTATACATTGGTCTTATGCCAGCACAGTTCATAACGAAGTAGGAGAACAACAATAAATGGTCGTTGCTTCAACATAGCAACAGTCAATTGCAGTCAAAAGGATGTGAATAGTCACCCTCATTAATTGATGCATTCCAATGTATGGTGGACATGACAAAACTACACCTGCCATTGCCATAAAGTTACTCAGCTAAAATCACAAAACATCACTATTGAAATAGAAAAGTAAGTTCAAAAAGAAACAAACATCTATGGATCTTTTTCTTGAAAGGAGTACCAAATATGTGACATAGCAAGCAAAAATTAAAGTACTTATTTTCTAATCAATTTGCATATTAAAATAAATGTCACTTATTCCATTTCAGTTTGTAAAAAAAAAAAATGCAAGACAATAACAAATTTTGGTATACTTGAGATTTACAGAAATCTCAATTGTCACATTGACAAAAAAAATTAAATAAAACATTGCTTATTATTAAACTGTGTTTTTTAATTATGATGTTGCATGAGGAAATAAATTAATCTCAAGTCAAAAAAGTTTTGATAAACATTTATTTTTACATTTTTACATTTGCATTTTCAGTGTAATTAACAAGTGCCCTACTTACACATTAAGAGTAATAGAGTAATGTTATTTTGCAATCTCTATTAATGGTAATTACGCTTTAGAAACTTGGTAGGTTGAGGATTTTTGTTGCCGTTTGGGTTTAAAAGGAAGAAACCTGCTAGGATGGATGCTAGTTCACATTCACTCTTGCAATGCAATCACCAAACATGTAGAGCTAGACCGCTTGATAAATGGGTCTCAGTCTGTTGTCAATTCTTGTACGGTTTGGTTCACTTGAACTCAAATGCAAACCACACACTGACCAATCACACAGACTAGTTTTATGCCAGCAAAAAGCATGCAGCAATTACATATGTGTGAGAAAAATGTGTTGGAAGTAAGTGCTGTCTCTCTCCGCTGCTTCTCTCTGTGTGTTCGACAACATCACTCTTTGTATGTATATTTTAGAAGCTTTTTGTGAAATCTTATTTGATGAAAGTATATGTATTCTACATAGAAGGTAGAAAACCCATGTGTTTTGGTATGGTATGTATTAGCAAAGCCAAAATTGACCAAGCCATCCAAAATGAAATCTCATATTTATCAGCAAACATTTGTACTGTGTGGCAGGGGGTTAAATGTTCTAGAGCTAATGATGGAACCATATTGCCCAACATGAAAGCAATCCAGGGTACATTGTTGTTTGCTTGTTGCATATTTGAGAGTCCCTGCATTGGTTTCCACTGCTTTTTATCTTTGTGTGGGTGGTGCTGCATACTGGGAAGTTAATAGAGCCGTCTTATCCAACCCCATGAAAATTGCACTTTTTGATTGGGCTTCCAGTACTACTGTGAAGAGCAAAACACATCCTTTGGCAGTCATTTGTCTACAAAAAAATAAAATAGAAAGAAAGAAAAAAGGTTGAAGCATCCATAATTATGTGTAGGATTTATTACATAAATTGAGGGGCTGGTAATCAATTATAATCACAATTATTCACATTTTATCCATTGTGCATCTCTTTGTGGTAAATTATTTGATACACGGGAAAGAACGGACATCTATTTTGGAAATTCATTCATTCATTCATTTTCTACCGCTTATCCTCATGAGGGTCGCGGGAGGTGCTGGAGCCTATCCCAGCTGTCATTGGGCGAGAGGCGGGGTACACCCTGGACTGGTCGCCAGCCAATCACAGGGCACATATAGACAAACAACCATTCACACTCACATTCATACCTATGGACAATTTGGAGTCGCCAATTAACCTAGCATGTTTTTGGAATGTGGGAGGAAACCGGAGTACCCGGAGAAAACCCACGCATGCATGGGGAGAACATGCAAACTCCACACAGAGATGGCCAAGGATGGAATTGAACCCTGGTCTCCTAGCTGTGAGGTCTGCGTGCTAACCACTCGCCCACCGTGCCGCCCTATTTCGGAAATTATTTTATTAAAAAAATAATATACAGTTAGTCCCACTTTGTTTGGTGGTCCTTGAAACCACCATTTAACTTTATTCTACACAGGCAGACTACTATACTGCATGTTTCTCACTTTTTTTTCACTTCATATTTGGTTGCTACTATGTGGGAATCCATAAAAGTAAGATATGATTATGTTATTGATTTATTTGTGCAAAGCACCTCTCTGAAAAACCAAATCCAGGCTCATACTGGTGGATGGTCTGTATTCATTTAGTGCTTTTAATTTGATGTTGTTCCTGCCTTAGTTTTATGCAATACATAATATTTTCATGGTGAGGAGCTAGCATGCTGCTAATGCTAACGCTGCTAATGATATTTAGATCCATTTTTGTCTTCAGTCATGGTCACATTGACATAAGCCCCCAAATAGCTGTCTTTGGCTATGTCTACCAGTAACTAGAAGCTCGTAATCCAAATTTTAGTTCTCAGTTCAAAGCAAAAGTACCACAGTCTCTCTTGCAGTCAGTTAATTTGACTCAGATTGTCCTGTGAATTCAGCATCTATTTGATGGAAATTCTCCACAGTGCTCGGTCTTAGCTGTTGACTGCCAGATACCACCGTATAAATGACAATTAAAAAAGATACCGGCAGTGCTTCGGGACATTCTCACTTCTCTCTGGCAGTCAACGTGATCTGTGACAACTCACAGCGACAGTAAATACAAATAACTTTGATCTTGTTGCGATACCCATCTGCCGGTGCTTTGAAGCTAAAGTTACCATTCAAAATACCCTTTTCTGCTGAATATTTGTTCCCGCTTGTGGCTCCACATCCACCACTGTGTTTCATCAAACAAAAGTGTGGGCTGAGGGTCAAACAGGATGTGTGCAAAAAATAGTGCCGATAGGGACATTTTCTTGACAGCCCTAATTGATATACATACATACTTTGTAAATTCTGTCATAGACATTTAATTTAATTTGACTCCACTTTGATCTTTATAGTTATTTTCATGTGTAGCGCCTAAATGCATTCACCTGGAAGGTTAATGTTTATGAGATGACCTTGAAAAAGCAGGGATAATGACTTTAAATTTAGTGTTCTGATGTGCCAGCCTCCATATGACCATAAATGTACAATTATTGTTAATGAATTCTTACGGTTACCTTGTTTCATTGCTGATCGTTTAAGGAAAGGTGTCCTCTGAGAAAGTATCAAAGTCTGTTTAACCTGACAAAGTTTGTTATACAAGCTAACTATCTTTGTTTCATGAAATCCATAGAGCCTTTTTAATATCAAAAGGCCTCTGGATTTACAGTTGTGGGACAATTGCAGCCAGAACAACTGAGAATCCTCAAATTAGGGTCTTTGTTCCAACAAATGCATCAAGATCAATATGTTTCATGTCACCAGAAAAATGGTGTTCACATTTTTGCCACTCAAACTTGCACATCTCATCCTTGGGTTGACAGCGGCTAATCTCTGAGCTTTGTTTTTCACAGTGATCCACTGCTTATATGAGGCCGATGTGTATTGAATCCATCAACCTTTAAAAGTTAACAAGTTGTCTGGGGAAATGCCATTTGTACCAGCTCAATAAGAAATGTCAGTTGCACTTGTGGATCTACAAAGAATCACAAGTGAATTGGAAGCCCCTTGTGATACTGTATAAATTCTTCAAGGGCACTCACTTTCTTTGTTCAATTATTAGAAAAGAAGAATGGAAAGTAACAACTTGGTATGTTTTGACTGTGTTGCCACATTATATTTAGCAGGTACAGTGAAACACGTTTAAGTCAATTCACTTACGTCACCAAACCATCTATGTCAAACACCTTATTGATTACCAGTCCACCAAGTTATTATGAAAACATAATAACTTCAAAATTGTCTCATTTCTCTGAAAAATTGTTCTGTATGTGTTGACTCATTTTATTGTCAACTTAGTCGCTATTGCGAAACAGCGTGAAACGGCAACATAACTACTGTATAGTTATACTGCATTAACACATGTACCAAGTGACTTCCTGTTCACAGAGCTTAAAGGATACAAAAATCCTGAGCCGGAACTATTTTCCCCAGAGAGCGAGGGTGGAGCCGATGCATATTACAAGCACTTTGGCAAACAATTATTTGGAATGTTGTTTGTTAATGCACAAGGTAGCATACAAGTTAAATGTGAGTAAATGATTGTGGAAAGTGAAAAGTAAAACTAAGTCAAGTGAAAACATGTGGAAGTCAGTAAAGCTACTAAATCTGAGAAGGTCTGGGTGGTCCAGAGGAGGAGGCTAGACCTAAAGGAGGAGGTCTGGCTGGTCCAGAGGAGGAGGCTGGACCTAAAGGAGGAGGTCTGGTTGGTCCAGAGGAGGAGGTTGGACCTGAGGAGGAGGCTGCTCCCGAGAGAGGGGTTCTGGCTGGTCCTGAGGAGGACGATGCTCCAGAGGAGGTGGTGGCTAGCCTTTTGGTTTTCCTGGCCTGTTGTACCAGTTTGTTTGCCATCTTTGCTGACTGCACCCTTGCTGCCTCACTCAGCCTTTTTTCCTTTAGTGTCTGATCTTTTGCTTTCCTCTTCTGCATATATAACTGATAATTTTGGTATGATAACAGACAGGACCACCTCAAAGACTGGTCTATGGTCATAGTTGAGGCTGTCCAGTTGCTGGCTTTTTCGAGGACTTAATAACTGCAAGGCTCTCATAGGTTTCCACATGAGAGCCACATGACAGTGGCAAAAGCTGATTGGTCCAGGACTCCAGCATCAGGACTCCAGCCTCGAGTGTATAAAATACCAGGCAGGGAAGGGAAGGGTGCTTTTTTTGCAGCTGCGCTGTAATAAGACCCGCTTACTTGTAGGCATACAGGGACTGCAGATAAGCCCGGACGTCTGTATTAGGTATTGTTGTCAGGAATAAATAATCTGGTTCTCATTCTTCAATTTGGTTCTTTAAGATTCCCTTATCCTCTATTCGAAACCCACTTAGAGTCCTTAGGGTGAGGATTTCTACACCCTTCCACCAGTGGGGCTGTGAAAATGGAGAGAAGAGCTTTAACCAGCTCACACAGGTTTGGATACCTTACACCTCTCTGTGGGTTTTTCAGAGATGCAGCTCCACCAACTGACGTCCACTCTGTCATTGGCTTCATTGTAGGCCTGGGCATAAGGCACCAGGTCTACATCAATCTGGTATGCCTGAACCTCTCCCTGTAGTTGACCAAGCTCTTCTGGAGGAACAGCATTGGGCAAAGCCTCTCCTAATGTGACAAAAGCTCCACAGACAGCGTCACACTGCATTAGAGATGGGTTCAGAGGAGACAGTGAGGATATTATGCTGTTGTCCAGTGGTAGATTTTTGAGGAGGAACTCTGCTGCTTTTGTAACACATTACTGGGGATAGGGGCTGACTGCGGCCAATTGCGTAGGACACTTTAGCACTCAGAAGATGATTTGACTATTGGAGCCTCAGGGTGTGAATAAAAGGACAGAAAGATTGCTATTCATAGTTATAATTATTTATATATACACACAAAAATAAAGCATTCGTCATGTACAGGGTATATAGATACTTGGACTAGTATAAGTAGATATGGCTTAATCATAGACAATGCAACACACGTTCGACAACACATGGATTTCAGTCGGGATTCAGTCCAGGGTGAGAGGCATGGTGTCCTTGATATCCATGATCCAGTCCACAAGCAGGGAAGCTGATGGGGGGATAGTATCCAAACGGAAAAGGGTTAGATTGTTCCTACTGCAAAGCAGGGTGTGGGTTCCGTGGGTGAAAAAAAGCTGTAAAATAAAGTTCCTTGATAGGGCCATTTGTAAAAATGCGGGCATTTAACGAGTTACGCTGACCGGGGTTGTCGCTATGGTAGATTAGCCATTACGTCAATGTAACTCGTGAAAGGCACGAGTGCAGTGCTGCAGCGATTCATAAGGTTTAAGTAAAGTTTGACTCACCGCTGAGTGGATGTTACTAGCAACTTCAGTCATAGTAGTGCACCACCAGTGCATCCAGGAGCTCATTCAGCCTGTTGCACAACTCCAAAATTTTAATAACTCTGTTGCTGATAGGTCGTATCAAGGTCCTGGACGGGAGGCGCAGCAAACTCTGAAACTCAGCAAAAATCGCTTTGGTGATTTCTCAATGTCATAATAGAGATCGAAGCACAAGTCCTCCATTTCTGGACTCAACACATCCATGGCAGTATTTGCCACCATATGCACTTTGTCTCCAGAGATCCAGAGATCTTCCTCTTGCCTCTCATCACAACACAGTTATCCTTTAAAACACTAGTAACTTGCTGCCAATCAAGATTGTAGCAGCGCAGGACATCTTGTAGTTCAGCCATAAGAGCAGAGGAATTGCTATTGTTTACTTCCCTGCTTGCTCGATGTTGAGCGATTACTTTGCCTGCATTATTGTAAAAAAAGCAAACCATTACATTTAATATTTTTCCATGTTTGGGTGGTTGCCTGATCAATATTCATGGAAAACATACATCCTTTCAGCTGCGCAGAAAGTTTTTTTTCATCTCTGGAGCTATCCCATGAGTATTCATGTAGCTTGCATGTTGATTTGAAATCGACAACTTGGACAGGGCATTTTCATCCACTGAAACTTTTTTGCACAGATCCACGAGTGGTTGAGCAATTGTGAAAGATGAAGATGTTCTGCGATGAAAGAGCAAACACGTAGCTTCACATCACAAACACGATCGGTCATCGGGGCCGCTGCATCATACGTATGTGGCTGTTGCTCTTGGTAACCGGCTTGAATGTGCGAGGGTGCGGACAGCCGCTTTATGCCCAGCATCTCCGTCGTGGTGGTGTTTGACTTTTTTCCCGCTAGTAGCATACACAAGCTTCTTGGAGCAATAGCTGCATTCAGAGCCCTACCGCATGGCTACAATGAGTTTGTGTCTGTCTCAGTCCGACACTTTTATTTCATATCAAAACTCCACAATCCGGCACAGTGCCGGAATACTTTAAGCCCCGTGTTCAGTGCAAAATCCACTTCAAAATAAAAGCAAGGCAGTATTAACCTGGATTCTACCACAGCATTGAAAAAGTGAATTTTCAGTGAGAACCTGGGAGCAGGGGCTAAAGGGAGTATGGTAGATAGGCAGTAGAAAAAAAGCTATTATGACCTTTTAAAAAATATTTTTTAAACCTTGAGAATGTTTCAATGTGGACAAAATTACATGTTTACACATAAGTTTTCATTTTCATATTTAATCTAATATATAGAAAAAAGCGGTAAACAAAAGAGAACTACTTTTCTATTGCAGAAGGATGAAATGAAGCACTATGTGCGAATCTGGGCTTAATATCGTTCTCATTGTGTTGAAGCAGCCAGTTTCGTAGACAAAGAAACATTCCTCATCTTTTGATTTAATATGTCAACACAAGCAGGATGTTAACAAGTCAACAAGAAAACAGTAGTCACACAGTCCAACATATTCCAATTGCATCCTATGCCTTTGGTAGCATCGTAAGTATGTATGAACTTGTGTTAGTATTTATGCACATCCAGGATGCAGAGACAGAGTTGAAGCGCAGGTAAAGGTCTTTCATTAATGAGCTGATGCAAGTACTCAGTTTTGCTGCCAGAATGGAAAAATAAGTTGACAGAGAAAGAAAGGGTTCTGTGGAAAAAATACCTCGATACAGGTTAGTACTATGAATTTGTCTTGGGGATTAATAAAGTATCTATCTACTAGTGATGTTAGAGGTGCCGGGGCTTCGAAGCGTGTGTCGAGTAATCGAGTGGGCACTTTCGTGAAGCGTGTACCGAGGCTTGATTCATTGGGGGGAGGGGCCGGAATTGATGACGTACAAAGCCTCGCTGCCCGGCTGTACCATGTGACGGCTTCAGGAAAAGGTTCAGAATTTGCTGCGATGTTTGCCTGTCACTCAGCGATATAAACCCCTCAGGCTTAAACATTAAAATGTGGGGTTTTGTGGTCAGTCAGTTGAGCGTGTGGATAGTGTTTGTCGATGGTTTGGTTACTATACGGTTATGTTAGTTTGGAGTTCAGAGAGAGAAGATATGGAACATGTGTGGAAACATTTGGACTTAAGCCAAATCAACACTATTAAGCGATGATATGTTTGCATTTCAAAACCTGTATTTTCACTGTTTGTCATTGCTATTGAGAGGTGAAGTGCTTATTGTGTTTCAAAGAGTTGGGGTACAATAATATCACCTCATCCCATCCTTATCCACCTGATAAAATGGGCATTAAGTGCACGATTGCCATCAACCAAGAATTGTGGCAATTTATATGTACAATATAAACAGATATAGACAGAAACCAGACCAATGTTCTGCTCAAATGCATAGGCTTACAAATAAACTCCTGAGATACTGCCCGTAACCTGAATTAGTAGTGAGTACACCACTATCTGTATCTGTTCACCCATTTAAATAATATGTATCCATGGATGGGGCATAAACTGGAAGCGGACGTGGTTTTAAACAAAAATGTGTGGGGTTTATATCTGTACATTATTTTAAGTCTGAAATTGACATGGATTAATGAGACATTGCTGTATTTATTATTCAGCTACATGTGTAGTGTGTAAATATATACATATATAAGTGATCTGTAAGCCTTATTATTTATTAATGATCTGTATGGAGTTAATTCATGCAGACGCGTGATGATGGCGTATAGGGGAGTCATCTGTCAGCCTTGTTCACTATATTTTGTGTTCAATATTTGAAGCAAAGTTTTCTAAGGGACTTTATCTCATCAGCCACGATGTGACACAACGAGCCATGTAAATCTCTCTTGTGAAATGCATGGCGTAGGAAACAAGTTTAACATTGCAATATCTCCACTGCAGCAAATTGAGGGGGGTGTAATATTTGACCCTAGCCATACAGGCGGAGTGTTTGATGCTGTGCTGTTTGATGCATTAGCCATACCTAATGTTATGGCTAATCAATGCGGCAGTCAAACGGTTAATGTTAATGTTAACTTCACACAAGCCTGCATACAAGCCTGCATACGTTACTGACAAATTTACCAAGTAACCTTTGATATAAACCAAAATAGAGGCAAGCTGAAGAAATCCTAATAAAGTGGAGGAAGTGTAACAAACGCAAAACGTGGCATTTTGGAATTGCACCTTCTACATGAAGGAGGCATGGCTGAGCTGCCGCAGTCCTGGGAGAGGAGGTCGCTGCGTGTGAGCATTTTCTTTAAACACGAATACGGATAATGACGATATGTACTCGTTTCATACTCGTATCCGGCAAAAATGCATTATCTGTATTAGATAAGTCAATCGCTCATCCATAGTAAAGACCTTTTTGACCAACTGCGATTCACTTCACTTCTAATCTCTCTTATTATCACATGAATATTAAAATGTTCCGAAAAATGAGCAGGAGAGCTGAATATAGCAGAGGCAAGAACATTTATCTGTCTTAAGCTAAAAAGCAGAAGACTAATTGGGTAGGATAATTTGTCATTTAAAGCTAATATATTTTGCAAGTCAGCACTGACTTCCCTTGATTCAAATATAGTTCTTTATGATAAATTCAATCAAATGGTACTTTGCAGTTAAACACTAGCGTTAATGCACTTCTGAAAAATTAAAGAGAAAGAAAAAATGTCATTTAAAGATTAATTTTAGTGACCAAATATGGTTACACAATTAAGCTGTACGGGACAGACTGCCACAAATGGAACATATATTCCCTTATTCTGCAGAACCTGCAGGTTTTCAACAAAAAAGTCACATTAGCACCACATAAAATAAGATTCCAGAAATTGGCGCATGAGCGATGTAACAGGTGAGCCAATATTTTTTCTTCTGTGTCATTCATTCCACCTGAGTGGGACATTGCTATGTCTGTGTGCACATTCATATACAGCAATGTGGCATGGTGCTGTTTAAACGCTGTTTCCAGCATTTACAATGATTTATTACTGCATAGAGCAAAGAGGATGGTGCATTCTTTGGAAGCAGGTGATAAGCTGCGGAGAGAAGCTGCTATTTGACATTGACACATCAAATAGGTTGCGTTCACACTGCACACTTTTTTTTATGTCAGTGTGAACAGTACAATTAAAAATTTTTCAAATCTGAAGAAGCTCACATAAATGTCCCACCATTCCTGGCTGCTCGGAACAGACGTGTCCCACAAACTGCCATCGAGAAAATCGTTCTTCTTAATCTCCTACATAAAACAATTTAGTAGGGTTGAGCGAGTACACCACTATTGGTATCTGTATCTGTATCTGTCCACCCATCAAAATTATCTGCATCTGTACTCTGAGTGTGTGGGGCTTACAACTGAAAGAGGCCATAGCTTGACCGGAAATCGGTGGGGCTTAAATCGGTACATTATTATCCATGTCTGAAAGTGACATGGATTGATCAGAATTTGCTATATTTATCATTATTCAGCTATATGAATACTGTGTATGTGTGTAAGACTTGATTATTTAATTGTTTTAATGATCTGTGTGAAGTTGATCAGTTATTGCATAAGTGCCTGGCGCAGCACAGCACTGTTTTGTTAAATGCACTGCATGCGTTATGAACGAAACAAGTTTACCAAGTAACTTTAGAAACAAGCTGAAATAGAGGCAAACTGAGAAAAACCTTATAAAGGTGGAGGCAGTATGACAGCAAACAAGCCATTTTCAACTTGCCAATTACATCCTGTGGTCCTGGCCAATCACAGAGCATGACGCGTGCATACGTAATGAGTACTTTCTTTCATCAATAATACAGATAATGACGAGATATACTTGTTTCATGCTTGTATTCGTCAAAAATGCATTATCCGTTCTAAACAACCAGGTCATTCATACAAGTTAGTGAATTCACATTTTTTGGCAATGTGAATGACTTCATAAAAAAATCTGATTTTAGCCAAAAATCCATCTCATGAACCCTAGTGGGAACATAGCATTAGACAATCCAGCAGTTATTTGCTTTGGTAGACCATGAACCCCATTTGGCCATAGGAGACTCTAAAAAAAATGTAGGTGTTGATTTTGTTCAAATTTTCTGTTCAAAATAATCGTGGTCCAATCACCAACATTGTCATATTTAAATATAACCAAAGCCATCTGGAGTGAAGTGTTGCTGCTCATAGATTAACATTCAGTGATTACGGTTGCCATTAACATTAAACTTTTCACAACAGAGCAAAACGTCCATCAGACTTATAAAGATTATTTTAATTCTGTATCCTATAATAATAGCTGTAGAATCTCTTTGTACAGTATTTATATGTCAGAATGTCAGACGCAGATAATACATTGTAAGAATACAGATCAATCACCAAAGATCCATAAATTATGAGATAGAATTTATCATTAGTTAGTTAGATTGTTTAGCCTATAAAAGGGTACACAGTTATTATGGCAAGAGTTTAGTCCAGCTAATCAAGACAGACGTATCTCAATGAAAAGTGAACAACAGGAACTTAATTAATGTACTGAATAAAGTATTCCACAAAATAAGCTTCTTATAAACTTATGTAAATGAATGTGTCTCTTCAGGAGAGGATAGAGACTGACATTCTTCACTGGCGTTCTTCATTTAGAGTTTATATTAAGGAAATATTATGGGTAAAAGCATTCCAACTTTATCAGCCTTTTTTTAGCTCTTAAAAGTTCCTGGCATATACACAATGTTGAATTGCTGCTTCATCAACAGAAAGGGGCTGAAATGCATTTATTGTAAATATACCCTCTGGGGTTGCATGAAGAAAATTCCACAGTGGGACACATTGTATTTGTTACTATTCATTAAATGCCATCACTGATTTTTAGCTGTATTTTATGAGGAGAATGAATACTGATAGAGAGCAAGAGAAAACACAAGTATAATGCAGTGAACACCCAGAGAGTTTGTGCTGTACCAGAAATCCTGAAGACTCCGCATTGCATATCACCTTCCAACCAAATCCCACTGGACATCTGTGATCCAGCCTCAGAGTGGTAACAAATATGCACACTGGGGATTCTCTCCTTCTGACCCACGGGCAAGGTGACCTGAACACACAAGAGATCAAGGTCATGAGAGAATATGAGGAGTCAGTATGGTGAACCATCATGACACTATAGTACAGCGGTCTCAAACACGTGGCCCACGGGTCAAATGTGGCACGCAGGACACTAGTTTGATATGAAAGTTTAATGTTAGTGCGGCCCGTGCAAGTTTGATATGGATGCTGTATGGTATCATGTACCCAGAAAAAAATATTACGTTTGATTAATGTTCATGTTAAAGGTTAAATAACTGTTAATAGTTGTCCTCCCTATCTGTGTGGAAGTGGTAAGTTTTTGGCTATTTAAGTTTAAAGGAAATAACTTGGAGGCTACTGTTTAGGTCGCTAGATCTTTAGTTTGCGAGTTAGCATGTGTCTCAAGACCCTGCAGTTGCGCAATATGTTGTAAATAAAAAGAGTATAAATGTGACTATAGTCGTGTTTTGTCATGTCTACAGGGCTCTAATAATGCTTTGTTCATTTTAATCTGGAAAAAAAGAAATTGTCTACCCACCAACTATATGTGGTTTCTTAAATTTTTATTATTTGCCGTTTTATTATTATTATATTTATTTATTACTGATTAATTGATTTTCTTTATTCTTGATTTGTTTATTTTTTTTTCATATTATTTTGTGTAGAAAAATAAAAATTAAGATATTTGAGAACAGTGGAATGTTTTATCAGAGCTTTTCTTGTAGAAAATCGGAACCAAAGAAGTTTATTCATTTTTCAGTTTTTAATAAATGCGTTTTTTTTGGGGGTTTTTTTGTTTTTTTTTTAGAAAACCTGATGCGGCCCAGTCTCACCCAGAGCTCCAGTGGCCCCCAGGTAAATTGAGTTTGAGACCCCTGCTATAGTAAATTATTCTTGTGCTGATTAGAGTGTTGGTAGTTGTCATCTTTCGTCAAAATTAATAATGAAAAATATTATTAAGGGGACCTACTATGCTTTTTTTTGCTTTTCTGACAGAAATGTTGTTAGCATGTTGTATTCTTGAGTTAACTATGCCAAAGTTTCGGATAATGAGGTTTGGGCATTTTGAAGTGGGCGTTGAAAGAAGCTTGGGATCGCTCTGAACGCTTGGTTTCAGAGAGTTTTTTCTAACACCGGCCAGTTAACCCCCCCCATTCCCCCCACCCCCACCCCCGCTCTACTGCACTGTTTCACTGCTTTGATTTCAGCATGTTAGAACGGAGCTAGCGCTTATGGCTTCCAGGTAATATTTGTTCAGGTTTGAATGACAGCTAACTTAACTAAAGAGGCGACCATAAGCTGTTGTAGTTGCAGATTCCAGGTGAGGAGAAGGAGCTGCAGTCAAACTCCATGCTTAAGTAAAAAAAATAAGTCTTGAGTTGGGACTTGGACATTTCTACTGAGGTAGCAGCTCTACTATTAACAGGTAGGGCATACCACAATGTTGAATAGAAAAATATTGTAGCTTTGGGCATATTGTGTTGTTCGAAGCTGCTGTTTCATGTGTAAGCTATAGAGGGCAGTCAGGTTCAGCATGCTGGTTCCAGCAAGCATTTAGAGGAAAAAGGTTAGGATAAGAGATTGAGGAAGTGTCGGGGAGTGTTCATGCCGTGACGAGAGTCAGCATGCAAGAAAATAAGTCCTGTATGACGCTGTTACAAATAAATGGCCTACTGAATAAAGCCATCCTGACTTGTAGTTATTCAGCCGCCATTACAATATAACTGTGTGAACTTGAACCCCCACCACACTTAACCCCACACTAACTTAAACGTAGCAAATATCATCCAGAAGTGCATACAGTTCACAAGTCTTACTTACCTTTTAAAGCGAATGTGAACGTTACACTATCAACAGCCATAACGTTACCGAGCTAATGGATAAAGGCAGGCTGGTGTCACTGCAGCGAATTGACTATTAGCCTAGTTGTTTTGTCCGTGTTTCTGTTTTTTATGTTAAATCTGTCATGGGTAGGCTTGTAGGCATTTCGGTGCGACCCCAGGATGCAGAGAGCAGGACCGAGTGCAGGTAAAAAGTATTTTAATCATGATTGCGGCAGCAGAAAACAGCAACTAAGTACAGCAAACTAACAAATGACAAATATCCCGCAAAAGGGAGAAGCACACACTTGAACTAAATAGACACAACAGAAATTAGGAATAGGTGTGGGCGATAAGCGCAACACAGGAAAACGGAGCAAAGCAGGAAGTCAATACAAAATAAGAGCATCCAAGTCTGAAACTGATTTGGATTGATCAGAAGTTTCTTTATGTATTGTTTATTATTTTATAATTTGTATTGTATGTGTAAGTCATACTTCAGACTTTATTATTTCATTATTTATATATATATTCTAATTAGGGCTGTCAGAGTTGGCGCGTTAACAGAAGTTTTCTTTAACGGAGCAAATTTTTTTTTGACTCACGATTAACATGCGCTCCTCCTCATTGACCCCCGGCCCACAATATTGAAGTACTCGAACTCTGTAGCCACAAGCTGGAACAAATATTGAGCATAAATGGAGAAAGAAAATAGTATTTTGATTGATTAAGTTAGCTTCAAAACCCTGGCAGATGGCTCTTGTAGCAAGACCATAGGTATTTGTAGCTAATGTTGCTGTTTGAGTTATCACAAATAACTGGAGCAGAGACTGGAGCAGTGCAGGTAATGTTTTTATTTGCATATACAGTGGTACCTTGGCATAAGAGTGCCCCAACAAGTGTGTTTTTTTTTTTTTGTTTTTTTGTTTGTTTTTTTTTTTACATCTCACTGATTTTTGGCTGGTTTGAGCTGCAGTGATTTAGTCAGGTTTACCGACTGTTCCCAACCTATAATCAGAAACCTGCAAGAACCACAACATGACAGTTCATGACAATTCTGTTGTTGTTGTATTGACTGTTGTGACTCTGTGCTGACAGACTGAATTGGACTGAGTTGTGATTATTCGATTTAGAAATTTTAAATGAAAAGCAACTCGATTTAGGATATTGGCCAACATAACCAGCCTTAGTAGCCTATACAGGCAGATTTCCAGTTTTGGGGGGTGCTGTGATACAGTCATCAGAGGTCAACACACAGGATGTCTCAAAACAGGGGGTCATGCCAAATGATTGCACAGCATTCTGACAGGCCCTGTTCTCTTCATGGATGCATCCGAAGATAGGCAGACCTGCAGAAGCCATGTGATCAATCAGGGTAAAGTACAATTCTCGCAAATGACCAGCTCGTCTATACTCTGGTTGGGTGTAAGCCAGCCTGATCTCATTGAACTCATCTGTCAGCACCCAAGACACTGGTTGTCCCTTCTCATCCACCATACAGTAGTTTGGGAGGTATTTGATATAGGTTTTCACTAGATTGATTTCCTCCTTGCTTGTTCCACAACACATGGATTTCAGCACAAGCTCAGCATGGCACTCGCTCAAACTTGTCATTGGTTGCTTGAACGTCTTCCTGATAATCAGAAACCGATGTAAGAAAAAAAAGATGGAAATTCAATCAATGGAAGACTTCTTTTCAACTTACGGTGGCCTGCTCATTGTCTCTGGGCTGTAGTGGATGTAGGTAAGCAGGCGTCCATATATGTCTTTGAGATGGAGTCCTCTGAGAGAAGCAATTTCCTTTAGGATTTGATGATGAGTGCTTTCAACTAAAGAAAGACATAACGACTAAATGTACAGTATTTGTTTTAAACTTACCCTCAGCACATTTCCTTGGATATATCATATCAAACAAAATTGCTCATTGCAAAAGGATCACAGCCATTTGATTGAATGAGTTTATCACATTCTTTGCCAAAGCAGGATTGAAGCAAGTCAAAATAAACGAGGATACATACATTTAAATATAATTGACTATACCAATACTTAAGAACCAATTATAATTTGAAGCATGCTTAAATAAAGCTTACAAAAAAAAATCAGCTACAGTAAAGTCTCGTTATATCGATATCGGTTATAACGAATTACTACTTATTACGATACTATTTTCATTTCCCGGCAAATTTCTAGTCTTTTATGATATAATTAGTTCCGTTAGTACGATACCCGGTTATTATGATAATCCGGTTACTACGATGCCCTTTTCATCTCCCGCCAGCCAATTTGCTCTGTTTATATCGATACAAAAGCAGCTTAAATCAATCTTTGCTTAAGGATTTCAATACCAAAAAAGAACACGGCGAACGGCTGCTTCCAGTCAACTTTATTTTTCACACTTCCACCACCAGAGCACAGCACACACACCTGTATAGAATCTATACACACACGAGAGAAACCATGAACGCAGTTGGTTCTTCTGTTGCAGGCATGTGTTTGGCCAGCTATGTGGGGCGGGTTGAGCAAGACCTGTGAACCAGGAAGTGCGGGAATCGGTGTGTGTGCTGTGCTCTGGTGGTGGAAGTGTGAAAAATAAAGTTGACTGGAAGCAGCCGTTCGCCGTGTTCTTTTTTGGTATTGAAATCCTTAAGCAAAGATTGATTGAAGCTGCTCGACATTGTTCTATATATAGAACAATGTCGAGTGCATTATTGCCCACTTTTAATGCAGTTCGGTGCAGAATCGGATATATGGATAGTCCGGTTATATCGGTATTTTTTCCGACTCCCGAGAATATCGATAAAACGAGACTTTACTGTACTTGTAAATGTTGCTGTCTAAATGTATTTATAAGATAGGCATTGATTGAACAACCTGTTATAAATAAAATGTACTATATCATTTTTTGAAATTGGAAGGCTCTAAAAATCATTTTCAGAGTTAATTCTTTGGGAATCAAATGAAAAGGTTAACTTTTTTCCATACTGTACCTCTGAATTCAAGATTTTTCCCCCATTTAAAAAGGCTGTCATCTGTCAAAAGCCTTCTGAGTTTGTCTTGGTTGTTGGAAAAAATGCTGCACACATCAGGGATCTCCAACCTGCCCTCGACCTCCAAATCCTTCCGCAGGTAAAATTAATATTTTAAATACTATATACTGTATAAAACAAGTCCTATAATTGAGATTTTTACATTCTTAGCATTGTCCATTTATGCTGTACCTGTTTTTGACGATAACAGATGGCAGTACTGAATGTAGGCCAAGAGTCAACGCACATCTTCAGTTGAAACGTGTTGCCTTCCAGTATATGGGACAATCCTCCAAGTACCTGAAATACAATGCAGCATCGAAGAATTATTACTTACAATGTGGATGCTGGATATCGTCGTATAGTTGTTATAGAAAGCAAACTAAAGAAGCTAACTTCTTACATGAATTGAGTGTGGCAGTTTTCTGGAGAGGATATTTTTCATCAGAATCAGGTCCTTGAATGCTTTCAAGATGATCATTTTGGTTATACTAGTTTGAGCTGTCCGCTTCAATTTCTTCACTATCCCCATACAAATGCATGTATACCAATTTGCAAAGTAACCACAGTTACACCATCAAATATTAGTCACCGTGTGAAGAACAGCCCCACAGTGTCATTGTTTATGTAATTGCTTTCCTTTGTTTTAAATATGTAATTATTCAGAGATGGTTCATATGAACAGCTCTCTCTTTATTTAACTTGTGTTTATTGAGCTTTAAGACCTATAGTATACAGCGGCATCACTAAATGGTCAACCACGGCCCGGATCCGGACCCAGTGATAGCCCTTTGTGGGTCTGCGACCAATTTAAGTGAATGGGAAATATAATAACATATCCTTATGCTTGCGAACTGATTGCATTTGCAGCTTGCTCACGTAGTTACTTAAAGTATTATGGTTACTCTTGGTAGCCAATAAAGTAGTTTGTTTATGCCGAAACGATTCGTCCACCCATTTCCGATGTTGTTAATCTTTTAATAGAACCATGGCTGGCTCAATAGCAAGAAGTTGATGAAGAAAAGTGAATATTTAAAAGGCAAAGGACCGAATTCACCACTATGAATATCTGTATCGATTCACCCATCCAAATTATCTGTATCCGCATCTGTACTAGTAATGGCCGCAACATAAACCAGATGTGGGCGTGGTCTAAACAAGAAATGGACTTAAATCTGAATATTCAGCCATATGTGTACTGTGAAATGTGTTTTGTCTTATTCCGTGAAGTCACCATAGAACAGGTGTGCTACCTACAATATAAGAATTTTATTAAATCCGCCTGTATGGCTGACATAATTAGGAATGTGCGAGTACACCATATCTGTATCTGTATCTGTATCTGTATCTGTATCTGTTCACTCATCTAAAATATCTATATCCGTAAGTGTGGTTTTTGAATCTGAAATTGAAATGGATTAATCAGAAGTAGCTATATGTATTGTTTATTGCTCCGCTATATGTACGTATAATGTGTAAATGATTGACACTTTATTATTTTATTAATTTTAATGAGCTGTGTGAAGTTGGTGATTCATGCCAACATGGCAACCAGGGAAACAATATATCAGCTTCGTTGACTATTTATTTCAAAAGCACCGCACTAAGTACTACAAGCAGTTTTCCAACTGACTAGAGTATATCCCAGCTGTTTTTGGGTGAGAGGCGAGGTAAAAAAAAAAAGCACAGTGACTGATGAACGATTGTCTTGTATGAGTTTAAAGTTAAAAAAGTTTAGGATTGCATGGTGCATACTGTAATGTATTGGGAGGGTGTAATATTTTAGCATGCTTATGTCAGCCATATATACTGAATATGCTGAATGCTTGATCGCTCTTGTGATGCTGTGCAACTGTATGCAATGTGGCCAGTCAATGCAGCGTACCATTACCGTTGTCTGTGTACTGCTAACTGAAAATTAACAAAATTCTTATAGTGTACATAGCACACCTGTTTTATGATGACTTCATGGAATAAGACAAACAAAAACAAAAACATTTCATGTGACGATTTCGGTCATGCTAACCCACTGGAGTTTTTGAGTGTCTGCACAGCGCTGTGCAACGAACATGTTACTGAACAGCTTTACCATGTAACTTTAGATACAAATCAAAGTAGAGGTGAGCTGAAAAAAATCCTAATGAAGTGGTGGCATTGTGACAAACGCAGAGTCGTTTTAAACTTCCCAATTGCACCGTACGTGAATGAGGCACAGCTGAGCTCCTCTGTGGCTGCCACTTAAAGAGTCGGTCTAGGGAGAGGCAGTCGCTGCAGGTGACTGGCCAATCACAGATTGTGAAGAGTGAATAAATAATGATTATCATGTTTAAACACGAATGCGGATAATGGCAAGATGTACTCTGAAAACATGCTTATATCCGCCTCATCCCTATTCGTCACCATCCTCCTTCTTCTTCATCCTGGCTTTATTCTAGCGCCTGCCACTATAAAACAACAATAAATCATTCAATAAGTCATACGTAACATTATATGCTTCTAAAGGTGAAAATATCAAAATCTTTTGCAATATCATCTTATCAGAACAACATGAGAAATGGAAGGATCAATGATTTATATCAGTGGTTCCCAAACTTTTTACAGTCACGTACCCCTTCAGACATTTGACCTGCAGCCATGGAGTACGGAACTCCTGCACACTTAAAAACATAAACCTTATTATGTTAATTAACTTGAAATATTGAACGTAATTCAGTGGTTTATTCCTTTTACAGTAAGTCCGAATGAAAAATTCGTATTTTGCATGGTGACATTAGGATAAAGTTTGACATTAGCACTGATATATAAATAAGTCATTATCCTACAAATATTTTATTCTACTCTGATGTTGACATTCTTCCATTTGAATCGATTTAATTTGAATAGACTTGAGATTTGAGCTTCACATTTTTGCCCAGTCAGGATAGCTGTGGCAGATAGTGGTGGGTGGTATTCATCAGAATCAGGTCCTTGAATTCTTTCAAAATGATCATTTTGGTTATACTAGTTTGAGCTGCCTGCTTTAATATCTTCACTATCACCATCCAGGTGCCGTTATACCAATTTGCAAAGTAACCACAGTCACACCTTTAAATATTATTGACACTGTCGTTATTTATGTAATTTTATTCCTTGTCTTAAATATGTAATTATTCATGGAAAGACATAAAAGCCATCGTAGTGATAAGTCAAACGAGTTCAGTAATAATGCTGTCAATCAAATGCCCCACCCACTCATTGGTGCTTTGGGCCTGTTTACAATGCAAACATCAAATAAACTGAAGGAGATGAGGAATATGAGGTAACCATTGCTGCTTTTTATGCTATTAAAAGTATATTTCCTGCCATGCATTCTCCTACGATTGTCACTATTTCCACATTCTTCTACTCCCACTCATCATAGTGGTGCTCCAGCAGCAAGCCTCTCGTGAGCTACTTGTTGATTACAAAGTAAATGCATGAAATTAAATTTCTTCACTTTCTCCTTTAATGCATGCCGCATTATATTTGCAGTGCATGAGTGGGACAGAGTGGGAAGCAGTCATCACATAGGTAGCTACCGATGTCAATTAGCTACAAGTCCTTGTACGGCTGAGACGCCATCGCCATGTCAATGCGATAGTTGCCGATGTGAACAGAGAAAAGGAGACTTGTAGATTTACATTTGGATGCTGTCAATTGTACTCTTGTTTGACATTCATTCATTCATTTTCTACCGCTTTTTCCTCACAAGGGTCGCGGGGGTGCTGGAGCCTATCCCAGCTGTCTTTGGACGATAGGCGGGGTACACCCTGGACTGGTGGCCAGCCAATCACAAAGCACATATAGACAAACAACCATTCACACTCAAATTCATACCTATGGACAATTTGGAGTCGCCAATTAACCTAGCATGTTTTTGGAATGTGGGAGGAAACCGGGGAGAACATGCAAACTCCACACAGAGATGGCCGAGGGTGGAATTGAACCCTGGTCTCCTAGCTGTGAGGTCTGTGCGCTAACCACTTATCCGCCGTGCAGCCTCTTGTTTGACACAATACAGACAATTATCAGGTATTTCCTTCTCCCAAAATAGCTGTGAAAAGTGGTTGAAGTAGTTTGGAGGCCATATCAGGTTGTCTTGGCATTGGCCAGGGGCTTTTCCACTTTTTAAGGTCTTAATGGCTGAGACAATTTCCTCCCTTGTTGGTGGATCGATGCTAATTTCCAGGTCATCTCCTACAGGTGTTACATCTGGTTCTGTTGTGGGTGAGGGTCGGTTTAGCACTTCCTCAAAGTGCTCACTTCCTCAAAGTACTCGAACAGCTTCTTGTTGTGCCTCAGTTAACAGCTGACCCTTTTTGTCTTCTATTGTCTTCTTCTCAGTTGCTCGTCTGTGTTTTTCACTCACTACTTTGGTGATCTTGTACACTTTCTCTTGCCCCCCCTTTTTTAGTTGCTTCTTCTGCCTGGCTTGCAAGATCATCTTTGTACGCTCGTTTATCAGCTGTGGTTTTTCTTTGTGGTGATTTGTTTCTGTCTTAGTATTGCTTCTTGGTTTTTTTTCAGTCTTTCAGACTTATTTGACATTTATTTGCTTCTTCAAAGCCCTTTTTTCTTCAATTGCTTGCCAAGTGTCTTCACTTATCCATTCCTTCCTGTTGTTGTCTTTGTATCAAGGCAAAATTCACTTTTTCACTACTTTGGTCTGCTCCCACATGGTATTGATATCCTATGATTCTGTGTGGTTTAACATATTCGGAATCTTGGAATTTGTTTTTTAGGTGCAGTAGTAATAAATCTTTGACTTTGCTGTTTTGTAACTTTCTAATATTAAAATGCTTTTTGGCTGTTTTCAAGTGACCTTCTTTTTTACTCTCAGCAAAGCTGTAACCAAATGGTGGTGGCTACCAACATCAGCTTCACGTTTTGTCAAGCCAAGAGCGTCTCCAGGTGCCATTTATCAGTAGATGCTTGATTTTATTTTGATCCTTTCCATTTGGAGAGTGCCATATTAGCTTGTGGTTCTCCTTGTGATGGAACACATGGAGAAAATTTCTGCCAACCTCTCCTCATTCTTGTTCATTCTCCCGTAGCTTTCTCTAGCCATTGCCCTGTCATGCTCAATGTTGTTGTTCCGACTTTGGCGTTTAGGTGTAGTTCCGGTGTAGCTTCTAAAACGGAATGTTCATAGAATTCATCCTTTGAGCATTATTTGCTGTTGTTTGTTGGAGCATAGCACAGGATAATAGATGTGTTGATTTATTTCTCCCTCAGACTTACTGTCATAAACCTACTGCTGATAGGTTGCCACTCTATCAAACTCTTCTCTACCTCTTTCTTCAAAAATGATGGCGACTCCTGCTCTATTTTGCTGGTCATCCCTTCCAGAGTACAGCACCGTTTCTCCTTTGGATGTTGTAAGCCTCACTGATCCTGTCCATCTGCTCTCACTTAATCCTAATGTATCAAACATACATGTGATATCTTCTCATCTCTGATGTCACTTGTGCTAATTTCCATGTATCATATATTGTCCTAACATTCCAAAAACCTATTCTAATTTTATTTCTATCTTCCTGCCATTGTTTTTTTTTTTCCTTTGGCTTTCATCAATGGCATTCATCCTAGAATCTAATGATAGCCCTGCAAGTTCATTACAAGACTGACTTGTTAGCCCTGTGCTCAACCCCAAAACCTGCAGGACAAATGGATTGCTCTTTGTCTGGCCTCTACCCTTCAACTTGTCCGGCATAGGGGGCCCTACTAGGAGATACATATCCCGCTGGCATAGCTCTAGGGGTCACTGAGACACACAAGCTTGCAGGTTGCAATCCAGCTGGAAGATTTTGACATGTATTCTTTTTTCTGCTGTCATGTGTTTTTTTTAGTTTTCTTGTTAAATTGTATTTTTAGTGGGTATGATCACGTACACCACTATATGTATCTGTGTATGTTCACCAATCTAAATAATTTGTATTCATATCTGTACTCTGGGTGGGGCATAAACATTACACATATGGGTGTGGTTTAACCAGAGATGGGCGGGGCTTAAAGCTGGGCTCAAAGCTGTACATTATTTGAAGTCTGAAATTGATTTGGATTGATCAGAAGTTGTGTATTGTGAATTGTGTATTATTCAGTGCTATAGTATGTATGTGGGCTGCATGGTGTTGGTAGCGCGCAAACCACACAGCTAGGAGACCCGAGTTCGATTCCACCCTTGGCCATCTCTGTGTGGAGTTTGCATGGTGCATGTTTGCATGACAAGCTAAAAAAAAAGTTGCTCCCTGCTGCTTTGCTACATTATTGTGACAAATATTGCATTTTTAACCAAGCATGATTTTTAGTTCTTAACTTCATCCATAACGTAATAGTAGTTTCTCCTTGGAGGGATGGTTTGTTTAAAATATAAAATGTAATTAAAAGTAAGTCAATTGGCTTTAGAAAAAAAAAATAATTTCTATGTTTGACAGATGGGATACTTACAAATAAGTACGCATAATCAAAGAAATTGCATTGAGGAGAAGACATTTTTGTAATTGGCTTTGTTAGTTTTATGCAATCTACCTTTTTAATTAATGGATAAATCTTGGATCTAATTTTGCATCATAGATGCCGTAATTCCCAGACCTTACATTGGCCTATTTAAAGAAAAACAAATGGTGTATGCAGCATATACCGTAGGCCGCACCAGTCTATAAGCCGAAGATGTCCTGGGATATTTAGTACCGAGAAAGATGTTACACAGAAATATGTTTTTTAACTTAATGGAATAAATATTCTTTTTTTCTCTTCCAAACAGTATGTGCTATGTGACTAGTTAAACAGCAGCCTGGAGCACACTCCAACCCAATGGGAGCAGACATCGTAAGTATTGTCGCTTTATCTATGCTGCTGGCGGAACATAAGTACATATGTGTATCAATGCACAGAGAAAACAAGTTTCAGTAGTATTTTAAATTATTAAAACAGGACAGGATACTACAACTATTACATGTCTATACACTATTACATGTATACAAAATAATGCAACATTGTTAGAGGATTTCTTTTAAAGGGCTTCATAGTCAAAATAGATGTGTCCCAATGACAGCATTGTAAGTTAGGTCATATTAACTCGTTTTCTCATGTTATAATGCACAGAAAAGGGAAAGAAATGTGTGTTTCACATAAGGGTCGCGAATGATGGGCAAAATTCAAAAAAAAAGTGCAGCTCCCAGTCATTTCAGTCTAATGAAAAAGTACTTCACCTCACCTCTCGGATCCTTTTAATTTCTTGAATAGTTTTGTCAAGTTCATCTTGACCATTGGGAGAGGTAGGGAGATTCAAGCTATCAGATACTTCAAGAACCTTTTGATCTTGTATTTCTTGAGAGGTCGCCAGAAGGGTCAGGTCTTTACTGACCTTTCAAGAGGTCAAGATGTCAGATACTTAATGAACTTGTGTTTTTGAACTACTTATTGAGGGATCATCAGGACATTTTTTTCAGGTCTTTCTTGACCTTTGAGAGAGATAAAGATATCAGATACTTCCGGAACCCTGTATTCTTGGAAAAACTCATTCCTACTGTTTGTAATTGAGGAATAATTATATGTGTCACATACAGGGATCTCTCGGTCTTGTTACAATTTATTTATTTCACTTTTATTTTATTTAGTTGTACTACTGAATGCATTGCTTTTGAGTAAAATATAGTGAACCATAGTTCCATAGATAATTTAGACGGGTGAACAGATAAACACAATGGTGCACTTACTCATCCCTTCAAATAACCCCCCCCCCCCCCAACACACACACACACTTGTTCTTCAGTTCTCTTTCTTGCTCTGTGAATGTGAAACAAATATGTCAAATAGTAATGTTTGACCTAATTTGCATATGGCTTACCATACTAGAACATCTTCCCACCATTTAAATTTTTTAAGTATACTTTGTGGCAGCAGACCTTTGCAAGCTGCTTTGTCTTCGCCACCATATGGTATCTTGACAGTGTTTTCCACACTAATTAGTCTTTAACAGATATGCCAGGTCCAAATGACTGTAATGTCAGGGCTGCAGTTGCATCTGAAATGGGGTTTCAAACAAAGAAAGGCAGTCTGCATCTGATGCAGGTGTGTATACAGTAAGTAGTAATTGTTGAACCTCAGTGATACTGTATGTATAGAAATCACGCTGTGAAGGATGTTAGCCAACAACAGAATATCAGAAACAACAGGTAACAGCTTGTGTGTTTTTCAAATATTTCATAAATAATCAATTGGGTCAAATAATTTTTCACGTAACCCTAAATTATATGACACGTACACATGTGTCCGGCATCCTATACAATTTTCCTGAGAAGAGGTGCACTCTGGACTGAAGTCATTTCAAAGAAAGATCAATTGGCACGCAACAATTTAATAAGAACGAGAAAATGACAATTGGAAGTTCTGCCACCTGCAGACAATTCTATCTTGTAGATGAAAAGGAATTCACTAAACAGAGCTTTGATTGCTTTTTATTGTGAGTCTCATTTCCTCCTCACAGAATTTTGTGGCTTTGTCTTATTGCTATCGTTACTTTCCAGTACTTGAAAAATGTATTGAACAGTCAATTGCTAAGCATCAAATTGCTGAAATTGAGATCTTCTTTTTGTGAAATATACCAAATATATCAGATTTTCTGTGACCAAATTAACATAATGGTAATGTCAGAGAGGACCACAGGCTTGCCAGACCAAAGTGCCAACATATCCAGTGTGAAATCATTGTTGAATGTGCAGTTCTCACAATAAGAAACAAGTTGTGAGACACTGCCTCCTTTCTGGGAATGTGATGCTCTCCATGGAGATCGTAACATTGGCATACATTGGACAGACATTTTGAACTCAAGTGATTATTATGTTGAATCCCTCTTCAAAACAAATGTGATTCGTTTTACACAATCTAATGACACAATAATCATTAACAAGTTACCACAATTATATACAGTGAAGAAAATAAGTATTTGAACACCCTGCTATTTTGCTATTTCTCCCACTTAGAAATCATGGAGGGGTCTGAAATTTTCATCGTAGGTGCATGTCCACTGTGAGAGAGATAAACTAAAAAGAAAAATCCAGAAATCACAATGCATGATTTTTTAACAATTTATTTGTGTGATACAGCTGCAAATAAGTATTTGAACACCTGTGTATCATCTAGAATTCTGACCCTGAAAGACCTGTTAGTCTGCCCATTAGAAGTCCACCTGCACTCCATGTATCATCCTGAATCAGATGCACCTGTTTGAGGTCGTTAGCTGCATAAAGACACCTGTCCACCCCATACAATCAGTAAGACTTTAACTTGTAACATGGCGAAGACCAAAGAGCTGTCCAAAGACACCAGAGACAAAATTGTACACCTCCACAAGGCTGGAAAGGGCTACGGAGCAATTACCAAGCAGCTTGGTGAAAAAAGGTCCACTGTTGGAGCTATCATTAGAAAATGGAAGAAGCTAAACATGACGGTCAATCTCAATCGGAGTGGAGCCCCATGCAAGATATCACCTCGTGGGGTCTCAATGATTCTAAGAAAGGTGAGGAATCAGCCCAGAACTACACGACAGGACTTGGTCAATGACCTGAAAAGAGCTGGGACCACCGTTTCCAAGGTTACTGTAGGTAATACACTAAGACGTCATGATGTGAAATCATGAATGGCACGAAAGGTTCCCCTGCTTAAACCAGCACATGTCAAGGCCCGTCTTAAGTTTGCATATGACCATTTGGATGATACAGAGGAGTCATGGGAGAAAGTTTTATGGTCAGATGAGACCAAAATAGAACTTTTTGGTCATAATTCCAATAAGCGTGTTTGGAGGAAGAAGAATGAAGAGTACAATCCGAAGAACACCATCCCTACTGTGAAGCATGGGGGTGGTAGCATCATGCTTTGGGGGTGTTTTTCTGCACATGGGACAGGACGAGTGCACTGCATTAAAGAGAGGATGACTGGGGCCGTGTATTGTGAGATTTTGGGGAACAACCTCCTTCCCTCTGTCAGAGCATTGAAGATGGGTCGTGGCTGGGTCTTCCAACACGACAACGACCCGAAGCACACAGCCAGGAAAACCAAGGAGTGGCTCCGTAAGAAGCATATCAAGGTTCTAGCATGGCCCAGCCAGTCTCCAGACCTGAACCCAATCGAAAATCTTTGGAGGGAGCTCAAACTCCGTGTTTCTCAGCGACAGCCCAGAAACCTGACTGATCTAGAGAAGATCTGTGTGGAGGAGTGGGCCAAGATCCCTCCTGCAGTGTGTGCAAACCTGGTGAAAAACTACAGGAAACGTTTGACCTCTGTAATAGCAAACAAAGGCTACTGTACCAAATATTAACATTCATTTTCTCAGGTGTTCAAATACTTATTTGCAGCTGTATCACACAAATAAATTGTTAAAAAATCATGCATTGTGATTTCTGGATTTTTCTTTTTAGTTTATCTCTCTCACAGTGGACATGCACCTACGATGAAAATTTCAGACCCCTCCATGATTTCTAAGTGGGAGAAATAGCAAAATAGCAGGGTGTTCAAATACTTATTTTCTTCACTGTAAGTTATCAAAAATACATTAAAATTCACTTTAAATTCATTCATTCATTCATTTTCTACCGCTATTTCCTCACAAGGGTCGCGGGGGTGCTGGAGCCTATTCCAGCTGTCTTTTGGGCGAGAGGCGGCGTACACCCTGGACTGGTCGCCAGCCAATCACAGGGCAGATATAGACAAACAACCATTCACACTCACAATTTGGAGTCACCAATTAACCTAGCGTGTTTTTGGAATGTGGGAGGAAACCGGAGTACCCGGAGAAAACCCACTCATGCACGAGGAGAACATGCAAACTCCACACAGACAAGGCCGAGGGTGGAATTGAACCCTGGTCTCCTAGCTGTGAGGTTTGAGTGCTAACCACTAGACCGCCGTGCAGCCCTTACTTTAAATTAAATTAAAAAATTCCCTGCAATCATTTTCTGTACCGCTTATCCTCACTCGGGTCGCGGGTATGCTGGAGCCTACTCCGGCTGTCTTCAGGCGACAGGCGGGGTACACCCTGGACTGGTCGCCAGCCAATCACAGGGCACATATAGACAAACAACCATTCACACTCACATTCATACCTATGGACAATTTGAAGTCACCTATTAACCTAACATGTTTTTGGAATGTACCAAAAATGATTATTCAGCTCATTATCTTTTCCTATGTTTTATTAACCTTAAGCTTGTTTGTATATCAATACCTAACATACAGGGTGGGCCATCTTTCCCCTCTTGAGTTCTATCTATGTGGACACTTGAACGCGATGATGTATCATTGACACTAGACATAAATCATCTCAAAGGATGTCCACTTTTATGCCCAACAATACAAAGGTATTCAATGAAGGGTTTTGAGGAAACTTGATGGTCCAAAAGTCAAGTTCCATATGTGCAGTGTGAGCGTTGCCTTGAGGAAGTCATGGCCATCTTGAAAGTGTAATTTGTCCCCTAACACTCTGGCAAGGTTGCATCCATGTGGTCAGGTGTGGGGGGCTTGACCTGCCGATGTTGAGCTTCCTTGCACACTAAGGAGTCTGGCACTCAGGTCACTAGTAATGGCTGCGGCCAGATGGCACCTATCACCTGGGGACAAAGGGCAGGCGGATGCTGGTCACTGTTTAACTTAGGGGGATGCATATTCCGGCATTATTTAATGCCTGATTACATGCATCATTTATCACAATTATGTCGTGATAAAAATTTGATGCTAAACACAGCTGAGGCATGCTGAATATTCAAACTTCGCCCTCTCCTGTCTAATCAACCCCAACGGAAAGGAAAGTGAATTACATTACAAAGTGTTGCACTCTGATTACAGTGAGACAAACAGCACATGAAACCATATGTTTGGCTAAGTTAAGATAGTATTACATTGTAGTAGTAATACCATTTAGAGTAATGTTAATAATACTATCTTCATCATTGTTGCTATCAATGTAGTGTTGTTGCAGTTATCATTAGGGATGAACAAGTACACCACTATATATATATCTATATATGTTCACCCGTCTAAATTATCTGTATTATCTGTCACCGGAAGTGTGTGTAATTTTCTCAGAAACGGGTAAATTGGTACATTATTTCAAGTCTGAAATAATGTTTAACATGATAAAGTTTATAACGAGTATCCGGCTCATCCCTATTATTTATACAGTTTTTATTACACACATTGTTTTCTCATCCCTTCCTCAAATCCCTCTGTCCTGTGTTTTATATATAGTTTCCAAAGTACTGCAGAGAACTAGTAAAAAAAAAAAGTAAAAATAAAATACAATAACGGTACAAATTGAATTTAATCCAAAACTAAAAGATCAAATAAGAAATGAAATAGTAAAATAGATATTAAAATATTAAAAACAAGGAGCAGAGCAATAAAAGTATAAAAAAATAAAACCAATTAAAAGAAAAAGAAAAACTAAAAGACCATACGACTCACTCCGAGTTAAAAGCCAGAGAATAAAAGTGGGTTTTAAGACGAGACTTAAAGATTTCGATGTTGGGGCCTTTTTGAGAGGGGAGAGAGTTCCATAGCTTCGGGGCCAACCACAGAAAAGGCTCGGTCTCCTTTGGTCTTAAGTCTCGTCTTGGGCACCTCAAGTTGGAGCTGGCCCTCGGACCTCAGTGACCACGCTGGAGAGTAAATTTGGATGAGGTCCGAGATGTAATTGGGGGGCTTAAAAACAAACAATAAAATCTACAAATTTATAACAAACATTTACTTTCTACTTTATTATGTAGATGTGGCCAGCATAGGTATGGGGTACCAAATGTAAAAATGCTATCACTTTTTTTTAACTGATAATTTTTATTTATGAAGACTACCAGCAAACAGTCGAAACTGTCAGGTATGAAAGATAACTACTTCGGTCTGTAAAAAAAATTAAGAGTATAGAAATGTTAGATCCAATGAACCTCATTAAACAATTTTTATTTCAGTTTTCTCACATTTAGCTGTATGACTGAAGCTTTTCTCACAATTAAATGGAGTCTGAACCATCCAGAATTGAACTTGATATAAAGTAATAAAATTACACACACTAATCCTCTTATCAGTACTGGGCTAGCCACACGCCTTAAGCTATTAGGACCAGATATTGCTAGAAATAAAACTGTCTAATGACAAAGCGATAGAAGTTGATCAACCATCAATCAATTCTCGTCTGGGAAGCCACCTGATCACTATGGTTTTTTTTTTTTTATATTCACACGTCTCCCTATGAAATAACAGTGCAGGAAAATGATGGGAACATACAGGAATGTATTCAGGCAAACAAACTTAGTGAAATAACTCAGATAGACATGTTAGAAGTGTTATTTTCATTGGCTGTATTCATTATGTCTGATGCAGAAGAAACTCTCACCACTTGTTGAATCATCATGTACACAATGTACACAATTGAAGCATATAATTTCAGCAGCATGCACTGCTATTTGCCTTAGTTTCTACAAAAAATATTTTTTATGGTTCTACTTGGATAGAACTGGCCATGTCCACATCTTTCCCACACACTTCACCTCTGCATTCCGTGCACAGTGATCAGAGGTGTGGGCATGTTTACAGTTAATACCCACGTGTGGTAATTACAGGGTGATAGAACACCAAAGGTATAGAATGAACCAGAACAGGTTCAACTACTGGAGTCATTTTTTGGTTTAAGCATAACAAAGACCACAGACAAAGATTAGGTTTGAACTGATGACTTATTATTGATGGATATAATGATTTTTGGACTGAAAACATTTACAAAATTTAACATTCCGGTTTAGTTAAACCAGGGGTCAGGAACCTTTTCCATCAACAGAGCCATTTTGCTTCCTCTTCAAGTAAAAAAAAAATCCTGTCATTGGTTCTGTCCTTGGCTATTTTTTATTCGGACAATAGATGCTGTGATATATATTTATGAATGATTATTTCATGTACTCTCTACCCATCAGACAATGGTTTTCCATCTCATTTGCAGCACAGCGTTGCCAACTTGGCCATTTTATAAACGTGGCCACTTTTCAAACCCTTCTGATGACTTCTTTTCTCAAAAGTGACAAATCTAAAGACTTTTCCTGATGTCATTGGAATTTTTTTTCTGGAATTTGGAGATGTGAAAATGAAAGCACATATTGTTCTTAGTGGTGAGCATACAGCCAGCTGCAGCACACTGGCTGCCTCTTCTGGAGTCTCCACCTTGGTGATGAACGTGCCAGAAGCTCTGAGCACATAACGATTGCACTATTCTTGTTATAAAACATACCGCTATGCTCCCGTTAATTACATGGTTTGATTTTACTGTGCAGTGACTTGCTTCAGACTCAACTAAAAATGCCCTCTTTTTTTTTTTTTTTTGTCAAACGCAATAAGATTCACAAGTCTGCATTGGCTAGTCTACCGCCCTTTTCAATTGCTCATCCAGTCAGCAGTCAGAATGCAGTCTAGATGACTTGTGGTGACTCGGACAGTTCACATTCACGTTTTCATTTCTAAATGTGCATTGTGACATATTACTTTCTCAGTAGCCCAAAAGCTGGATTTGGAAGCTTCTTGTTTGTGTACACTGTCAAATAAAACTGATAGATTCTATCTTGAGAAGTGGTTGGTACAGGAAAGTTATTGAAACACCAATGTCACTGCACTGAGAATTCCTCTTTGCTGCCTTAATACAGCAGCAGGAAATGGGAATTTAGCCCTGGATGTCATTTTTCCTTGAGAAAATTGCCAAATTCATGCAAGTCCAGGTAGCTGTGAAAAGATTATTTCTTAATTCACAATTAATTCAAGTATATAACATGATGAATGATGAATACACAGCTACCTTTGCATGCATTGTAATGGTAATAGTACATACTGTTTCAGTGGCAACTTAGAGACTTAGGTCTCTAATTTTGTTGCACAGCGCAATTTGGCGCAGCGTGGCGCAGCCCACGCAGTGGTAATTTGGTCTAGTACACCATTGTGCACAGCCAATTTGGTAATTTGGTAGATTGGATTGCGCCAAGATGGCCGTGGTGGCGCGCCATGGGGAGGTGTCCACATTTTCAGCTTGGCGCAGTGAAATAAATATAAATAAATGGCTTTTTGAATGTTCTTCTATTTGGTGATGTAGAGCAGGAATGCTGGTAGAAAACATGCAAGATGTGATAAGCCTGATGCTGTGTTTCATGTAACTGTAGGAAACATGTCCCACGAGGTGTCCCATGAGGTGTCCCACGTGGTGCGTGGTGTCCTCGAATACGCAGTGCATTCGGGTGCATTTAAAGGCAATGAGAGATGTCCATTTCATTGGTTAAGATTTCACTCAGCTGTGTTAAACCCTCTCCTGGCTTCCTTCCTCTCTCTTTGCTACTTGTGCTGTTGGCGCGGCGCACGCCTGCACCTGGTCTACAAAATTAGAGCCCTTAGAATCAAATTTCAGTAAACATCTGGTTAGCCAGGTGTTGGCAGGATTGGTCTGGTAATAAACCAGCATGGAGGACAAAAGTGTTTCCTCTATTGTAATATTTGAGACTATGGCCCCACAGAGCTTGGGTACCATTTGGGGTTTCTTCCGCACTCCTTGACTCTGTCGCCAAGATCTTACTCATGTGGAGTGATATGTGTAGCAGATACTGGCACACAAGTTTAGAGGGCCCTCTCGTGGTTATCAGTGTGAAAAAAAAAAACATATATCAGTAGCCCCAGATTATAAATTGCAGGACCAGCCAAACAATGAAAAAAAGTTTGACTAATAAAAATACAGTAATCAAAATTTACTACACTATTTTCCCAGTAGATAATACTAAAATGCCACCGTAAGTGCTTTAGCGATGGATTAACTGACCTTAAGCTGACCTTAACTAAATCCCCCCATGACCAAGTGGATATCAGAAAATAGCTGCATTATTTGTGATAATATTAATACTAATATTATAATATTATTACTACTTAGTAAGACTGCTACTTAAATTTTTTTTTTTTTTGCTTCTCTTTTAATATAAATTAATGGCTCGCAGCCTTTTAACCGTGAGTGTACCAAAAATAGCTTTGAAAAAACCAGGGGACTGAGTTATAGTACGCCGCATACGTATTTTGATTGGATTATGCAAAATAAAAATTGAATCCTAAATCCATGTGACGGGGATTCTGTGAAGGCTGTCAAGAGACAGAGACGTCATTATGAATGTTAATTGTTAATAATTATCCTTCTCCTAAGGGTAACTCATATTTCAGGACAGTGGAAGTCAATTTGTGGGAAATATAGTGTAGCAGAGTGTAGCATATTAGTTATTTACTGACACCTTCCAATTTCCTAAAGCTCAGTGTGGTATACATCATTTTTGTAACTGGAGGCCTTAATATGCAATTTAGCTCAGCAACAAGACACCTGCTTTTGAACATTTGTATTCGCTCAAATGATTGCATTTAATACCAACATTAAATGTAAGTGTTGGGAATTTGAATTCTCACTCAATTCCATCTGTACAAGTTATTTATAAGATTACATTAGCATGCAAAAGTGACATTAAAATACTGAAAACAGGTTTAAGCCTGTAACTGTGACTGCAGCATTGTGCAGCATTGCCTACGTAAAGGTAAAACAATCAAAATTTTACATCGTCAGAGAGTATTCTGTTCCAATTAAATGTCAATATACAAGGCACTGAAGGCACATAAAGAGGTTATATACAAAATGCAGCTAATAATGACACAAGGCTCTTCCACTAGAAATGGTTGATATTAGCTTTTTCGCAGCATCCGGTATTGTCCAGCACGTCATTGCCGAAATGGATCAACCCATACCGCAGCAGTTTTTCCCTCAAACTAATCAGGTCACATTACGTGTAATGAATGAACAATTGCGCTGATGCCAACTAGATGCATTTCACAAATAAGACAAAATAAGACAAATCCTGCAATGTGCAAGTTATAGAAAAAGAGGCAATTATTTTATACATTTTGTCTCAACAAGCAATTTAAAAAATCGTGTCCGTCTTACTTCCCCCTTGTTTTACTCGTGCTTTTATTGTGAATTGAAGATTTTTTTCGGTGTTGGATGCATTCTGGCGGATGTAACATGCTTTGTTTTTATTGTGAAGGCCGGAAGTGTGCTATGTTGTGCTTATGTGTTAAGCATTCACGGCCAAGAAAGATCGACCAGCTGGCAAGAATGTCAAGACCTACAAATTTGTGGTTCACTGAAAAGCTAGGAGCTAGCGTCCACAGGGTAATGTGAGGAGCGAGCTGACTTCGGTACAGTCAGAGTGGCCGGGAACACAAGAGCCTGTGGAAAGCACAAAACAAAGAAGGTGGACTTGCACATTTTGTGAACAAACTGTGGTGTCATTCTAGCCAGGTCCATCTATACAGTATTTTTTAAATATTACTTTTCATTTTGGGTGAAAAATTCAATACCGATGCCTACTGATATCATATTTTTATGCTGATATCAGGCCGATATTATCAGTGGCCGATATTATCAGCCATCCCTAGTACATACAATCTAAAGGCCAAACTTGGATGCAATATGTAATGGATAATGTTATGTTTTTGGCAATTATTTTTAATTATAGATTTTATTATATTATACTGAGAAGATGCATCAACATCCTGAAGCTACTTGCCTTGAAATGCCTTCCAAATTCTGAAGTATTTGGGGAGTGCATTTTTTTGTTTATTTACTGCAAGAGAGCACATGACAATCATCCGGTTCAAACATACTATCAAAATCATAACTTTTAACCTAATTTCATACAATTTTTTTTTACAACATATTCAAGTGCTTGTTTGCACCAGCTAAGTTCAACTACTTACGTATGTCATCATTTGTTTAGGCACAATGAGCATTTTGCATTAATGGGGACAAACTGTGACAAATCAAATAAATCAAATAAATGTTCTGCTGTACAAAACAGTGACAAATCCAATGATCCCTAGCAAACAGGCCTAACAAGACCACAATCTTCTAAGAAAGTCAAATGAACTCTAGTGTTTGTAGGAAATTGTTTCATGCATCATTGTCAATCAACATGAGCTGGGCCTGATGAACATGATGGAGGAAATTCCCTGTCAGCCATTTATCTACTTTGAAGTCAATGCTTAGTGAGCACTTACTGTGGACAATAAACCACGCTTGAGAAGTCATCTAAATATCACTTCAACTCTGTCTGTCACACTTTCGGGAATTTTGTCACACAGTGAACACTGTGTTGAATGGTCAGCAACTCATCAGAAACAGCATTTCATGGTACAGATGGCAGCCAAGTGTCCCCTTCTAAGTTTCTTCCCAAGTGCAAAGCTCCAGGTAACCATTTTATTAGTTTTATTAGTATTTTCCTGCAATACAGAGGCTATAGATTTATCCATAACTTGCATTTGCAAAAGTTTTCTGCTGCTTATATATACTAATAATGCAACTTGTATGAGATAATGTGGAGGGTACATCCTACTGTTGGATGGCTATAAAGAGAGTCACCAAGGTAAAGGCAGGGCTGCAAGTAAAGGATGCAAGCTGTCACGGATGACAGATGCTGGTAAGAAACACTCATTAATCTTTAATCTGTCTCAAAGGCATCACATTCTTGGCACTAAGATTACAGTGTGCCACTGGACTGGCATCGCAACGCACCTCCTGGTGCGCCTATAGTGGTGCATAAAACTGAGGCCAAACCACTTTAGATGAAGAAACAGGATTAGTATTACCAAGTTCAACAAGAACTGCACCAAAATAGAGCTGTTTGTGTGTGTGTGTTGCAGGGCCAATACATGAATGACCAAATTCTCCTTTATCACTTTTTTAAATATGATGTAGCCAAAACATAATATTTTCCAATAATTGTCTAGTTAATTACATCTTTGTTGCTCTCGTGTATCCTGATACAAATTACATAATGTCCATTAACAGGAGCAGAAGAAATTTGGGGGCTCGACATGGGGAACAACCCTCAATAGCTTTAAATAAGTCGGTACTTAGTTGGTTTGCCCAGGAGAAAGTTAGTGGAATGAAATGGTTTTCTATTTTAAACAAGAAAATTAAACAAGATAATTTATCTTCGAGGGGAACTGGAGGTTTTTTGGAATTTTGCCCATCATTCATAATCCTTATGTGAAACATGAACACATATTTCTTTAAATTTTCTTTGCATTCTGGCATGGGAAAACCAGTTATATGATAATATAACATGAATTTAATATGACAATATGAGCTAGCTAACAATGGACGTCATGGGACGTACAGTACGTATTTTTGCTAAAACCCTCCCAAAAAAACGCTCATCGCAAACAAGGTTCTATTTACATCACAGACCACTATATTAACCAAGCTACAGCAATATTGTTATTGTAGCAGCTAACATAAAAAAATATCTAGCATATTAGCGAGGCGCTTTGTTAGCCGTCTTCATGTACACAAACTTCAGACTGAAGCTATCAATTTCGCCACAAAGATGTTATTGTCCATGTTTCTATGCTGCTATTATTGATGGAAGTAGCGTAAGCTACTTTATATGCACAATGTGAAATTAATGCACCTATGAAAGAAGTTTCCCTAATGTTTCATATCATCAAAATATGGCAAGGTACTGTAAGTATTACATGTTATCATCAGTGCACTTGTTAATGCATGATCACAGCATGTATATATCAAAAGATAACACATTAGATTATTTTTTTAGAAGGCTTCATAGTCTATATATGTGTGTCCCAATGATGTGCATTGTTATCTAGCTCATACAAGTTGTTTGTGAAAATGCACAAAAAGGCAAAAGTAATATGTATTCATGATTTATAATTATGGATTATAATTAAGGATTTAGAATTATGGCCAAAATTAAATAAAAATCTGCCAGGTCTAACGTCCTTGGCGCCCTGGCTAATACAGATGAGCGAGTACACTACTATCTGTATCTGTTCACCCTTCTAAATTATTTGCAGCAGTGTATGTACTCCAAGTGGGCGGGGCATAACCCGGAAGTGGGCATGGTTTAACCAGAAACTCACATACGTATACTCCTATGGACAATTAAGAGTCGCCAATTAACCTAACGTGCATGTTTTTAGACATGTGGGAGGAAACCGGAGTAACCTGAGAAAACCAACACATGCAGGGGGAGAACATACAAACTCCACACGGAGATGCCCTACAGCCATCATGCTCACCACTTGTCCACCATGCAGGTGTGATAAAATTTCACAAAATCACTTTACGAATAGAATCACTGCTGTATTGCCATTTCAGCTTTATTATAGCAGAAATATAGTATATAGATTAAAAATATTCTGGTTCTTATCCTACAGAGTGCTAATTTTGTGGAAAGAGGTACAACCAAAAATACATAACACATTAAACCTTTTCTATTATAAGTAATTTGTGTGAAAAAAAATCCCTGTATCCTTAATGTGAAATGCAAAACCTATTGGCAGAGTTTCAATAACTGACAAAGAGTTTTGCACTTCAGTCACTGAATCTGTGTCAGATGAGTGGGGCACACAAAAAAATAAAGACCTTGAGAGAATTATAGACTAGAATAATTAGAGCATGTTATCATTTGGATGATCTTCCACCACCCATGCATATCACCTCTACCGCAACCTTGAACTGAAAACAGTCTTCATAAGTGAAACAGCCCCAGACGTTAAAGTTTTGATATAACACTTTTAAACGCATAATGTCTTAGCCAGCTCACTTTTTAAGCAAAAAATATTATGCATGTACATGATTTATATTTGACAAGAAAAAGTGCTTCCATTGTACATTTTAATTCAATTAACATCACAGCAGGAGGAGGTACAAATCATCATTAATATTCACCCCTGGAATTGTTATGTACCATAAGGTGCACTTAAAAGCCTTTAATATTCTTAAAATTCGATTGAACGCCTTATAATCCGGTGCGCCTTATGTGTGAACTGAGTTCCAAAATATGCAAAAAAAAATTCCCGCTGACACAGTAGCCTTTTAACTGACCTGTGAGAGGCAACGGTGAGCCACAAGTTACGCCGATGGCCAACATATAAAAAGAAGATGACCAAGGCTGACTGTTATCGTATCTACTAACTCAATTGGAGTGGGAATTTTTTGCCAACTCTTACGTAGTGTGGCTTGCATGACAAATCAAATAAAGATTTATTTTGTTAGTAGAGTATATATTATTTATTAGTATTTGCCGCAACTCATTGAGTTGGTCCTTAATCCTGAAGTCCATCTTTTTAATCAGCACACTGCTATTAGTCAGTCAATTGTGCTTTTTCTGTTATTTGTTTGTTTTTCTTGGCCATCCTCTGTGCTCGGTTGTGACCACATACTGTGCATTAAAAAAAAAAAAAAAAAAAAAAAAAAAAAACACAGCTCACACAACGAGATAATACATCCAGATAATCTTTAGGGACATAATCATGCCTTTACATACACACCCAGACGTTAAGAATTACAAAATGTTGCAATTGGGCATCATATACTCTCTCCAGGTTAAGCTTGTCAAGCATTTGCTTGGCTATTTCTTCCAAACACAACTTTCACAACCATGTCTGCTCAAATCATTTCAAGTTTGCACTGCATTGCATGCTCTACTTTACATTTGTTACATCATGTTAGAAGCCAAAGTTCATCCAGCTGCTCGTGCAAGGAAAGCATATGCTCTGGACTTGAGCACTTTTATTATCATTATTGCAATTATCATTATTCAAATTTGGGGACGACAAAAAAAAGCATCAGGGCTTTAAGTGTATGCTAGGGCCAAAGTCATAACAAGAATAAATTGACTCGTAGACCCAAAATATGTTAACTTTTGGCATGTTGCTGCTGAAACTATTGTTATTGTATTCCAACACTGTATGCATGTCATGTTGTTTAGCTTGTTCTTGATACTAGGATGTGTGTTTATTCTGCATTCACATGGTTTGCCTACTGATTAACTACTTATTGGGTGTTACATGGGTAAACTTGTTGGGAAAAACTGTTTTGTACCCGAGTCTTGCTTTATTGCTAACATAGTAATTTATATAGTTGACTTCTGTGCAGTTGCCATGGGCTCCATTCCCTCTCAAATCGCTCTGAACACTGAAGAATATATATATTTAAAAATAGAGGACCTGCACATGCAGAAGAATGCCAAACAGATTCAGGAATGAAGAACACCAGGCAGATTTTGCGTGTGTGCCACTCCAGATGATCTTGATAACGATTCTCCAGTGAGATGTACTGTGTTTATTGTGTAGATAAAATCTATCTATTATTTAGTCACATTTGCACCAAGTTTTACGCTTTGTGCTTTGACAGCCGGGTTTGTAGATGTAATGGCAATATAGCTGCAACAGCGACATACGGTATATAGTATCACATAGTATCATAGTATCATATCAGCATTAATTAGCAAAATAAATAATGACAAAGCACAGATTTGACAGAAGTGGAAAATATATAGTATATCCAGGATTGTGGGTTGTGCACATTAAATATACAATAATTGCTTTTTTATTGTGGTTAATAGTGAATACATTAAATTGTAGACAATAAATTAAAGCATTGAAGTGTATATTGAGTTGTTATTGTCATAAAATCGACAAATGCTTCATATAACCTTAGGTTTTTGTCAATGTGTAATGCTTTTCATCCAATGTCTATTAAATTCCCACCATATACAGAATGTGTTACTGTTGTATTGTCAGTGGGATACTGGCAGAGCAGATTAAATGAAGCAAGACAATAATTTATGTGTCATTACGTTTTGTCCCAGAAATGCACGTAAAGACGGTGCAGTGGCAGTGGATTACCCTTGGGTGGCAGGGCTTATATACTAAGTGTCTGAACTTGCTAGGCGTTAACACTCTCCAAATGTAAACAGAAACTAAAAGGGGGTTTAAAATGCAAATTGCAAGTCTCTTTCTAGCACTGAGCTCATTTGAAGCTTAATGTTTTAACGGAGTAAACAGCACCTAAGGTGAGATGGTTTGCACATTTTTCATCAGAACTTACAGGTGAACAAGCATGTATGTGGAACTTTAAGCAAATTAATTGGCACTTGCCAAAATTTTAAATCATATTTCTTAATTAATGTAATTAATATTAATCCTGACAGGATGCTTAATTTAAGAACTGCATGAACACGATTTCTGAGGATCCTGATTTCTTATATTTTTGCATGTCACACTTACATGTTTCAGATCATGAAACAAATTTTAAGATTAATGAAGGACAACACAACTGAATACAAATTGCAGTTTTTAAATGAATGTTTTATTATTAAGGGAGAAAAAAAATCAAATTCTACACAGCTTTGTGTGAAAACGTGATTGCAGGCTTGCATGGCAAATTTCCAAGACCAAAACGAATGCTGTACAAAAACAGGCTTGTCTAAATTTGGCCAGAAAACATCTTGATGTTCCCAAAGGCGTCAATATGGTGGTGGTAGTGTGATGGTCTGGACCTGTTTTGCTGTCACCAGGACCTGGAAGACTTGCTGTGATAAATGGAACCATGAAAACTGCTGTCTACCAAAAAAAAAAAAAAAAACCTGAAGGAGAATAATGGCCAGCTGTTTGTGACCTTAAGCTATAATTAACTTCTGAAGGAGGACAATGATCCAAAACACATCAAGTCCACCTCTAAATTGCTGACGAAAAACAAAATGAAGACTTGTCAAGTCAAACTCCTGACTTGAATCTTATTGAGATGCTGTGGCATAAAATTAGAAGGCATTTCAAGCTGGAAAACCCTCCAATGTGGCTGAATTACAGCAATTTTAGTGGGCCCAAATTTCTCCACAGCACTGGAAGTGACCCATTGCAAGTTATCGCAAACAGTTGATTGCAGTTGTTGCGGCTCAAGGCGGCCCAAGCAGTTATTTGTAGAGATGATGTATATTTCTGTGCTCACCCATCTAAATTATCCATGTCTGTACTTGGAACCAGAAGTGACCATGGTTTAACTTTAAATCTGCGGTATATTATAAGTATGAAAATTGACATGCATTGATACGAAGTTGCTATATTTATGTTTTGTTATTCAACTATATGCGTACTGCGTGCGAAGGGTGTCCTAAGACTTTTTTTTTTTATTTTTTATTATCAAGTCTCAACAACTTTCAGTTTTTTCTTAGTTACTTTATGCTTTTTTGAAGGGATATGCCAGTACTCCACTATCTGTATCTGTGCTCACCCATCTAAATTATCCGTATCTGTACTAGGAACTGGAAGTGGCCATGGTTTAACTTTAAATCGGTGGTATATTATGCTTTTTTTATGCTTTTTTGAAGGGATATGCCAGTACTCCACTATCTGTATCTGTTCACCCATCAAAATTATCTGTATCCGTACTCAGAATGAGTGGGGCATAAATCAAAAGTGGGTATAATTTCCTAAAAAATGGGCAGGGCGTGGACCGGCAGTGGGTGTGGTTAATCAGAACTGGGGGTGACTTGATCCTCCAAATTTTAACTTTTTTGTTTTTAAATGTTTATTCCTAACAACTGAGGATTCCCCTTACTGATAATGACAGCTGTATTTGTTTCATGTTCATACATGGCAAAAATGCATTATCCGTAATGGACACTGATATATAATATAATAGTATCCGACTCATCTGTATTTATTAGGTTCACTTTTCCACACAGGGTCATGTAGATTTGGATTTTTTCCCCCCTTAAAAATAAAAGGTTTCATTTAAAATCTGTATTCTGTGTTCCGTTATATTGTCAATGAAAACCTGTTTTCACACCACAGTATATGCAAAGAGTATATTGTATCAATATAATTTGAATGAATGCTAATTGTGGTTTCAGGGATAGTGGGTGTCGCCAAGTAGGAGGGAATTTGATCCGTTCTGCAAAACCATCCAGGCGAGAACCTTCTCTTCCAAGCTCACAGAAGCCTGACTGTTGCTGCTTTGAAGTGGAGTTACAAAATCGATTGAACACATGTGGCGAGTAAATTAAGTTGTTTGGAGCTTACTATTAAATATCTGAAAGGTTTAACCAAGTTATTTATGAAAATTAGAAACTAAATTCAACACAACCGTTTCATTACTGTTCAGTACAGTGTCTTCTGTCTTTCCATTTCATACTTGACAAACTTCACTAATGGATGTGTATCCTATTGTAGTGTAAAGGCTCTGCTCAACTCCCCTTTCAATATGATTGGAGGCTCCAGCCTCTCTGTACAGACAAAAAGATTATCAGGAGGATAATCTCCATCATTTTTGAGAAAACTGATTTTACTTGTCGCCTGAGGAAATACAGAGGAATTTTCCCCGATAATACTCAGTGTGAATACTATTTAAGATTAATGTATGTCTCTGCATGTATAATATCCCCTGGGTGACCTTTTCCACATTCCACCTTCCAAAGATTTTATGGTGGGAAAATTGTAAGTTAAATAACATTCCACCTAATTCCATAGGTTAATAGCAAGAAATAAAATGATATCAATAGGCAGAAGGCAAACTCTTAACCTTATTTGAATGGTTCTCGAGTTTTCTGGAACATTGAACACAATCAGTGATAATAGTATATACTAACTAAACCTGTATCCATTACGAATAATGCATTTTTGCATGAGTACATTTCGTATTTTTGATTGGCCAGTCACACATAAAAAAAAAAAAACCTAGACAAAGACAGCTCAGCCATCCCTCATTCATGAACACGATGCAATTAGTAAGTTAAAATGGCTTGTGTTGCGTTGGCCACACTGCTTCCACTTTATTAGGTTTTCTTCAGCTCTACTATTTTCCTTGAAATTTATTTTTATTTTATTCAATTAAGTCATCAGAAAACAGTCGTGCTACTTACAATATAAGAGTGTTGTTCATTTTCAGTTGGCAGGACACTGCCTGGTAATCGATTGATTGCCCCATTGACTGGCCACAATATTAGGTACACCTCCGCAGTGGCTGCATCAAACACTCAAATACGTCAAATATGACACCCTCCTCAATATGCTGCAGTATGCATGTTGTAATCTTAGACTTGTTTCATACACCACACGTTTCACAAGAGAGTTGTATACAAGCTCGTTGCTGCTGTTTTTTTATTTATTTTTTTGTCTCCTCTCGTCTAATTTAGCTGGTGATATAAAGTCACTTGGAATACTTTGCTTCAAGTACTGAATGCTGTGTCTTTTAGGAAAAATATAGTGAACAAGGCTGACAAATTATTTCCCTGTTTGCCATCGCTGCAACGAATGACCACACATTTCCGGTTAAACCGTGGTCACTTCCGGTGTATGCTCCGGCCACTCCGAGTACAGGTACGGGCACAGATAATTTAGATGGATGAACAGATGAAGATGCAGGTGCAGATGCAGATGCAGATGCAGATGCAGATGCAGATGCAGATACAGATACAGATACAGATACAGATACAGATAGTGGTGTACTCGCTCATCTCTAATAGTTACTTGTCTTGGACAACTTTTTTTTTTTTTTTTGCCAAACGGGCATGTGGGACAGCAGTAGGGATAAGTGGAGAAAATGCAACTTCATCAGTGCAAAATGGAATCACGAAGACAGGAGAATGTCTAAGCGCTTTAACTAGTGCTCCTTTGCATATAAATGAGAGATTAGGCAGAAACTATATCTTACTGCCCGATAGAATACATATGCCTAATTACAATATTATTCATAAAGTGAGAGTGTAATTTCCACAAAGGAGATTACAAACGAAGCACAAGGTCAGAAAAAGCCCTTTCTGTTTTCTGCATACCATTAGGATGATGATGCTGATGCTGCACGGAAAATGACTTATGCTCATTGGCTCTCCTTGGAGATTATGTCTCTTTTTCCTAAGTATAAACGTAATTGGAGGAAGAATAAGTGTTGATGAATATTACTTGAATAATACAAATGTGTGAGTAGAAAACCTAAAGCAGCAATTGAAACCTTGTACTTACCTTGCTTGTTTACAGAAGCCCTCTGACATGTCTGAATGAAACAATGCCAGCACATTTTGTGATAGCCAAAATAAAATATGTTCCATACATATTAAATAGATTTTTGAGTCATTTCAAACCTAAACATAAGTGATGTACAGTAATGCCTTGTTTATTGCAGTTAATTGGTTCCAGACTTGACCTGAATTTCAGTGAAGTAGGATTCCTTATTTATAAATGGAATATTTCCGTAGCATAGCATCAAACACTTGTTTACCACCTCTTAAATACATTTTTCGAATTATTACAGCCCTCAAGACTTGACGCGTAATATGCGTATTATCCATTGTGGTACACATAATAAGAGTAAGAGTAAGACGTGTAAGACAAAGAGAGGTGTGCCACTGGAAATTATCAAATTTCACTAATTTGCTCTGAAAGTTATGGTATATTTACGACAAAAAATATATATTTGTTGATCTATCAATGCCAGTTATTCAGAGTGACAGGCAATCTTTTCCACTAGACCAGAGGTAACCAATGGCTCTTTCATCCTTCTGTTGTGGCTCCCAGTGACTTTGGAAAATAGAGTATTTTATAAAAATTAACTTTGATTTTAGTTAAAATACATTTCTAAATCCAAAGATTATGGTGACATAAAAGTCCCCATCAGAAAGAGTTTCAGCTGCCACCTCTGATAGAGCCATGACCATGTTCTGAGGGAGGCAGCAGACCCTGAGTCCAAGCGAGTCTAGCTCTGTACTTCCATTGTGAAGGCGGCTGATTGGAGGTGTAGTCATAAGATGGTCAGTACCTATTGTGGTGATAATCTCAGAACCCATTGGTGGACATCAGTGGTGTGGCATGCCGTCAAGTTGAAAGAGTCTTATTGGGCCTTTCTGGCCAATGGGGGTTCTGGACCACCATCTACTGTCTCAGGAGGGAGGAGACGACACCATGTATGGTGGGGGTGTGGTGTTCTGCTGAACTCGATTTGAGATGATGTGGGCTGGTGGAAGAAATACTTTGATGACCTCTTCAATCTCACAGACACGTTGGGATCGCCTATTTCCGGTCCTTGGTGGCAGGGCCACGGGGGTGCATGAGATCCACCAGAACTTCCTTAAGGCCCTGGATGCTTTGGAGGTGTCTTAGTTGACACAACTGCAGTATTGTGTGGACATCGGGGGTGGTCCCCCAGGATTAACAGACTGGGGTGGTGGTCCCCTTGATTAAATAGAGGGACCGGATGGAGTGTTCCAAGTATCATGGGCTGACACTCCTCAGCCTTCTGGTAAGGTATACTCACGCGTGCTGGAGATGAGGATCCACGGGATAGTTGAGGATGTGCAGTGTGGTTTTCGTCCCGGTCGTGAAGCTGTGGCCTGCACTATACCCTCTACACTCTCGGTAAGATCCTTGAGGGTGTATATGAGTTTACTCAAACGGTCCACATGTGCTGTGTGGTCTTAGAGAAGGCATTCGACTGTGTTCCTCAAGGAGTCCTGTGGGGAGGAACCCGGGAGTATTGGTTGGTCCGAGGGAGTTGGTCCGCATTGGTGGCAATAAGTCGGACTCATTCCCGGATACTGGATTGATTCGCAGTCATGGTCCATGCCTGACAAAGCGAAAAGGCACTGCCATCTCCTGGTCGAGAATAAGATCTTGCCTCAAGTAAAGGAGTTTAAGGGCCTCAGTGTCGAGTGAGAGAACGATGGATTGTGCAAACTCTGCATCAGTCTGTTGTGGTCAGGATGGATGTAAGTTGAAAGGCAAAGCTCTCAATTTACCTGTCCAGTATGTTCCTACCTTCACCGATTGTCACGAGCCTTGGCTAGTGACCGAAAGGACAAGATCGTGTGTACAAGTTTTCTCCGTCTGGTGGATAGGCTCTCCCTTAGAGATAAGTTGACAAGTACTGTCATTAGGGAGAACCTAGCTGCTATTCAGCATTGATAGAAGCCAGATGTAGCTCAGTCAGGATGCCTCCCCGACACCTCCCTGGGGAGACCCAGGACACGTTGGAGAGACTATGTCTCACAGCTGGCCTTGGAATGTCCCGGATCCATCAGGAAGAGCCTAGCCAAAGGAGAGGGAAGTCTGGGCTTCCCTGCTTAACCTCGGATAAGTGGAAGAAGATTGATGGATGGATGGATAATACTCTAATTCGTACAAGTCCTAGATATTTATACAATATACAGTGAAGAAAATAAGTATTTGAACACCCTGCTATTTTGCTATTTCTCCCACTTAGAAATCATGGAGGGGTCTGAAATTTTCATCGTAGGTGCATGTCCACTGTGAGAGAGATAAACTAAAAAGAAAAATCCAGAAATCACAATGCATGATTTTTTAACAATTTATTTGTGTGATACAGCTGCAAATAAGTATTTGAACACCTGAGAAAATGAATGTTAATATTTGGTACAGTAGCCTTTGTTTGCTATTACAGAGGTCAAACGTTTCCTGTAGTTTTTCACCAGGTTTGCACACACTGCAGGAGGGATCTTGGCCCACTCCTCCACACAGATCTTCTCTAGATCAGTCAGGTTTCTGGGCTGTCGCTGAGAAACACGGAGTTTGAGCTCCCTCCAAAGATTTTCGATTGGGTTCAGGTCTGGAGACTGGCTGGGCCATGCTAGAACCTTGATATGCTTCTTACGGAGCCACTCCTTGGTTTTCCTGGCTGTGTGCTTCGGGTCGTTGTCGTGTTGGAAGACCCAGCCACGACCCATCTTCAATGCTCTGACAGAGGGAAGGAGGTTGTTCCCCAAAATCTCACAATACACGGCCCCAGTCATCCTCTCTTTAATGCAGTGCACTCGTCCTGTCCCATGTGCAGAAAAACACCCCCAAAGCATGATGCTACCACCCCCATGCTTCACAGTAGGGATGGTGTTCTTCGGATTGTACTCTTCATTCTTCTTCCTCCAAACACGCTTATTGGAATTATGACCAAAAAGTTCTATTTTGGTCTCATCTGACCATAAAACTTTCTCCCATGACTCCTCTGTATCATCCAAATGGTCATATGCAAACTTAAGACGGGCCTTGACATGTGCTGGTTTAAGCAGGGGAACCTTTCGTGCCATGCATGATTTCACATCATGACGTCTTAGTGTATTACCTACAGTAACCTTGGAAACGGTGGTCCCAGCTCTTTTCAGGTCATTGACCAAGTCCTGTCGTGTAGTTCTGGGCTGATTCCTCACCTTTCTTAGAATCATTGAGACCCCACGAGGTGATATCTTGCATGGGGCTCCACTCCGATTGAGATTGACCGTCATGTTTAGCTTCTTCCATTTTCTAATGATAGCTCCAACAGTGGACCTTTTTTCACCAAGCTGCTTGGTAATTGCTCCGTAGCCCTTTCCAGCCTTGTGGAGGTGTACAATTTTGTCTCTGGTGTCTTTGGACAGCTCTTTGGTCTTCGCCATGTTACAAGTTAAAGTCTTACTGATTGTATGGGGTGGACAGGTGTCTTTATGCAGCTAACGACCTCAAACAGGTGCATCTGATTCAGGATGATACATGGAGTGCAGGTGGACTTCTAATGGGCAGACTAACAGGTCTTTCAGGGTCAGAATTCTAGATGATACACAGGTGTTCAAATACTTATTTGCAGCTGTATCACACAAATAAATTGTTAAAAAATCATGCATTGTGATTTCTGGATTTTTCTTTTTAGTTTATCTCTCTCACAGTGGACATGCACCTACGATGAAAATTTCAGACCCCTCCATGATTTCTAAGTGGGAGAAATAGCAAAATAGCAGGGTGTTCAAATACTTATTTTCTTCACTGTATATTATACGATATTTATACAATCACACATTGTCATTCATTTCCAGTAAGGCACGTCCTATTTCCATTTACTCTTCAGTCTGTAATTTCCATATAAGAAAAATAATACAATTTGATGATTAATATTACATTTCCAAGGAATACAGTTACAAGACCAATTTCTTTTAGTGACCAAAATGACAGACAGTCATTGTGGCAGCAATTACGCTTTGTCACTGTAGGTCTGATATTGAATTCAATTATGCTCCCTCTGACAAAAGATTAAAATTCATTCATTTGAAATGAGTTCATACCTTGAATGTTGTATAGAAATGCTTAAAGTATGTAATAATGTACTAATTGGTTGAACATTCAGGCACCCCTTTGCAATTGTGATTGAACTACTCTTTTGTCTATTGCTCCGTCATACCAAGACTAGAGCTTTGTGTAACACACACTCACACACAAATAAGCATTCTTTATTATACATGCACGACACACACACACACATACCTATGAGGATGAATGAAAATCGTACAGTTAATCACATGACTCAGTGAGACTTTCGCATGGGTGGAATTTAAATTTATCAATCTTCTCTAAATCAAATGTCAGTGAAGAGGTCAGTGAAATTCCTTGTCCAGTCATTAGCATGTGAATAACCAAACACTCTTATTTCTGGTAATGTTCAGCCAGTCTTTTCATTAAATTTTTAATGGAAATCGATTATATCACTCCATTCTCACAGTTTCTCAAAAGACCTTACATTAAGGATTATAATTCCAAGAGGCAGCAAAGTTACAGATAATACTATTTCAATTCAGCCAAATAAATGAAGGTGTTAAAAAAATTAATTCTGATTTCAATTAGGAGACCTTTGAAGGGGAAATCTGCAATTGAGTTTATCAATATGGCATCAAACAATATCAGTCCTTGCAATTAATCATAGTATTTGCAAGTGTCCACACTTGCAAATACAGTGTATGCCACATTTTGAGGCATTTTTTTTTTGCAAAACTTATATCACTCTCATAAACATGACAGACCTGGTGGTTCTGAATGCTGTAGGTGGAGCTGATCATCTGAGGGAGTCGTCATTTTAAAACAAATGTGCTGAAAAACAACGATCGATGGGCCACCGATCGGTATTTAATGTGTCTGCATTTCTTTTCATTTACGTACATCCGCGGATATGATGTGCATGCCATGCCATGACTCCAAAAAGGAGGAACGTTTACATAGTCATTTGTGAAATTGCTGGATACTACACATTATTTCTAATGGCTGTATCCTCTGGACTTCAAGAACCACGGTACAGTGGATTCTCCTGGGTCCAAGTACATCTGCAATTTTATGTACATTTCCTTTTGTTTTCATTGATTATAACAGGCTTTGCAATCATGGTGGTTTATTTATGGTGTTTATTGAATAATTTGATGTCAAGCAACATTTTACACTGGTTATAGTATAAATTGTGATTGATAAATTATTTGCAACAGAGTAAGCAAACATCGAGAATAGTGGCTTCTTGGCATGTTTTGCTTGTTTTTTTTCTGTACTTTTTGTGTCCTTATGATCGGCTATCTTGGTATTAGTGTTATCCGAATTACATACTATATTTAAATAATTAGTAGGAGTTGTGAAGTGTATGCGATGTCAGATGATTAGAACTTGAGCACGCCAAACACTGCATATTAGCCGCACCTCTGTTTAAGCCGAAGGGTTTAAAGTTTGAGAAAATTCATTAGGACCACAAATATGCAAATTTGTGAGGCCATGTATGTTAATGCTGACTCGGGAATGTCAGGGATTCCACCTTCTCAGTCACTTGTGAGACAGAAAAATCTGTTGTTATTGCTGCGGTGGCACCGTGATAATGACAAATGGTAGCATGAAAAAAGGCAATAACAGGCCAGAAATAAACTAATGTACAACCTGTTCCAACACTCTTGTATTTAAAAGTGGTTGGTGTTGACAAGAATCCTTTTGAAATTGCCTCAGTGGATAAATGTGAGTCTCGTGCAGGAGCTTGGGCTTCTTTCTTGTGTACAGATTTACAACAGAGGTTAATCAACAATCCCTCTCCGCTGTCCATCTTTCATTTCACATCACTTCTGCGCTAAGGTGTCTCGTCTGGAGGGAATATTGTGTTTGTTTTCTTATTGGCTTGGGGGAAGCGATCCATAGATATGTGTCTGAATGGTCATGTGGATCAGATTTCTGGAAGGCCCAAGACAGACAGAAGCCATCAGATCTCCTTTTAAATGGCCTTTGGGTCCAGGGAATGGATCTACCACAAAGTAGAGTGATCATTGATTCTCACTAAGGCATTTCTTCTTGATGAAATAGTCAAGGCTTTCTATCAGGAGTTTCATGAACTTGCCACTTACAATGCGTATTTATTATCCTACTGATGTTGGAGGAAAGTAATACCCCAGACATTATTTGCAAGAAAGGAAAACATTAACGCTGTCTGACATATTTAATGAAAACATGCTTACCTATCCTTTGCCATGCTCTAGTAGTGCAAAGATGGATTTTGTTCCAGTTGTCATTGCAGCTGAGACTATGCTAAATGTTTACTGCACGGACAAAAACATCATGAATATCATCACCCCCACATGCTCGTCATCTTCATGAGCTTTTCTGCTCAAAAGTTGCTGTGTTGAGATTTTCATTGTCAATACAAAACCCACCAAGCCCGTCAGTTTCAGATTCATCGTCTTAGATTTATTTTACAGTGTGATTGATTGAAGCAAAAAGGATACAATTTCAGGCAGCTGTCCCAAAAAAGGGAGACTTGCCCTCTGCTCCTGGTTCCTCCGGAAATGTCTGCTCTCCTCCAGCATAGGAATCCTCCTCATTAGGGATGTTCTAAGCGAGTATCTGTTACTGATAATGCATTTTTGCTGATTGCTAGTATGAAACGAGTACAGCTATCAATTATCTGTATCCGTAAGGAGGGAATCCTCATTGTGTTTGTATAAAGTTCTGTAGTTGTTAGAAATAAAGTTTATTTGTAAAACAAAAAGCTAATTGTATTTCTCATCTCTTGTAGAGAAGTATTGGATGACATTTTTATGTAATAGGTTATTGTTTGCTTTATGCATTATTTTAGCTGTTTGAAAATTAACTATATCATCAAATTTTAGTATTTGTGTTTATATGTTCTCTATAGGCGGCATTATGGATTATCCTTACTGATCTTTTTTGCAGCACATGAAGATTGTTCTGATAGTTATTACCCCAAATCTACCCCAAAAGTTAGGTATGGTAGAATGAGAGCGCAATAAAGAGTGTGGAGTGTTTTTTTTATTGATAACTAATTATGCTTTGTTCAATATTGAAATATTTTTCACCACCTTATTTTGTATATTTGTTATATGAGGTATTCAGCTCATTTTTTCATCTATTATGATCTTTCCCTCACCCTTTCAATGTCTGAACCACCTATTTGAATTTGCTCGTACGTGTGTTTTCTACAGTTACAAACAGTTTAGTTTAGAGTTTAGTTTTACGTATAGTAGATTCAAGGACAATCCATTATTGGCAAACCATGGTTTTCATACGACCATTTCATCTTTGACTTTTTTAATGATTTCTTCTGTGCTTCCTCTGGAACAAAAGGCAGTAGTATCATCCACAAATAATACCAACTTTAAGTTTTTTGTGACTTTTCAGATGTCATTGATGTACACGTTGAACAGTTTTGGTCCCAGTATTGACCCCAGGGGTACTCCACACATAATATTTAAATTTGCTGGTGTGTGTTCTCCTTGCTTTACAGATTTCTTCCTGTCAGCTAAGTAGCTTTTGACCCAGTTAAAAAGGAATCCTTTTATTCCGCACCTTTCTAATTTTATTATAAGGATGTCATGATTGATTGTATCAAAGAGTTTTTGTCAGATCCATGTATACTGCTCATCATACACAGTAGTGATCTGTGTTGCAAACATGCAATGATGGCAAATAGGGAAATCATCTGTCAGCCTTGTTCACTTTATTTTTCTAAAAAAAAAAAAAAATCACAATGTTGAGTACTTGGACCAAAGTTTTCCAAGTGACTTTATCTCACCAGTCAAAGAGAGCAGACGGACAAAAAAAAAAAAAAAAGAAAAACACCGGCAGTGACAGAACGAGCTGTAAACAGCTCTCTTGTGAAATCCATTGCTTACGAAACAAGTTTATTGCAGAGTCCGTTACGAGATAAGTTTTCAAAGTAACTTCAGATCCAAACTAAAATAGACGCAAGCTGAAGAAAACCTAATAAAGTGGAGGCAGTGTGACCAACACAACACAAGCCGTTTTTAACTTGTCGAATGAGACGCCACTCAGCTCCTCTGTGACCGCCGCTTACAGAGTCTGTCTCGGGAGAGGCGGTCGCTGTGTGTGACTGACCAATCACAGAGCGTGAAGAGTGAATACATAGTGAGCATTTTCTTTAAACACAAAACACGACGGCTAATGAGGAATTGTACTTGTTTCGTACTTGTATCCAGCAAAAAAGCATTATCCGTAACGGATACTCGTTTATAAATCTGCTAAACAGGAAGGGACACAAACAATGGTGGCGATTTTGCTGTAAAAACAGTGTCGAAAATGGTTCAATGGTATCACCATCTGGCTATCTAGATTTTTCAGTCTGCGAGTGTGAAACAGTAAGTGCCTTGTGTTTTTTTTTCAAAGTCCGGTCCAAAAGAAACTGCTCAGTATTCATTCCAAATATTTGCCCGAGAATTTATCACAGTGACCTCGAGCCATGTAACAACTCTGATAATTTAGTCTTGTGGCAAAAGGTCATAACAGGAGAAGCTGGATAAAAGTACCATGGCATACTGCTAATCTTATTGCTGTGCAGTTATTGCTGTGTATTTTGCACAACTGGGTCTGTTCTGTCATCATTTTCCCTACTGACCTTCATGTTCCATTTCGGGAGCTTCTGCTTTTGGAGGGCATATTTATTATAAATACTTAGGCCTACAGTTTATCCGAATGGAGACAACTGTATTGAGTTTTAGCAGCAATACTTATGCCTCCGCTTCCTCTGTGACAACGTCTGAGAGGGTAAGCTTGTGCTCACGCAGACGTGTGTAAAGGTTGTGCTGTCAGCTCTGTGCAAGACAAGTCCCATACTCCACAAATAACATTACTGTCATTCTATTTCCATTTTTAGACTGTCATGTTTATGCACATTCAGTTAGTGTTAAAGGCCAGAACTAAACATAAATTATTTTCTTACTAGTGTATGTGAGACAGCCAATTTGGTTCACTGACAAAATGATACGGACACCATGGCTCAGATGCTAGAGTGGTCGTCTCCCAACCTGAAGGTTGCGGGTTCAATCCTCAAGGATGTCTAAGTATCCTTGGGCAAGATACGGAACCCCCAGTTGCTCCTGATGTGCACTAACTGGTTAGCGCACCAGTTGTGTGTTTCCCCTGCGTGGGAAGGTTCCATCGGATGCACAAGTGCACACTTGCCAGTCCATTTGGCCAGTAAATGTGGGTATCGACTGTTCTTCATACCAGACCACCATATGCCTACTTTGGTACTGGGTCACAAACCAGGAGGAGTCCTACTGTCCTTAACAGCACGCAAAGGTGGTCACATATTATGCCAAACGACTAATACTGTAACAAGTTTGATCGTACCTGATAAAACAGGAGCAATAATGAAGATTGGAAGTCTACCAAGGGGAAACAGAGGTTACTGAGCACAGATCATTTAAGTATTAATACTGGAATTTTCCCTGCCACTTTACACTCTGTGTGAAAAACTGCTAGTATGAGTAAACAAAAGTAGAAATACCGAGCATACTCTGTCTCATGGTCTGATGGTGGGGGGTTTCAGCTAAGAAACCTTATCTAGTTAGTATACCAAACTAAGATGATTACACAAGTATGTAGTATATGTCACACCACTGTATGGGACATGTCATTGGCTGAGTTGAAGTAACAATTTTAGCCCGCTTGCCTAACACCAAGAATGCTTACTGGGATCAGGTGGTTTCTTCACTGACATTGAACGACTGAGTTCAATGACTAGACGAATGAGCCCCTTGACGTCATCCTCCTGTGTAGTCAGACTTCTCCACAATAGCCATTCTAGCTATGCCTAACTAACTACTCTAATTTTGTTGTTTTGTTAAGTTTATCTTCTGACTTAATGTATGCTTCAACAATATGTATCGGTGCAATATGTATTTATGAATTTATAATGTGGCAAATACAGCCTCCCACAGTCCTCTGTCCAACTCCGAGTTTTCAGGCTTCTTGAAGCAGGCCTGTTTTTTTGGTGCCAGTAACACAGCTTATCTGTTCACAGAGTTTGAGGTACATCAATGGACAGTGGATGTGGATGTTGTTTACTTTTTTATGCACACCACAACCCCTTTTCAAACATATGTAGTTTCCACCATGTGTCAACAATAAACATGCGTCCAAAAGTAGTAGATGTCTGGTGTGGAATGAAAAAAATATAAGATAGGGGCCTGTTTGTATTACACAGATATGCTAACAGCAATGGCAACGTGAATTATATTTAGGGGAGTTATAACCTAATAAATGTACCAACTACAACTGGAGTGAACCGATACTACCAATACTGTAACATCAAACAGTAGAGCAATTTTGGATCAACTGATTGACAGCATGAGTACATAAGTGATATGTTACTCACATTCATGTTTATGTAGCTTCAACTGACAGATGTAAAAAATATCCAATACCATGCATATCTTGTTTGTCTTCTGTTGAGACAATATGTCCAAGAGATTCAGCCCAAATTAAAATGTAATTCACTTTGTTCTTGGTGGGGTCATCAAGGATTATTCAAACCCATTAAAAAACATTTACCCAAATTCAGAGACATGCTAGAAAGCCACGGAGTCCAAGTATAATAACACAAAGGTCAGTGACCTCCACAAATGCAAGCTTACGTTGTCCGTGCATAAGTCAGCCAGCCAGTTTCGCACATGGTTTTACAAAATAGCTGACCTTAGTCAGAATTTGGTGTTGCTATGGCAATTTGAGATTTAGCAATTTTGAGTTTTGTACAACTCCTCTTGAGTTGAAAACACATGTATTCAAAACAGCACCATATTTGAAAAGTATATCATTAAATCAAAGCTATAAGTCATTACTCATTTGCATAAACATTGGTTTTGTACTTTTCGGCACCCTGCAACATTTATTTTCATTGACACCTTTGTGATATGGAATGTCATTTTCAATGTTCAGACAAAGCTATAAAACACAATCTAATATGCTAAGGCAGTTTTTTCAACCACTTGGTGAAATTATCCAATATAGATAGATATTTTTTTAGATGTTAGATGTTTTTTTTATTAACATTGATTAATCATTTTCTGCAAATATAATATTATGTCATGGTCGAGTGTCCATAGTGTAAAGACTGGCAGAGCAATGTAATATTCATCCGCGTGGCAACATGTAGCTGATTGCCTCATTCCTCCAATAGGTTAAGTGAGGCACGTGTGTTGATCAAGTGTATTTCCCAAAGATATTAATTCAGGTTCAACATGGTTGATGATTGCTTTGGTGTAACACTGGCAATGGGCTCTTTCACCGCTTGTTAGGCGGAAGAAGCGTATTGGTTTGTCGGGAGGAGGCATCGTCGTGCCGAGGACAGGGCCACCACAGCCTGTGTGAGGGATACACAAAAGCACACAAGTGAATGTATGTTTGTTCTTTTTCATGCTATTCTATATCAACACCCTCTTTTCAACATGACCCTCTAATTCTACACATTTGTGACGCTCAAGAAACCTCCCTTAGGAGATTCAAAATGGTTTACGCAAGTTTGTAGGCACCCAACACATTGTGATCAATATTTTGATGTCATTAGTTCCACGACAGGACCTGTCATTTCCTCTTTCCCATTCTTGAGACAGAAACAGCTTATTGCTACAAATAGTCCTTATTGTCTTTCTACGGCAGAATCAAAGTTAAAATGCCGCCACAGTACCCCAGTTTTTTCTTGCAGTTGATACTTGATGACCCGTATAGTCTCCACGATCAAGACTTTCAGTCTGTTATATCGATCTTTCGCTTCGGACACACTACAATATTCAAGATGTGTCGGTTACCTTATGCCCCAAATGGGATGATCTGGACTTTGATTCTGTTAGACAGTATCTGTCTTTCATTAGCACTTGGCTAGGGTGCAATGATCAAGACTTTTAGTCTGTTATATTTATCTTTCATCACCCCTTGCACAGTCAACCCTGTCCTCTATCTTGTATTGCATGCAAACTGAAACTCATGACCATTTTCTAAATCAGCCTTTATGTTGGATCATAAAATCATTTAGCCCGCAATATTTTTCACCGGTTAAAACACAATTGTGCAGAATGGAAGACAGTTGAAACCGACAGTCAGCTGCAATTGTCCCCCTGAAGGACAGGACAGAAGCATAGTAATACAAGCATTATTAGGACTTTATCAGGTGCAAGGACGTACCCCAGGTTAATCAGAACCAGTTGACATGAAAACGACATTGGAGAAATTTGTTTTGGAGACAGAGGAGCTCAAGCCACAAGCAGATAGTCACAACAAAGCAGATAATTTATATGGGTGAACAGATGCAGATACAGATAGTGGTGTACTCACTCATCCCTACAGAATACTGCACTCTTACATATAGTACATCATAGTAACTTTTTGACAACCAACAACTTGGTAGTTTAAAAGAGATGTTTTCTCAAGACATTATTCTCGAGTGTTTAAATAGTACATGCTTTGGTCAAAATACACCAATGATAAAGGATTACTGCGTAGTTGAAACTCCCAAATAACCCCGGCCCTCTTCAATGCAGTAGCAGTCAGCTGCGTTATGTAGTCCGTTTAAGAGGTGAGGTGTGCAAGGCAGCAACTGAGGGAGCGGTACAGAGGGAGAATTCGTGTTTCTTGTGATATAAATTTGTCATTTGAAAGCCCCTAAGTCAATACATTACAGACTTCAGCCTTGGAGCAGCAGATGGAACCCCCTGTGGAACTGACAAGGGTCTTGAGGCCCAACAATTGTAAAATTAATCCCCTTTTGCTTTGATGTCCTCTGTGAATATTTATGCCCCTGCTCTTTTAGGTTGAGCCGAATACTGCAGCATCTCTGCCCATGACAATTACTTTGTATTATACTGTCCAATTAGCAGGAATAATGAAGTTAGAGTGTATAATAAATGTTTCTGAAATATTGGCAATATGCTGACAAAGAGAAACCGGTACAACAGGATCCACCTCAGACCACTCAGTGGGCTGGGCTTGTGCACAAAGCCAAAAGAGACACACATAGCAGTCTAACAGCATAATAACACAATAGTTTTTTTTTTCTTTTTATTTATCAGGAAATGATCCCCTACCTCCCCTGACTGCACATCACTGGACATAATCAATGTAGTCACCTGTGCCTGTGTACATATGGTGACCATATTTTGGGCACTACAACCATGACACTGAGGCTGGAAATGACCTAGTCAAATGACATTCAAAGTGTACTATAAGATCATTTCAATACATTGAAAATATGTCTCCTCTGTACGGATAAAAATTGTCACATTATAAAATATTATCTCTAACCAAAGACACACATTCAGACAGCAGCTTCTCAGATGTCAATCAACATGTTTTATTCAATTTTATTCATTAATTTTCTTTGCCTCACTAGGCTCATTGGGGGTATGCTAGAGCCTATCCCAGCTGACTTGTGGTGAAAGGAGGGGTACACCCTGGCCTAGTCGCCAGCCAATCACAGGGCACCTATAAACAAACAATCATTCACATTCTGATTCAAACAATTTTGCTATGTATTTGCAAGATATGATGCCCAATTTGGTCTTTTGTTATAATCCGATTTTTGATGTGGTCATTCATATTTCTTATTACTTATATTATTCAAAATTATTAGAAAAGCGTCCGGGAAGTGACATTCGCAAAACCACAACGTCACACGATTTTCTGTGTGCTTACGCTGGTAAAGATAACAGCACTGAGTGTGCCCCTTGGTGTGTTTGTGGTATTTTCACTGATTTTGTGCAGCAGATCCTGAGCAGCATATTAAGAAGAAAGAAGGCAAGAATTTTGACTATGGCCGTTTGTGTAGAATTTGCGTCAAAGTTTGTTCCGAAGAACTTGTCTGTGACAAGAACCGTGAGTCGGTGAGTACTTTTATCAAAGTCTCTGTCACGTATCGGCTAGGCTTTGTTGCGGTACGACCCCAGGATGCAGAGAGCAGGACCAATGGCAGGTAAATAATATTTATTTTTGGCTGTAATTGTAGCAGGCGGCAAAAAAGGCAACTCAGCAGCAGCGAGGACAAACGACAAACAAACAATGATCCAACAAAAGGAAAAGCACACACCTGAACTAAATAGGGAATCACAAATTAGAGACAGGTGTGGGTAACCATGGTAACTAAGGCAGACGGGGCAAAAGAGGAAGTCCAACACAAAACCAGAGTTTCCAAAAGGGAAATCAAAGCCCAGAACGGGAACATGAACAAACTGTCAAGCACGAACCCACACAGGGCGTGACAGTCTCAGTAAGCACAGCATTACACCTGTAGGTTGAATATATGCGACCTGACTGTTCTTACTACAGTTGCATCGCATACATATCAGATTCTACATAGAATTATATGTAGAATCTATGAGATCTACATATGAATGTGGCATTTAAAAAAAAAAATCTGAATTGTGCTGTTCAGTCTGACATAAAAAAATCAGATACTGGTCAAATATGAGCAAAGCAATCGGAACTGATCTGCAGTGTAAATAAAGCCTTAGAGTCTCCAATCAACCTAACATGCATATTTTTGGAATGTGTGGGAGGAAACCAGAGGAGCTGCTGGAAACCCACGCACGCACTGGGAGAACATGCAAACTCCACACAGAGATGCCCAAGTGGAGATTCGAAACAACATCTTCCAGATCTCCTGACTGTGTGGTCAATATTAGTATGCCTAAAATAAGGTTAAATGATGCAGAAATAACTTTCAAATCTCTGGAATGAAATAATACTTGTTACAAACATCTCTTCTGTATTAGAATAATCAGCCTGTTAGAGAATAACTCTCTTCAAGTGTAACTGCACAAATATAACATAAATATAAGACATAAACAAAAAATAAATGGTTTGAGGGGTTTGAGTGACAGCTACATTGCCTTGAGTCAGGTATCAGGCTGTTGCTGAAGTCTGATGTCTTTCCAACTTTACTTGGCCATGTTGAGTTTTTTTTAGTTCAGGTGTGTGCTTCTCCCCTTTGTGAGATCATTATCATTTGTCAGCCTGCCTACCTGAGTTGCTTAATCCTGCTGCTGCAATCATTACAAAAAATACATATTTTGACCTGCGTTTGGTCCTGACAGCCTTCACTTTATTGGGTTTTCTTCAGCTCGCCTCTGTTTCGGTTTGTATTAAAAGTCACCGGGTAAACTTGTCTTGTAATGTTGTACACGGGCTTGTATGCAGGCTTGTGTGACATCAGTCACTTATGCATCAGGGGTTGCATAAACTTTTTGTCCTGTTCCATGAAGTCGAAATAAAACAGGTGTGCTACTTACAATATAAGAATTTCATTAATTTTCAGTTGACAGTGACAGGCAGTGGTAACAATAACCGATTGACTGGCGCATTGACTGGCCACAACATTAGGTGCGATGCCCCCAGATTGTTGGAACCCTGGAAGGTCATCAACGGTAAAGGGAATTGTCTGTATGTTGTGAGATCTGTACTTGGCTGGGGAAATGTCGACAGAAAACTTTGAGTTTCTTAACATTATGAAAACATTTTTTGTATTACAGGAAGAAATATATGGTTTGAATCTGCCTTTCAAGAGGAAAGATTTAACACATGCACAATTGCAATTTTTTTTCAGATGCTAGTGAATCAGGCTATGGAACCGTTACATACATTCTTATGGAAAACTATGAAAACCTTATGCATGTCGTTTTTCTTTAAGGCCACTTTAACACCACTGAAAGTCACAATGATACACCCTCTCGAGCTGTCTGCAGCTGTTCAAACTGTGAAGATGGATGCTATGATCAAAGACGAGCTAAACATACTGCTGGAAGAATCAGTAATGTGGACCAATAGCACATCCGACCAATTAGAAAGGCATTTTTGTGGCCAGCAGACTCGCAACCGTACGGGGTTTCTCTGACACCACCAGTAGAAGCACATCTGCACCAAAGAAAATCCTGATGATGATGTGTGTAGAGGCTTGAAGGTCCCAGACTTCCAGAAAAACAGATCATGGTTGGAAGGACCAGAGTTATTGTATCAAGACGAACAAAACAAACCGTGGATGTGACTTTGGATATTGGCGACAAAGAGGTCAGAAAAGAGGTTGCAAGTCAATCCCATTAGCATTGACATAACAGCCACAGATCACCACATCTCACACTTGATTGGAGGAAGCTAAAAAAAGGTAGTGGCTTGGCACTTGAGGTTAAAATGTGCATTGAAGGAGAAATGTATGAGGAAACAGCTCAGTGGATAAAAAATCACCTGTGGATAAAATGACTGAGAGGGCGCAGAGGCACAATTAATGACCAAAAGGTCGGCATTGTGTCCATAGTTGAATTACAGAATGCAGAGTGTGCCATTATTGAGTACTGTCAGAGGTAAAAGGTTCCAACTGAACATTGAAGCCCTGTCACAAAACACCAGCGTGAGCTGTTGGAGTCCCATCTACAGGTTGGATCCTGTGTTGGAGGTTAAACTGTTGAGAGTTGGAGGCAGGCTTCATAGACGTGCAATGCCGGAAGAAACTAAACATCCAATGATCCTCACCAAAGAACAGCACATCTCTGTTAATTCTGTTAATTCCCAAACATTTTCATCACATTTTCGTGACTTTTAGGATGGGCTCACACTGTTCTGGATCATCTAGAGGAATTCTGCTGCAAGAACAGTTATTGGAGAGTGCAGCATCTGTCAATGATAGAATGGGCGACCTCGGACACCAAAATAGGCTGACTCACCAGTGGCAAGGTTTCTCCCAGATCAGGACAAGTGAAGCATTTGTGGTCTGATAATGAATACATTTAGTCGGAGGTGAGAGAGAGCTGAAAGAAGCCCTTAGTAAACTGGATCCTTTCATTCATTCATTTTCTACCATTTGTCCTCACGAGGGTCGCAGGGGGTGCTGGACCCTATCCTAGCTGTCTTCGGGCAAGAAGACACACACCCTGGACTGGTCACCAGCCAATCACTGGGCACATATAAACAAACAACCATTCACACTCACATTCATACCTATGGACAATTTGGAGTGGCCAATTAACCTAGCATGTTTTTGGAATGTGGGAGGAAACCGGAGTACCCGGACAAAACCCACACATGCACGGGGAGAACATGCAAACTCCACACAGAGATGGCCGAGGGTGGGATTGAACCACTCGGACACCGTGCAACCTGTAAACTGGAACAAGATGTAATAAAGTCATTCTCGGCACAAGTGGAAATAAGTTGGACTTTTAATCCACCTGCTGCCTCCCATTTTGTGGGGTTTGGGTGAGAATGCTTCGTCTGGTGAGGAAAGTTCAGGGTTGCGTCAACAAACCCTGGATGATGAGAGGTTGAATACAGCATTGCACAAAGCTGAAGCCATTTTATATGATCAAACTATTACAAAGCTCTTAGACTCCTGCGCAGTAGCAGCATCAAACACTCCTGTATGACTATGGTCAAATATTACACTGCTCACAATATGTTGGAGTATGCATGTTGCAATCTTAAAATTGTTTCATACAGTTTGCATATAGGTTGTCTTGTCACTGTCTGTGTTTTTTTTTCTTCTTTTTTTTCTGTCCGACAGATAATTTCGCTATTTGCCATTTTTGCATCTTTGTAATGACTTAAATCAACAACTTCACACAGATCAATGAAAAATAATTAATAAGTCTTTCAGACCTATACACAGTACACATAATAAAGTAATAACAATGAATATAGCAACGTCTCATCAAGCCATGTCAATTTTAGACTTAAAATAATGTACAGCCAATTCCGGTTTATGCCCCTGCAACTCTGAGTACAGATACGAATACAAAATAATTTAGATGGGTGAACAGATACACATAGTGGTGTACTCGCTCATCCCTAGTACACATATACAGTATCTGTTTATGCTTTAACAGTAAACCAGTAATAATTATATAACAGAATGTACAGCTAAATGTGAGATGCCTCAGGGAAAGTAAAAGTAAAATTCTACTTGCCTGTATAGCTTGTGGAGAGTTGTATTTTCCTATGTTTGAAAAGTGTGGCTTCTGTGTGACCGATCCATGCTGAGCATCCACTCCGTTACACTTTGCCCGTGGAGGTTTCTATATCTCAGAAATATTCTCAAAGCCATATGAAAAAAAAAATACAATTGGGAGCTTGGGCATGGTGTGACATTAATTCACTTCACCCTCACAGTTCCAAGGCAATTAGCTTTGATGCTTTTCAGAAAGTATTCTAGCCCAAGTCAATAGCACCAAAAAATAGCTTACACTTGCTTGGCAAAAAAAAAAAAACAATTTAAGCAGGCCCATTGTGTGACAGTTGATAAATAGATCAATGAGGTTTAAGTTAGAGTAAAAACCTGAAGAAATAAAGAAATTGTAATTACTTAAGTAGTTATGCTGCTCTGCCTATTGCCATTATTACTCATTTCAAAGTAGAAGCACAACAAAATCTGACAAAAAAATAAAATAAAAATCAGCTGATGACTGCTATTTAGGCAGTCTTACCATCATTAATTTTCAAGTACAGAGGAAAATAATCTGAAACTTGACTTTTCAAATAAATAAATGGAATCCTGCAACCAGAAGATCCGAAATGCACGCTAAACAAATCAATAATGTAAACCAAATTAACCTGTTCCAGAAAGACGACAATGTTAAGAAAAAAAATGTTTTGTCATAGTTTTACATGCATAAAACAATTGTCCTTTAAAAATAACACTTATCCTCACGAGGGTCGCAGGGGTGCTGGAGCCTATCCCAGCTGTCTTCAAGCGATAGGCGGGGTACACCCTGGACTGGTCGCCAGCCAATCACAGGGCACATATAGACAAACAACCATTCACACTCACATTCATACCTATGGACAATTTGGAGTCGCCAATTAACCTAGCATGTTTTTGGAATGTGGGAGGAAACCGGAGTACCCGGAGAAAACCCATCATGCACAGGGAGAACATGCAAACAAAAGATGCCCGAGGATGGAATTGAACTCCGGGCTCCTAGCTGTGTGGCCCGTGCACTAAGCACTCGGTCGCCGTGCAGCCCTTGACAGCCCTAATTAAAATGTAAACAATCTTATAGAACTATAGCCACTGAATTGAAATATTGTATTATCTTGAAATAAATATAGAAAAGTGAATCTAATGTTCAATCTTCAGTGCAATCACGCTGCACTCACGGTAGTCTCTCTGCAGCTGGGTCAGCACCGTGAGCGTTTCCATCTCACATTCCCCATGACGACAGATGGTAAACATGGTTTATACCATCCTTATACGGCAACCTTTATACTGTCTTTTTTGCTGTTCCCTCCCGCTATGCAGACTCTCCTCCTTCATGTCTCAGCGGGGATCTACGATCACTCCGCGTAGCGAAAGGGTGCTCCAAGCTAATGGCTGCTCCTTAGTGTAAACAATGGAGCAAGCTACAAACGTAACAAGATGAACATCCATAGCTGCACACTTGCCTAAGGGGTCGGTATAGCACAAAAACAATCAGAAAATAATAAATAAAGTACTATTAAACACTAAAAATGCTTCAGAAGACATGGAGCTGACTTAACTAGCTTGCACTCAGAATGATATGCTTGGTTTTTGATATCGTGCATAACAGAAATATCGCCAGACCCACGAGTGTCCATTACAAGTTTTACCAGTTGCACATTACTAGTGAATTTTTGCTGATTATGAGTATGAAACAAGTACAGCTATCAATTATTCGTATCCGTGAGGGGAATCCTCATTGTGTCTGTAGACTGTTCTGTGGTTGTTTGGAATCATGTGGTGTACAATACTGCAATTATAGATTAAATTCAGTGTTTTTTTGTTTTTTTAATCTTCCATTATTTATAGAGAATGAGATAATTTCACAATGAAGTGTCAATTTAAATTGTGTCTAAGGGGAAAAAGATGCACAACAGACAAGGTGGTGGTAGAGGGTTATAGAAATATGCATACACATAATTAAAACATTTATTGCAGTAGCTGTATACCTGTAGAGTAGTAACAAGGATTAATTGTTTCAGTATCTGTGATGTCAAACACCCTCACAACTGACACATACCGCAATAAGCAAATCACTCCATCCTACTTAACATCTTTATATTGTGACATAAATATGAGAGTGCTTTACAAACTAAATATTTTATGCACAAATAAATTCTACAGAATAAAGGACACATGATGACCAAGTTAATTCCAAAAGCTAAATCTTTAAGCATGCTGTTTCCATTGTGTAATTTGCCATCCATGCTGTGGAGGTAAAACAAACCTTTTCAGACAGTAGGACGACGTATGAGCTTTCTCTGCACATGCCTTTATATTTTTCTGATAAACCTGTAACTTGATTTTGCACTCTAATACCTGCCTGATTATGTCTCACAATTTGGCAAACAGTCAATGCATAAGGCATTTAATTATTAGACAGGAAAATTATTCTAGCCATCATTTTGTCATTATTGAATAAGAGCAATTTTAGTAAGATCATGAAGGCACAGCGATTAAAATATTTTCTCAACCTGTGTTTTGTTTTTTTTTTAACATATGGAAAATAAGAGTCTATGTGGAAATAATATATATACATACATCAGTAAATTTCAAGTACTACAGCGGGATTCTACTGAGTTAAATCACAATTTGAGTAAAATCTATACAGCAATAAGATCAACAGCAGATAAAACATTTAGTCATTTACAAATATATTGCTATCCAATTGTAACGGACAATTTCAAAATCAGTTGATAAAGTAGAGCTTTCATAACGTTTTGCTTTTATAATGCACATATTGAGAGCACTGACATCCTCCATACATTTTTTTCCATTTTGTTTAAAAAGTTTATCTGTGACTTTATAGTATTTCAATAATATGTGGTATATGAGGAACACTGAGCATTATGGAAAATAACTTAGTTGACCCGGGGATTTCAAAAAGAAAAAAAAAAAAACACTGCAAACACATTAAAGATCATTGTGCACCTTGTCACTACACATATTTACCAGAAACAATCGGTTCTGCACATGTGCGAGACATGCATCACTTCCCTTTCGCAAATTTTCACAATAGCACTTCTGCGACGTCACATGCTGTGGTAGTTATATTTGAAATGTATGAACATAAATGGTCAATAGCCACACTGTAATATATCAGGTTAAATACATTGGTTATTTTCTTAGTGACTCTTAACACATTTCCTACCAAAGACGTATTTATTAGGGAGGAGCGAGTACACCACTATCTGTATCTGTATCTGTTCACTCATCTAAATTATTGTATCGAGTGGGCGGGGCATAAACCAGAAGTGGGTGTGCTGTAACCACAGCACACGGGACTTCGATCTGTACATGATTTTAAATCTCGAATTGACATGGATTGACCAGAAGTTGCTATATGCATTGTTTGTTATTCAGCTCTGTGTGTACTGTGTGTGTGTGTGTGTGTGATCCTTCAGACTTTATTCTTTAGTTATTTTTAATGAGCTGTGTGAAGTTGGTGATTCATGCAAACATGGCAAAAAGGGAAGTCATCTGTCAGCCTTGTTGACTGTATTTTTCTCAAATGCACCGCGTTCATTACTACAAGCAGTTTCCCAACTGACTTTATAGCACCAGATGAAAAACAGCAGTTTTAAGCGGTTTTAAGCCGTTTTAAACTTCCCAATTGCAAAGTATATGTGAATGAGGCACCGCTGAGGTCCTCTGTGTCTGCCGCTTGCAGAGTCGGTCTCGGAAGAGGCAGAGGTGTTGCGTGAAGGTTACATATTGAAAGGAAAATTTAACGGATGCACACACACAGTTCAGTTGCAAATGTGAGATTTTTTTTTGTTGAGAACTGATATTTTCCTGCAACTTACCTTCACTTTATTTGTTCACTTTAATGCCTGATACAACCATTTCTTTGGAGAGCTATAATGATAACAATTTTTTTTTTTTTTTTACAAAATCACTTATATTCTTACATAAATAATTGTAACATTGTAATTCGTAAAATTTAACTCTTATGAGCTATTTTTGTTGTCATCATTGTATTTGTCCAAACAACTGTACCTTTGTACCAGGCATTGAAATGAACAAGAAGAGGAAGAAACAAAGTGGTCTAATATTTTTTTTTTCCGTGACTGTATGCTCTACTGCTAATTACTAAAAAAAAAAAAAAAAGGGAAAAAGTTAGAAACAAACTTTTTTGTGTGCATTGCAAAATTAGTCAAAATCATCCAGATTCGAGAGGGGCGGCTTTTGCAAAATGGCTGGGATTTAATGAGTTAAAAGACTTTCATGCAATTGTTTCTATCGTCTTTGTTCTCCAAGACTGATGTATGTAGGAAATGTGTAGCGAATGCACACATGCACAACAGTCAATTTATGTCATATCCGGTCATGTGTAATACATATCAATAAACAGAAAAATATATTTAAAAAATACAGTGATATTTTAATGTAACCAGTAGGGATGTTCCGATCAGGGTTTTATGGTGCCAATAAGAGTGAATTTGGCTGATACCGAAACCAATACCGATCACATAGATGAAGTATAAATGCATGATATTATATTGTATATAATTTGGTATTATATTACTCCCCTCTCAATATGTTGCAGCATGCACTTTGCAATCTTAAACTTATTTCATAAAATACACAGTGTTTTTAACTGAACAGCGGGCACGATCGTGCATCATGGCTCTTGATATAAAGTCAGTTGGAAAAACTGCTTGTAGTATTAAAAGAGGTGCTTTTGAGAAAAATACAGTCAGCAAGGCTGACTAATTATTGTTGTTCATTGCCATGTTTGCAACCTCACACAGCTCATGGCATGCAATCATGTTTGCCCATTAATTAATTATTATATATATAAATAGTTAAAGTCTCAAGGAGCACTTACACACATGTGTATAGCTGAATAATAAATAATACATATAGCAGCTTCTGATCAATCCATGCCAATTTTGGATTTAAAATAAGCCCCGCCTAGTTCCAATTAAACCACACCCACTTCAGGTGGATACGTACTCGTATCCACTCTGAGTACGGATACAGATAATTTAGATTGGTGAAGAGATACAGATGCAGATACAGATAGTTGTGTACTCGCTCATCCCTAATATGGAGTACAACTCGGCTTGCCTAACATGTGACTGCTGAAAAATAGGCCAAGCGGATGTAGACGTGTTCTAAGCATGCGTAGAACCGATTGTGTTTCTTGTTCCGGATCGCATAGTGACCACATCTAAAGCTCCAAATCCTGATTATATCATGGTTATAACAGCAGTCACCAGCCTTAATCACCGTGGTTGTTACAGGTACAGTACAAGGGTGTGGTTAATAGGTCTTATTTACAAACACACAGACAGTGACAGAATTAACAAGTGTCCACTTACACTGTTTTCATCGCCTTTTGAAATATGATTCATTTTTCTTTGATTGTGTTGAACAATACAGTCCAGAACAACTCAATAACAACCACATGACATACGGGTATATATCAGTCACCCTTGTTTTTTGTTTTTTTTCTCAATCTTTTCATTTTCTCCCCATTAGATTTGTCCTTTCTTTGCAAATCAGAGAGGGAGGAAATATTAAACGGAAAAAATCCATGAAGCTTCAGTAAAAAAAAGAAATAGAGCGATAGAAATAGCCTCAGTAATGTTGACTTGGAGGAAACACTGCAAAAGCTCCATAGTATTTTGGCCTACATTATACATGTGGCTAACACACTGCAGAAGCATCACAACAAAAAATATGATGCAAGAAAGGAAAAAGGGGGAAAAAGAAACCTAGAAGATCTCAGGTGAGTCGTTTGGTCTGTTTGTTGTGTCCAGTTGTAAGAACCTCTCACAATATCGGACAATACAGGACCAAAGTCCATCTTAAAGCTGGTCCTTAGGGCTGTCTGGGCAGGAGGCTGACTGGCAGGACTTTAAACTGACGAGAGGAATATCAGCCATGCCGGTACTGTTGAAGTGTCCTTCTCCACTGCCAAACTGCTTCCTGTCACCAAAATGCTCTGACTGCCCATTCTCCTTTTTCCAGGTTCTAGTCAAGGTATGTCCATTGAGAAGTTTATCCTTTGGACCCCATTCCCTTTGAGATCCAAAATTGGACACGGGTGACTTGTGCTGCTGGTAGGATCCCAGATTTGGAGGCATCCAGCAGTTGTCCGAATGTCCTAGAACGAGGCATTCCTGTGTGCACATCTCTGAGGCCTCCATTAGGCCGCGAGGTCCTAGTGGGCCGTCTGGGGAAGTGAGAAAAAGAAAAGCAGATAAAGTTATTTAAAGTCAGTGACAATCAAAACTATTTTTACCATGGACATTTATTTTTTGATGTTTAGCTTGGGATTAAATCATTTTAACAGCACACATTTTTTTTTTTTACAAAAATGCACAAAGCAAGTTGTACCAAGACATGGTTGGATATCACATAGCTGCCCATCGAGAGTCAACCCGTGGCCCATGTGACATTGTAAGTAAGCACCGTAGTATTATTTTGAAGGAGTTAAGTCTAAGTTAAGTTTGCGAGTCCCAGCTCGGAAAGTGAAAATAAAAAAATAAAAAAATACTGTACAACCACGAACATTTTAATCATCATTCTGAATGCTGATTAAATAGTGAAACAAAGTTTATATGTTTGCTTAGATTTTTTTTAAAACTAGGGTTGTCAATAGATTAAAATATTTAATCAGGTTAATTAATACTATTAATTATTATTAATTATTTGTTACCTCAGTATATAAACAACAAACACAATGTACAAAAAGTAGACATTGGTAAGGTAAACTGTCCATCACTCAAATGTCATTCTCTTCAAGCAAATAATCTCACAAAATATAGTTGTGAATAACATTACAAACAAAGGTTTGTAAAAACACCCAACAACTGGGTGAAATGAAAACAGGGTTATAGCTTGTACTTCACTTCCAAATACTCTTTTCACAAAGATACACTTAAAGAAACACTTTTTAGACACACTTTATTATACTTCTTGGTCTGGCAATGTCAGCAACGTGGGAATATGACATGGTGGGCCTTGCAACGTGCAAGTTTTATTCTGTCCTCTGACAAACACAGCAGTTCAAGCACAAACGCTAATACATAATAATGATAATGCAAATAAATTCCCTTTGCTGTCATCTATGCCTGCCATTTTGTAATCCAAACTTTAGCTTGCAGCCGAGAATGCAAAAAACATTCATTAGTTGGGACACGCATATGCCAAGATAACGCTGTATATATAGCAATAAAAATACCTTCAGTCCTTCAGCACATTCTCTAGGATCTTCAGTTTATTCAGCTCAGCACAGCGACTGGCAGTCGAGACTCGATACACTCCGGTAATAACTCAACTCACAGCAACACAAGTTATCTTAGTTCTGGTTGAGAAAGCCATCTGCGAGGGCTTGAAGCTAAACTTACTATTTAGAATACAGTGGTACCTCGGTTACCTAATCATTTGGTTAAATAATCTACAGTTTGTTTACCGAGACAAGAGACAAATGACAAACAACCATTCACACCAATGGACAATTTAGAGTCTAACTAACGTGGATGTATTTGGAATGTGGGAGGAAGCCGGATAACCTGGAGAAAACGCATTTATGCACGGGGAGATTGCAGGCATGCAAACTCCACACAGAGATGTGCAATGGAGATCCAAACCCAGATCTTCCAACATGCTGACCACTGTTGCCAGTGCCTCAGTAAAAAGTAAAGTCACTATTGAATGTTCGATAGATGATAATTTGCATATTATTAGCATTTCATGTTGTAGAAAAAAAAGCACAACTTGTGCAATACTATGTGTATATTTTGGATATCTTGTATATATCTTGTACATATCTTGTTAAATTGTCTTTTTTTTACTCTACTTTTATATACTTTTTTTTTAAACTTGACTACTGCACTGAAAGGAGAAGCTCTCCAATCTCGTCGTATAATGACAATAAAGGCCATTTCATTCCATTCCAAAGCAGTGAGTATAAATAAATTGCTTTTAGAACTACCATAGTACAATAAACTAATACAAATTAGCTATAATAAACTAAAGTCTTGGTTTGTTTATTTAAAATTGGCCATCACTTCATCAAAATAAAATTATTTATTAATATTTTATCTCAGCCTTTTATTTCAAAGTCTAGACAGCATAATAATTACATCTGTACTCGCCTCCACCCTTTATCTGGCAGATAGGATTACTTGTTTCATTTATCACACAATGTTCTCCCATCACACATGACAGGTAAGTGACCGAGTCTGAATGAGGCTTGAGTGTAATGTGTAGTAATTTAATGAAGATTTGTCAAACAGAGGGAGAGCCAAACATTCTAAGACAACAGTCTTTAAAAGCCAAAATCTTGGCAAAATGTGGATTCAATATAATTTTTTGTCAGGTATTTACACTGTCTGGATTTCTTAGTAGCAAAGGCAAAAATGCTTTCTCTCTTTAAACACAGTCCAAATGGTAAACAGCGCAATTGCTGTGTCAAGGAATGTCAAGGAAAGTTATATTCTGTGATGAAAATGAAAATAAAATAACCTTGACGATGCTTTACACAGTGGAGAGACAGTCATCATAATCTGCAGTGTTTTTTACTTCAGTGGAACAATTGAGCTTCAGGTTTAGCCAGGGCATCAAACAGAGATTTTTCATACGGTCGAAAAATTTTAATTTAATTTACTGTAGACACACTTTTAATCCCTCACACATGAACACGAATCATTACTAAAACATGACAAACATCCTTCACATCAGGTGATAGGAAACATCATGCAGGCATGTAATCCATTACCCTGTCATTTGAAGATTATTTTTCTCCGTTGAGACCCCGTTTTTTAAAGAAGCAACTAATTCAGTCAGTTGATTTTTCAAGCATCAAAAGGTAATGAATCTATCTGTTTTCATCCTAAAGAGAAAAAGAAAGGTATTTGTCCTAATTTGTCTCTTTCCTTCACACATAGCTAATTGGTTGGTGGGTAAGCTGTGTAATATTTCAAAGGTTTGTTTTCAAACTCCTGTCTGGGTTGTTTTTATCCTCATTAAATTAAATGTGCAGTAACTATTTTGTGAAGGCAAAGCATGCAGTATTACAGAAGCATGGAAAATGTTTATTCTGTCGTATATTAGTGGCACTACATGTGTACATTGTACAAAAGTATATTACATAATGAATAGGGAAATATTTAATTAGATATAATCAATTACAAATCTGATTGGAGGAAATAAAATATACAATAATTCATGCTTAAAGAAAAACTGCACCTTGCTCATCATCCACAGTCTCTTTGTGAGACAAGAACACGCTGTACTAATTGGGATGCACTCCGCTTATAAAGCTCTCTAAAAAAATAAAATAAAATAAACAATGTTGTCTATATGTATGCTATAACCATGTATCAACCATGTAACTTAAAGAGTATAATTTACATGTTGGTCATTTTAAGCATTACATGTTTCTTGAGTGCAAGGGATAAGCTGGACACTCATTACGGATAATGCATATTTGCCAGATACGAGTATGAAGCGAGTATATTCCGTCATTATCCGTATTCGTGTTAACAAAATGCCCATTATGCATTCACTCTTCATGCTCTATGATTGGCCAGTCACACACAGCGACCTCCCCTCCCGAGATGCGTTGCAGACACAGATGAGATCAGCGGTGCTTCACATGTTGCAATTGGGAAGTTAAAAACTGCTTGTTTGTCACAATGCCTCCACTTTATTAGGTTTTCTTCAGCTAGCCTCTATTTTGGTTTATATCTCAAGTTACTTGGTAAACTTGTTCCGTAACATGCGCGATTGTGCGGTACGGTATTACTCCTACAAAATTATATACACACATACACATATAGCTGAACAATAAACAGTCTAGCCATCTAGAACAAACAAAAAAAAAAAAATATTGTTCTTGTTGCACATTGGGATTGTGGATAATCTTTTAATGACAAATTATTATCCAATAATGATTTTTAAAAAAATTTGGTTCTTAAGACTGTTGCATTGTATTTGTGTATTTTTTTTTTTAATGTGCACTGAGGGTTTGGTTTTATCTCCTGTTAAGAGTGTTGTCCTTTTTTAACCTCTTCCGACCACCTTTGATGGCTAAAAGCACCAACAAGTGACTGCCTGTGATAAAAGGAAGACGAGGATCAGATCACAGGAGTGGAAATCAAAAACAGGCCAAATACACAATAGGAGTTCCGGCTTTGTTTCTTTGGGAGCCTTTTTTTCCTTCCACCAAAGGTTTTCCGCAATCCCATGGAGCACAAAGGATTTAGTTGGGGTTTATTTCTAGTTTTGGGCTTAAGCTCACCAGCAGTCATGTTGCAGTATATTTTAAGGGTATTTGTTTGACAGTTCGGCTGATCTGAAGAATCTGAATATTCTTTTGTTCTTTGTGGCTGGTATCACCAATATTTTTGTGCTCTCTGATGTCTGTCATATGTTCAGTGTGAAAGATGCAGAAGTTGTTTTTGCGAGACGACTATTGCAGACTTGTGACTGTAAAGGGTTTTTAAAAACCCAAAATATTTGCCACAAATGATGTCGTAACGGCATGAGCACAAAGAGTCCTTCAAACTGCTCAGTAGGACATTTTCCAGTTAACTATGCTAAATGATGGTATTGACGATTGCCCATTCATGTGACAAATGTTTGAACAAATGTTTTTTGAGCCTTTGATAAGAACCTCAAACTAATCTGTGTGGCCTAAACATGAGATTGTGGTGTTGGATCCATTTGTCTGGCATTTGATGGTAAGAAATGTGACGCCTGCAATGCAGTCACACACTGTTCTGTATGGGAACATTCAGACCATCAGAATAACGGGGAGCTGTAATTGGCAGACAAAAATCCCTAGCAAGGCACAAATTATCATCGTTGCATGAAAAAAACTGAGAGCAAAATAATGGCACCCATGAGACAGAAAGATGAATTCCTTAAATGAGATGGTAGACAAGTAAATATACATCAGGGGAGCTCTTACAGAGAAGCTGATGGAAGAGGGAAAAGGAAGTGTATGTACTGTACATGGTACAGTTTCAATCAGAGCGACTGACAGAATGTTCATAGTGCTGTGTAGTAATGATGTATTTGTGGTTTTGCATTTTAACTTTAGAATGGAGGACACTTGAATCAAACCTTTTTGTATATTTTTATGTGCTGTAATCAAGGGATATTAATAATATCGATGGGCCGACCAGAGTTTCATACTTTTCTCTTGTTACATGGCTTTCCAAACTGTATATTCCCCAGCATAATTGGATTCTTATTAGTGAATTTATTAAAGTAACCAGTTTTACTTGTTTTTAGTCGTTAAGACCATTTTGCATGACATTGATGAGTAATAACCACTTCACAGTCTGTCACTGTTTGATGTGTTTGCTTGCATGAATAAAAGTTGAGGAACAAACATGCATGTTAGCACTCAATAACGTCATTAAATCTTACCTCTATGCATTCCCACTTAGTATCACCATTTGGGACCAAATATGAGGTGAAAGAGGAACAATACAGTATAGTAGTCTATTTGTCGAACAAATTGGGCCACTCAAAGTAAACAACAAACAATGGTGCATATTTCCAAAATTGTTAACCATTTGCATAAAATGCAAATCTGATGTAATTGTTTGCAAATTTGATTTAAAGTACTTCTATCGATAATTAAATTGATGTATTTACACAGTGTAACATTTTTTTTCAGTAATGGCATTGTTAACATGTTTGTTAGACCGACCAAAGTTTGTTTGGTTTTTTTCTGCTTTTTCCTGATTACGGAGTCACCAGAGCGGATAATTTTGATCCACATACTGATTTTTGGTTTGAGCCCGATGCCCTTCCTGACGAATACCGATGGTGCTTACTAGTGGAGATTCGAACCCAAAGTCCAGAACGCTAACCACTATACCACGGCAAGCTTGTTAGACCAACCAAAGTGATCATGGAAAACTTACCAACTGCTTGCACTTCATGCAAGATGCACTTTTATTGATGGGCATATTGCCTGGGCCTGGCCACCCTTAGCTCCGCCACTGGTAGCCGCCATGAGTGACTTGGGTGGTTACTTCCCTTACATAGATTTGTGTTTTGTCTCGTCACATTTGTGCTTTTGACCATTGCTACAGTTTCAGAGCATATGAGATACAGTGAAAAATGAAAATATATCGGTTTGTCCATTCACTTGTAAATGTACACTTTTTTAAACTTTTTTTTTTTACTTGTCAGCAAGCCATGGTTCTTTCATTCACTTCTTGTCAAGTAAACAAACAATTTAACTGTCTCAAATCACAATGATGTCACAATGTTTGCTGTATTAATTATTGTTATGTATTCTAAATAATTTAAATTATTTGTACAAATTACTGTTTATGCTGTACATTGTTCATATTTGATGTAATCTATTTATTCTCCACATTATTATTTATTATTTATTATTTATTATTTATTATTTATTATTTATTATTTATTATTTATTATTTATTATTTATTATTTATTATTTATTATTTATTATTTATTATTTATTATTACACGGGAGCCAGGCAACAACATTTCATTGGCTATTTCACTGCTGTGTTATTGTGCAATGACAATAAAGAAAGTCTATGTCTATGTGACGCAACCATAATAACTGAAATCATCATGTCTGCATGCTGTGATTGGTCGGTTAATATATTCCCCATTCATTTGACTTGGTCACGGGTCCATAGATGGCCATGAATGGGTCTGTATCTGGACCGAGGTACACCATTTGGTAATGGCTGCTCTAATAAGTGTCCATAAAATCAATGGATACATTTACAGACCAAAGCAAATCCCTTCTTTCTTTGATCTTTTGCAACAACCTTGCTTAAGAGTCAGTGACCTCCAACACAGGATACTATCTTGCAGCTGAGAATCTATGTTGAACTTGTGTTGTTTGTCTCCGTCACAATGGCTGATAGATGGGTAGATAGATTATCTGTGCTCAAACTTTCATCTTGTTTACAAGTACAAAACACAATCATATAAAATAGCCAATAGCTCCTGCTGGGTGCAAAGCCTTGAGTGATTTAAATAACACAGAGGCACAGGTGTTGACGAATGCAAGGGATTCATTCAGAACTGTGTCAGAAGGTGCCGACTTTTGCTCCTAGCACTGTGCAAATGCTGCAGATGTCCACAAAGATGGATAACTTAAAAGACAAAGAAAACCATTATATTTTCTCCTGATAGGAAGTTGTGAGGACACACGGTGAACTGGTCTGATGAATTCTGCAGAAGGACTTGAATAAATATTAGCCGAGAGCAATATCGTTGTTTAAAGATGGACACTTGGACAGAGCAGCATTCACTTGCATCTTTCATAGACCTCCCACTCGGCACCGTAGAGGTTACAGAAGAGCAGAGAAGGTTGTTTAAAGAGTATTATTGTTTTTGTCTGTTGGCTATTGCTAATGAGACAGTGTTTGGCTAATTAATTGGATGCACTCTATCAGTACTGATGTGCCAGCCGTACACCACCAACGGGTGGAGAGGGAGTAAAAAGCGATTGAATGTGGGGGGATCTCGTGTCCATAGGGCTTGTTTATTTTTCTGTGCTGCTAAGCATGCCCAGATGTTGTTATTTGGGAATGAATGGTGCTCATTTTTTTGATGGCAGACTGCTCTCTACAGCTGCTGTTCAAATGTCCACAAGGTAGACCATTCCCAATTATTGAAATCTGCTGCAGGTTTTATTTACGACCCTTTCATCTATTACTGCAGTACGTACATTTACCAGCAGTACACAGATGCATACAGCAAAACACATTACAGGGGAAAAAACTATTTTATAATAATAATAATAAATTGATGAAAAATGGTGCAGATGTGTTTACAAATTAATAATACTATAAAAACTGATGGCGGCACGGCGGTTGAGTGGTTAGCTCGAGACCAGGGTTCGATTCCACCCTCGGCCATCTCTGTGTTCTCCCCGTGCATGCGTGGGTTTTCTCCAGGTACTCCGGTTTCCTCCCACATTCCAAAAACATGCTAGGTTAATTGGCGACTCCAAATTGTCCATAGGTATGAATGTGAGTGTGAATGGTTGTTTGTCTATATGTGCCCTGTGATTGGCTGGCGACCAGTCCAGGGTGTACCCCGCCTCTCGCCCGAAGACAGCTGGGATAGGCTCCAGCACCCCCCGCGACCCTTGTGAGGAAAAGCAGTAGAAAATGAATGAATGAATGAATAAACACTGACTTTGTTCATAGGTGTTCTTCACACTTAGAGCAAATATGTTACGAATAGCTTGAGGAAATGTACAAGTGGAATGATGGTTTGTAGATGCAGCTTCATGAAGAATTGCAGAGAATTTCAAAATAGGACATGTGATCCAGAGTAAAGGCTATCTTAGGTTGGATAAATATGATAGAACAGAACACAGCAACATGCTGGATACAGCCGCTGGAGAATACTAGTCTGGCTGATGGATCCTTTCTAGTGTTTCCTTTGAGGCCAGGAAGCAGCTTCTTGTGAGAAGAGATGAAGAGCAAGAGGGAGTAAAATAGAAAAAAAAAAGAATGAAAATGGAAGTGAGGGGTGATCAGAGAGATCTATAAGACAAGTGAGAAAGTTGGAAGATGAGGAGAAAAGGCAAAGGGAGTTCAGGGAAAAAGAAACAAACACCAAACCTATTACGAACTGAATTACATTTTCATATTTTTCCATGACAAATGTTTTTGTTTTCAACTTTGAACAATGCAATCAATTTATGATTGCAGTTGACAGGTACTGAAAGTATCATTTATTCACCAGTCAAAAGCTACTGGGTTTCATATTACACATAACATTTTGACTTGTGTGGAGTGCATCATCAGGAAACGTGCATCGCTTGAAAGCTCAACGTTGCGGAATGATGTTGTCATGGGTCTCTATTAGGGGTGCATTTGACCAATGAATGGAACCGTTCGATACAATCGTCGCAGTTCAATACCACATCAAACAATATTGTAGCCAAAGTCACAAATATCAGATATCAAATATCAAATGTGGGCGGCATGGCGGTCAAGTGGTTAGCACGCAGACCTCACAGCTAGGAGACCCGAGTTCAATTCCACCCTCGGCCATCTCTGTGTGGAGTTTGCATGTTCTCCCCGTGCATGCGTGGGTTAATTAGGTTAATTGGCGACTCCAAATTGTCCATAGGTATGAATGTGAGTGTGAATGGTTGTTTGTCTATATGTGCCCTGTAATTGGCTGGCGACCAGTCCAGGGTGTACCCCGCCTCTTGCCCGAAGACAGCTGGGATAGGCTCCAGCACCCCTGCGACCCTTGTGAGGATAAGCTGCTGATATCACAGTCACCTCTTGATTTGCGATTGCTCCTTCACAGCATTTTTCAACCTTTTCATCCGCGTTCCGGATAAAATATCTCAGCGGTAAGTAATTGCATTTGTAGAAAGTAGTTCCATGTAAAACTTTGCCAAACCAATTATGCCGTGGGCATCCTGAACATGCACATTCAATTTAAATGAGTTTAAATAAATGTCAGTAATGTCAATAAAATACAAGTTAAAAATGCATGAATATTTATTCTCAAAAATATCCAACCGTGACACTGAAGTATCAAATCGAACATAACCATGAATTTTCTTTCTAACCAAATTTCTATATTAACATGATTACAATGGATGTGGTACTTTGACTTACTGTAACTCCGACTCAAATCCCATCTTCACTTTGGAGAAGAACTGTGAACTATCTATGGAATTTGCAGCAGCATAACATAGAGGGCATTCATGGAGATGCTAACCGCTGACATGCTCATTATACGCTGTGAACAAAATGATTTTGTTTACAGCTGTGGGTTGTGTTACTGCCAGAAGTTTTTAAAAATAATTTTGTTTCAGACATGAGCAACAGTTGGTAGAGCTTGGTACGCTATGTAGGGCACAGTTACAGAAATGAACATTGCATAATATCTTTGGAAATCTTTCATAAGGACAACATGATTTTTTTTTTAAAGATCTGAAACTGCAGCCTATTAAATGACATACATTTGACATTATACTCACTCCACAGTTCCTAGTATGTTACTGCAACAACAATATATTCAGTTTCCTTATTGGAGACTCAAACACAGTTCTTCACGGTTTTGTGCTTTGTAAAAGATACATACTGAACAGGAACTACTAAAACTGTGTAGTTTTGTCAGGAGGCATCAGCGGAAGAGATGATCATGAAAGCAGAGGTCTACAGTGGAAAGCATCGCCCACCCTCCTGTTTGATAAACCCAAAGCTTGCATCCACTCCTGTCAGGAAAACTTCCAATCCTTAGGTAAAATGAGTCGGGACATTACTCGTATTAGCCATTGAAATTTTCTACGAGCCAGAACAGATTTCTTCCAAATCTTCATAAAACATGTTTTGGCTTTTTCTTACAAATTAATTTATATGTTTGTTTATGCATATAAGATAAAGGTGTTATTTGACCCTGATGACATGATTTTTTTTTTGAAAGAATTTGGTATGATTTTTTCCAGAAGGGAAGCACACAAATGCTTACTAGTCTGTTGAGTCTAGGCATTGCAGTATACTGGAAGGGAAGCTTGTCACGTCTCATCCTCCACAACTCCCATCTGCTGGTGGAATTTGACACTATGCTTATCCTCAAAGTAGCTCATACTACAGCATATGGCGTGATTTTTTTTATTGTTTATTTTTGCTCTACACACCTCAGGGCAGGTATTTAGTCCCTGTGACAACAATAGTCGCGCAAAGTGAAATGACACCCCCCCCCCCCGCACCCCAATAGCACTCATGACAAAATAAAAATATTTACAGTTAATCCATGTGATCTGTTAATTTCACTCATGGATGATCAATATTGGCAGCATAAAACCCTGTTTGGAGCATCTTTACTCATCAGGTTTTTAATCTACAAAGATAGTATAGAGCAGGGGTCTCAAACTCAATTTACTTGGGGGCCACTGGAGCTCGGGTCTGGGTGAGACTCGGCCGCATCAGGTTTTCAAAAAAAAAAAAAAAAAGAACGCATTTATTAAAAACAAACATTTAAAAAACTTCGCTTTGGTTCCAATTTTCTACAAGAAAAGCTCTGATAAAACATTCCACTGTTCTCAAATATTTTATTTTTCTACACAAAATAAGATGAAAAATAAATAAACAAATCGAGACTAAAGAAAATCAATCAATCAATAATAAATAAATAATAATAATAATAAAACGGCACATACTAAAAACTTAAGAAACCACATATAGTTGGTGGGTAGACAATTTTTTTTTTCAGATTAAAATGAACAAAGCATTATTAGAGCCCTGTAGACATGACAAAACACGACTATAGTCACATTTATACTCTTTTTATTTACAACATATTGCGCAACTGCAGGGTCTTGAGACACATGCTAACTCGCAAACTAGAGAGCTAGCGACCTAAACGGTAGCCTTCAAGTTATTTCCTTTAAACTTAAAAAGCCAAAAACTTACTACTTCCACACGGATAGGGAGGATAACTATTAACAGTTATTTAACCTTTAACATGAACATTAATCAAACGTAATATTTTTTTCTGGGTACATGATACCATACAGCATCCATATCAAACTTGCACGGGCTGCACTAACATTAAACTTTCATATCAAGGCGGGGGCCTCAAGCTAGTGTCCTGCGCCGCGTGTTTGAGACCCCTGGTATCGAGTAATGTAGTGGGGATCTAGATTAGGGAGGACTCTGGGGTCATGAATGTCAACTCCAAATACCACAATAAATACAAGTGAAAATGTCACAGCTGCAAAAAAGGGTCTTTAACACCCTGACAGCAGTCTCTGTATTGGCATTTGAGATAAGACAAGGTTTGCAAATTTAATGTCAGTGTATCTACAAAGTAATTATCATTGGCAAAGCTGTATCGGTGGTATTCATTTTGATTGTGACTTAGCTTCACCCTTATTGACATTAGCACAGTCACAATGCACTCCAATGTCTTTTTGGAAGATGTGGCGCTCACTCTAGTTAATGAATTTAAATATTTAGGCTTGACATTAGATTTGACATTAGAGTCTACTTAACATTCAAAATATACGTCAGACATGTAAGACCTTTTATGACGCTGGATGCAAGGGTGTTTTAGTTTTAGACGCTGTAATACCCCCCCTCTTGCTGCTGGCACAATAATTAAACCTATATAATCTCTTTTTAAAAATGCTATTAAAATTTTTGATTAAAAAAAAAATGAAAATGCATGCCTTGTTCCATGGGCTTGCCCCTCCCCCTCCAACTGAAGGTTGTGAGCGGTATGGGCACGAGGGCCATAGCTAGTGCGGACAGTGAGGTACCACAGAGGCAACACTTTTGAACAAACAGTGCTATCAACAAAAGGAACAAAATATTGGAACAGCCTACCATCACTAATAAGAGTCTCTCAGACCTACACCATCTTCAAAATCAATCTCAAAAAGTGGACGAAACAACACCATGTCTGTGACCACTTTTAGCCTTTTTATAGCCTTGCATGTGCTGTTTATTTGTGCCATTTATAGTCTATTGTGTATTTTGTTTTTACATTGTTTATTGTTATTTTTTGTTACCTGCCGGGGCACTACAGATTTAAACTAGCGGTTTCACATCTGTATTGTTTGCAGACAGTGATCAGTATGCATTGTCCCTAATAATCCATCCATTTTCAACCAACCGCAGGGCACATATAGACAAAAAAACATTCACACTCACATTCATACCTATGGACAATATATGAATTGGCGCATGTGGACCGTGACGAGTGAGCATTTGCGCCGCGTTTGGATTGCGCATTGTGCACACTGATTTCAGCAGTGTTGACAACTGACTGATAAGTGCTGGCATTTGTCTTTCAGAAGAAAGAATCAGTTGCATGTGCAGTTCAGAAGGCAGCGGATACGGCACGAGGGGCAGAGCAGATGCGAGCAAACCTGCTTTTTATTCAGATTTTCAGTTAATGTGAGAAGACTAGAAATAAATGTGAATGTGAAATGTGCGAAAATGTGAAATACAAAACCTGATTTGTGGATACCAGCATTATGTTATGTTCAAGTAAAACAACCATATTGACTTTGTTTGGCTTGAAATAAGATATGAAAATAAATGTTACGAAAATGAGTAGCTCTTGGCCATTTTCATTTTGTAAAAGTACCTCTCACAAGAAAAAACCTTGGTGACGCTTACGTATATAGCCAGTAGTACATTTAAGCATTCACACTCTACGTATGTGACGTATGTGATCTGCATTGGTATCGGCCGATTTCACTCATGGATTGTTACTGGCAGCATAGAAGCTTGATCGGAACATTCCTACGTTTGTGGCATAGCGTTATATTATTACGCATGTAGTGCGTGTGTTACGTGAGCCGTAATTTACGTGCTGAGAGCAGGGAGAGACAGTGTTCTGACAAAAAAACTGCACTGGGAGCTTCATGGCATGGGTTTCCATGGCTGAGCAGCTGCATGCAAGGCTTACATCACCGAGCATATTGCCAAGCCTTAGAGTGGCATACAGCACGGTGCCACTGAAAATCTGGAGCAGAAGAAATGTGTTCTGTGGAGTGACGAATCACACTTGTCTGTTTGACAGTGTGACAGCAGTGTCTTTTTGGTGAATGCCAAGTCAACTTTACCTGCCTTGCATTGTGCCATCTACATATAACGTTCTGTGGAGGAGGAATAATCCAAAGGGGTTGTTTTGTTCTGGAGTCTATATGCTCTTCAATCAGTGAATAAAAACATGTTTGTAGACAATTGTATCGGTTATATCGGTTGTGGATTGCCATGTTCCAGGTTTACTACCCTCTTATCTTACTGAGCAATCAAATTAAAGGCTGTTCAGTCACAGGTCCATTGACTAACAATCAGGAGCAACATCCTCTTCCTCCAGTCCGATTCCTGAATACTTTTGTCTCTCCATCTTTCACACTGACGTGTGAAGGAAGTCCCTGTTCATATAATAAACAGAATAATAAACATAATAGGTCTCCTGTAAGAATTGCTGGATTTTTACATTAGGGTGAGCAATGCTTTGTGGGTAATGTAGTGTGAAGCAAGTCGAGTACTTCAGGTGTTGCGCTGCCTGCAGGTAAAATGTGCACAGTGACAATAACATGTTGGATCAGGAGTGCAATCTGAATGAATATATGAGCATTTTCCTTAAACACGAATACGGATAATGACAAAATATACTTGTTTCATACTCATATCCGGCAAAAAAATGCATTATCTGTAATGTATACTCGTTTATAACGAGTATCGGACTCATCCCTAGTTTAGGGTCATTGCATTGTTGGAAATCTCCAGCCCTGGTGCATTTTATTAAGCATTAACATGTTCTTAAGACAGCAACCATGATCCTCCACAGAAACCAAAGCGATCGATTAAAGTGTATTTATGCCAGAGGGATATGGTTTTCAATCAAATAGTCTAGTGTGTTAATCCAAGCCTTAAAAAGTCAAACAAGATCCAATTAAGGTTCACATGGGGTTTAAAAAAGCGGGTTTCAACCAAATTCATGCAATAATTATGTTTTCTTTTTTTTCGTGTTTCTAACCTCAATGGGGTAAAATTTCCCAAGGCCAAACTAATTTAGATAATCTGCAAATGTACACAAACATAAAGTGGGTAGTGGAGTAAAACTCTATATAATGCAGTGCTTCTCAATTATTTTCTGTCATGCCGCCCCCCCCCAGCCCCTCCCAAGAGACAGAAATGACAAAAATGTTTTTCTCCTGTGTGTTTTAAAATCATGTATCTGTATTGAAATTTTAAACTGAAACCAGGAGCACACAAGCGTATTTAAAAGTCGAATTCCATTTTGAGTACTATAAATTTGTATGTGTTGGTAGGTCTCCATTAAAATGAAAGCCTCTCGTCTGCCACCATTTGAGAAGCGCTGAAGGAAGATGGATTTATAATGGTACCCTAATGCAGTTCATGTATTTTGAGGAGGCATAGTGAACGGGTGAAAGAAAAAGACTAGCAAAAGTAAAAAGAAAGTTATTGGCTTCCACAGTGAAGTAGTGACAGACATACTCTGTTGATCATTATATTGAGCCTGGAGAAATTTGATAATAAAACAGGGCCTTGTCCATCCCCTGAGAGCTTTGTAATTGCAATGTTGAGGCACTGTTAGTAATTCGAAGCATGCACTACCTACATATACATTTATTCATAATTACCTGAGGGAAAGGACAGGACTGAACAGTAATGTCTATTAAAAGTGCACTAAATTTAATGGACATAAAGTATGGCTGCAAATTAAGGGCAGTTGGGCTTTCCGTGCAATCTCATCTCCTCTGTGTTACAATGTCATCTGTGCCATAAAATTTATATACAGTATATTCAAATTAATTTCTACATCACTTGAGTGTGATGCTACTTTCTTAAATCATTAACTCATCATTGATTTAGTTACAGTACATTTGTTGTTGATTTATCCTTTGCAGATTAACATAAGCTCACAGCTCACCCCCAGTTAATTGTGCCATGTAGTTCATAACCATGCCATCCCATAAGAAAGCAAATGTGTCAGAGTTTGCAAGTTGGTCAAGCATTAAATTAGCTGTCATGGAGCACGTTTGTGCCTCCTCCAGAGAACTGTCTGCCTACAAGCTTCAACAGTGAGGAAAGAGAGATGAATTGTGAAAATAATTAGCTAATATATTTTATCATTATTTCGTACGCTATAATAGCATATAGCTTCATCTTTTTCTAAAGACAAAGGCATTCGGTGACCTCCGTCACGTCCAAGCATGAGGAACAAAGCTATGACAGTAAATTTACTTAGCAGCAAAAAAGTTTGCTTTACTTTCATTTGCAGTTACTTCACTTGAATTTGTAAAGGAAAAGAATAGAAGTCAAGCTGGATTTAAATTTAGGAAAAAAAATCACACTTTTCATGAAGAATTTTGTGAAATAACTGTGATACAAACAATAACAATACAAACAGTTGGATCTTGTTTTAATATATTTGATTTATATAGATTTGATAGCTATATTTTACATATTTCCTATTTGTTGTTTCATATTTGATGTAATCTATTTATTCTGCACATTATTATTTATTATTTCTTATTACACGGGAGACAGGCATCGACATTCCGTTGGCAATTTCACTGCTGTGTTATTGTGCAATGACAATAAAGAAAGTCTATGTCTATATGAAGAGATAAATATCTTACATTGAAAAGATAAATGAATAGTGAATTTACATTTATTACCACATGAACACACATAAAAGTACCAAAAATTGCGTAAATTGAGTAACGATACTCATACCCAGATGTGTATAGGAGGAAGGCAGCTCTCTCTCTTTCTCCCAGCCATTTTTTGTCAAACCTTAACCTTAACCTAACATGCATGTTTTCGGAATGTGGGAAGAAACCGGAGTACCCGTAGAAAACCTACACATGCAAGTGTGAGGTAATTTCACTCTTAAGAAAACTACATTGACAAAATATACATAGTCAAATGACAAAAGTCTGTATGTCCAGACTTGAGTTACTAAAAAATACCGGTATATTTTGAAGTGAAGAACTTCACATGCATCACCTAAGCATGTTCAATCAAGCAATGTTGAACTTCTTTCCACAACTTGAAAGCAAAATTAACACTGAGGGCTCTATTTTCATAGACCAGGCGGAGATGCGGCGCACCTGTCCTGGGGTGCGCCTACACCGTGGCAACGGGGTCTGACCAGTGCACTTTGCAATTTTCATGAGCGTCGCAGTCACAAGTGACAAAGAGGCAGGAGAGAAGGTGTGAGAGGGTTTAACACAGCTGAGTGTGATCTTTGCTCAAATGAACGCCTGTCATTGCCTTTAAATGCACAGGGCCCACTGGACTGCACATCAGAGATCACAATGTGCGTCACCATGGACGCGCATTCCTGCTCAGCAATCGCAGGAGAACCTTTGGTGGTGTATTAATGGGATCTCCTCATCCTTCTTGCATGTACTCCCACCTTTTCAGATCACGTTAACAATAAAGATCGGGATCGGTTCTACGCTAGGGCTGTGTGTGTCTTCACAGCTTATATGGCCCCCTACCCTACTCTCCTCAATCAACATCCAATCACTGTTAGTGTGCAAATGAGCTAAGACGCCGCAAAACAAAGTTGGTTGGTGGTTAAAATCTGGATGTTGGATTTTTTTTCATTTAATTTTTCATTTTTATTGTTTGCATGCCACAGTGAAACCCATAACAGCAGGAGCTGAGTCTTCTAGTGGTAAACCCAAGTTGAACAGGTCTGACGGTAGAAGCCTGATAGTGCAATCCACTTCTCCAGGTTGAGGGCTGGACACACAGCTAACAAGCAATGCTGTGAACAAAACAATGTGGAAAAAAAAGTGCTGGCACATGATGTGTCTGAATGTAGGCCTGCTTAACATTTCTGACTGCCATTTGTTTTTCTCTTTTTTTCCTCTTTGAATGAGATTCATGAGATGATATAAGCCTAATATATACGTACTTTGTATCATATGCCATGGCTGTTTGTGGTTTGTTGAAAAAGGTGAACCCATTAGTAGGCATCATACTTTCAGCTGCCGTCAGGTTGCGTCCCATTATGCATGACGTCTTTGATCTGACATCAGATGTGATAGGACAATTAATACAAAAATGGACATGCTGGTTCAGATGATTACATTAAATAGTGATTTATTGCATTGAAATGCGCCTGTCAGCCAGTTTAACAATGCGCAGGGTGCGCTTTGCCTGCTCCAAGAATACACCAGGTTGGAGCTGACGACCTTTTAGCGTGCTGTTTTGTCACAGGATTTTGACTGCACCAAGCTGAAAATGTGGACACCTTCCTCTGGTGTCCTCTAGAACCCTAATGTTGAGGATGCAGAACCAGGAAGTAGTGATTTTTTCCTAAATAGATGGCAGTATTGCATGTTTTAGACTTTTTGTCTTATGCAGCAATTTTGTTTTGATCTGAATCTTAAGTAAGTTCAATCAAGTGTAGAATTACTTCGGCTTCTGCCTGGACATTAGCATGGCAGTAGCTGTTGAACTCTGGGAAAAAAAGCAGACACATGCTCCAAGCAAATGAGTGACACTGGGAACACAGAGTGCAGGTAGGATTGCAAGTAGAACTGCACTTTATGTGCAATTCCAATCCTGCTTCACACACTACCACTTCTATATTACACGCATTATCAATAGTAGCGATGCAATAGCTCACAGTCTGATGAAAACTAATATGAAAACTAATATGTATTTCATTTGTCCATAGCATATTTAGACAATGATGCCAATGTCAAGTAATGTGATAGGTGTGCTGGTTGGAAAACGAGCAGTTACACTTTTTCTAAAAAAAAGAGGTACACATGGATGAGGACAGAAAAATAATACAAACCTGTGGCTTATAGTACAGATAGTCAGTGACTTGCATTATATACTGGAATAAAGTTAAAGGCAATGCTGAAGACAACAATTACAAATGTGGGCGTGGTTGGCCATTTCCTAGGTGTGACAATGCAGGAAAACAAAACAAAACAGGAAATGTCACTAAAGCAATGCATTTCCATGTAAACACAGACTGTAGCCCAGACCTGATGTTAAAATTAACTCCCATAGATGAAAAACATGTCCTCTTTATACGGTTAACACTTTACCATGATTGATTTGGAAAGGGCAACACAGTGATAGCTCCATCTGCAATGTTTTTTTTTTTTTTTTTTTTTTTTTTTTTACTGTGCTGATGTGTGTGGCTCTGCTCACTCTTAGTGTCTGAACGTGTGAAACTAATTTGTTGTTTTTGAAGATGGCAGCAATTAATCTTTCAAATGACCTGGCTAGATTAAATGAGAAGAAAGAGAGGATGCTAGGAAAATAAATGCCAGCATTAGGGAAGAAATTACAAGATGACCTTACTGAACAATGATTTATGGATTCCTGAGTCAAGCAATTACAGCAGGTGATACCTTTGAAATCTCAAACCAAGGAAATCAAATGTGCTCCGATGCAAACTGTGCACTTGTCAAGGTCGTTTAAAGTGTTACCTGCAAGGCTCCTTTGCAGTCATTCCTTCTGCTGACAGAGCTCATTGGAGGTGGTACAAATCATAGAAACATCTGCAAAAACATGATTTCCAACCACCTTAATAATACGACACATAGGCTTTATAGGATGCCTGTTTTCTAATTGAGGAAAATTGTAAAAGTCACAACATAAAAAAAAATATTGCATCTACTGTTTATTGCTACTTCGAATCCTGTTGGAAAAAACAATCAATCACACTAATCTCAAGGATTATGTGCTTTCGCTGAGTCTCTGATGGCCCCATATGAGAATATTTTTATTATGTTGCCTTGTATAAATGCCAGCAATGAGGACTCATAAATACTACATCTGTGCCTACAATTCGGAACTCTCCCTTGCCACTCCCGTTGTAATGACTCTCTCCAGCACACACTCTTCCTGCAAAACATGGAACATGAGGATGAAAGCAGACTTACACTCCATTCCCTCCATTTGGAACACATCTCCCCTCACCATGAGCCAAAACACATGAAATTACACGGCATGTAAACATGGGTTTTAATTACCAAAGAAGACTATAATATTGAGCTGAAATGGTTTAAGCAATCTAGTTTACAGCATTTTACTCTCATGCTGATGACACTGGCTATTGGTTCTTTGCCCATGTTACCCATAATTATCTGAGACAGCTGGTAAAACAAAATCAACAAAAAATGAAATAATGGGCTGATGTATGAAAACATATTAGTATGTAGGCTTCTTACACTGAGTGCAATTGTTTGTCTTAATGAGCCAGAAAAAGTCAACATGTGCACATTCATAATGTACATTCACATATGTATTTGTGTCAATCAAATGTTATTTTATATATGTATGTACGTATGTTTATGCATGCACATCATAATTTATGCTACTCACACATTCAAGCAAACTTCATTACTCATAACATACAAAACACAGGATTGTGGCATTCAGCAATGAATGTGCTCCTCTTCCAAATAGTTCCAATGTTTTAGTGCAACATTTATTTTCTGTGACGCTGCAGTTGTGTATGATACGATTCAAACTTCTGCAAATTAATAATTCCAGTAAGTTCAATGCACCACCATGTGTCAATATGTTCCTGCTGTTAAAAATGAACTTAACAATCGCACACCACACTAGCACAGTTTAATGAGATCCAAAACAAAAGTTGTATTAAAAACTTAACTTCTGCAACAATGACAAAGCTCATTATTGTTGCATTCAGTTAACAATATGTTATTTTTCAGAGCTTTCATGACACAGCTGCATAATATTCAGAGGTATTGTATTCATAAGGGATGAGCGAGTACACCGCTGTTCACGCATCTAAAGTTTCTGTATCCGTACGGGCATAAAGCGGGAGTGGGTGTTCTCGAACCAGAAATGGGCGGGGCTTACATCTGAACATTATTTTAAGTCTGAAATTGACTCTGATTGATCAGAAGTTTCTATATGTATTTATTATTCAGTTATATGTACACTGTGTTATGAGTTTAAGTGATTCTTGAGACTTTATTATTTTAATTATTTTTAATGAATTGTGTGATGCTGGTGATTCATGCAAACATGGCAATAAAGGTTACCATTGCCACTGTCCGAATACGGATAATGATAAAATGTACTCCTTCCTTTCTCGTATCCGGCAAAAATACATTATCCCTCATCACTAGTATTTATAATAATTTACCTTTTGAGGGGAAAAATATGAACAACACAGTTGTTCAACACCACTGTGAACTACAGTCGTAGAAATTAAGTATGCTATTGTTTTGTTGGAGGTAGGGATGTCCGATATTGGCTTTTTTGCAGATGTTGTCCAACTCTCAATTCCTGATTCCGATACTAATACGTGAAACATCACAAATATTTTTCTTGAGTAAATTGTTCAAAAGTAACAATGCTCTTACCTGCAAAGGAGTACAATTGTTTTGTTGGCTTCTCCATCCATCTCTGAGATAATTAGTGTACTACATATTTTATATTACACATGTTTCTTGTGCCTTGATTTATGTTATTTATGTTATTTTGTGGAGTTTGCATGTTCTCCCCGTGCATGTGTGGGTTTTCTCCGGGTACTCCGGTTTCCTCCCATTCCAAAAACATGCTAGGTTAATTGGCGAAATTTTCCATGGGTATGAATGTGAGTGTGAATGGTTGTTTGTCTATATGTGCCCTGTGATTGGCTGGCGACCAGTCCGGGGTGGACACCGCCTCTTGCCCGAAGACAGCTGGGATAGGCTCCAGCACCCCCACGACCCTCGTGAGGAAAAAGCGGTAGAAAATGAATGAATAAATGAATGTTATTTTGTCCTCTATTGCTCATGTAGTGTAAATTGCTACTTCTGCGTGGGATCAATAAAGCAGCTGGGATATGCTCCGACCCTTGTGAGGATAAGCGGTAGAAAATGAATAAATGAATGAATGAAACTCCTCACATTTCCGATTAAACCACGGCCACTTCCGGTTTATGTGCCGCCCACTCCAAGTACAGATACGGATACAGATCATTTAGATGGGTGAACTGATACAGATAGTGGTGGACTCATCCCTAGTTTTTACTACTCTGAGTACTTTTTTGAGCTTCATGGTAGCCTAGTGGTTTGCATGTTGGAGAGATTTGGGTTTGAATTTCCATTTGGGCATCATCAGGAGATTTCTTGGCTGAGGCATTACAAAATTAAGTTCAAGATTCCAACTTCCAGACAGTGGGTATGAATGATCTTCCATACCTGGAGCAACATTCCCACAAGCCTCCTGGAAACATTGGTATCAAGCATGCCATTTTTTTTTTTTTGAAAAATGGTGCAGCTACCTTTTATTTATGTTTTGGGTTGTTTGTAACCTAATCTGATTAACAGTCTATTTCACTTAATGGTTGATTAACTCAAACATGTTTGTTGTACTCCCATTTCTCATTTTTGCATTTTGAACCTCTACTTCCACCCTTCTTAAGATCTAACAGTGCTAAATATAACTGCCCTTATTCAACTGGTCTTAAAATTTGCATCAGGAGCGTAAAATGTTTTGTTCAGTCTATGTCTTTGTGTGATATGCTGTATGAACCCAGTTTATAATCCCGTGTTTCTTTGAATTTTACATATTGCAGTATTGGTCTTATTTTTGTGAAATGCATCCAATGACATCACAGCAAAAGAAGCATGATGTATTCATTCATTACACACCAGGTGCCTTGATGTTAGTTTGAGGCAAGATCTGCTACTTAAATCAGTATTAGTTGATATTGGTATCGATTGATATCAGTATCCGTAATCAGGTGCTGGACAATATCGGTATGTTGAATACCGGTAAGAAAACCAATATGGACCATGTCTAGTTTGATTGACTATTATAGCAAACTAAGCAGAGCAAAATTATTCAAAGCCACACAATGCAAGCTTAGCATTACATCCAATACATGGTCATTCACACATTTGATTATAAATATGTTTCTTAAAAACGTCAGAATCACCACAAACCACACTGACACATAGGACAGTGGTGACATGTGTGAGGCACCTTATGTGAAAAAAACACTCTGAAAACAAATGACAGTGAAGAGCACAATGTTGCAGACACTGTAAGGGATAGCATGTAAATGCCCTACCGTCCAAAACCATTCCTCCAACAGTCCTTGCACCCATTGTATGATTGATGAGTAGCTTTGTTTGTGACCCCTCTCAATGTCAAAAAATCATCAGGCACTGTGATTCTCTGATTGGGTCAAATACCTCTGCTGCTGTGAGAGGGTGAGGACACACTCTGCTGTCCCCCCAGACATACAGACTAGTATTCAACATGGACAGCAAATTCAGTCACAATAGCACCCTTACAACACAATAAATAAATTATCCGATGTTGTTATTTTTACCCAACAAGGCACCCTTTGATGCACTCATACAAGAATGAGAATGAAACAAACACCATGTATGAAACACAAGCAGAACCAAATCAGAGGTCTTACCATTTCATATTCTTAAACCCATCTACAAATGGTGGTATGCATTTTAATTCTTTTAATTATGGATCCTTTCCACAATTACCTCAAATTAAATTACTCTGCAAACCTCAGAAGAATACATAGCTAACGAAGAAGGGGATCATCCTGCCAGGGATTTAACCTCAAGTTCTCTGTAAAACGTTGAGCTATAGCCCCCACGACCTAAATTCAACTCCATATGGAAATATTGAAAATGCCTAAAAGCCCACTTTGTATCCATTCTAGAACCCAATCAGCCTCCAAATCCCTTCTTCCCTGAGTCCTACTCCATTCGTGGGGCTATAGAGATTACAGAGAACAACCCTGCCTGGCAGGCATGCCACACTTAAATAATCTCTGGGTGAAATCCCAGTGTTAATGGGGTTTCTGGATCATGGCACTGCTGTGTTATGACGCTCGATGGCATACTGGGCGCATAAGCCAGGCATGCTCCAGGAGGCAGAGGATGTACAAAGCAAGGGGTGATAGGGATGAAAGGAAGAAAAGGACAAAAAGTGATGTGAAGAGAAGTGGATGGAGACATGGAGGGAAGAGCGGGAAGAAACAAAGAAAACAATGCTGCAAAGGAGTGGATAAAAACAAGAGGCAGGAGGTGGAGAGAATTGAGAATAGAGAGGCGAGAAAGTCCCCTGAGTGGGCCACAAGAAGCTTGCCAAGGTCTAAATGACATTACTCTGCATGTTATATACTTCATGGCCTTGGGTGGGTGTCCTGTGTGCCAAGAGATGCATAAAATCTTCGCTGCTATTCTTACCCCTTCACTCCAGCTGACCCATAAACACATCCATCTCACACTTGAACCATGGCATCAAAGCAAGGGATGAATTCATTACTGGATGTTTCAATTGCAGCAAATTAATTGCTTTCGTCCAAAGGACCCGGGAACGTGCATGAGACAATTTATGCAGACAGATTACTGTCTGTTTCAAAGACATGCCCACATGTATGGGAGGATGGGTGCTGTTTTGGCAGTGCATGTTTTGAATGGATGGTTTGCAAAATATCTTTCTGTGCTTCAGAATGCTAAAGCTCTGTGGGCACTACCCACTCTAATTCCTTAGTGGTGACTTTGTCTTTACTTCATCATCTTGCCTTGTTTTTCTACCTCAGTGTTTTTCAACCTTTTTTGAGCCACGGCACGTTTTTTACATTGGAAAAATCTTGTGGCACACCACTGACACGTGCATCAATAAGTCTATCGGAGGAACAAGGTAGGTGTTGCCACACGGACCAATATTCCATTGCTCTGCCAGTCTTTACACCACAGACACTCCACAGTAGCCACGTTTTTACATGATGAGTTTTCTCTTTCCAAAGGACCTTTCGGGAAACAATGGTATCCATGGAAAGGAATATTCCAATCTCTTGTCTACATGCACCGTGAAAATCAACCAGAATAGTCAATAGGGCATGCCCAGTAAAACGTAAACATCAACATCACGTGATACCGGCTTCCCCAAGTTTTTCTTTCACTTGTTGGAATAACTCCGTATTGCCAGTTTTTCGTCTGTCCAGTCTTGAAATTTTGTTTGAATCAAAAACCAACTTTGCTTAGTCCAGTGCCGATTGCTGGCCTCCATTTTTAAAACTGAAGAACGTCTGGATCTGCGTGTTACGTCATATCTGAGCATGCTGAGCACTCCTGAAAGAACGCACCCGGGATCAATTTAAACAGGAAAAGATCAAATTCAATCTTGCTAATATTTTATAATTAAACTCGGGACATGTTTTATATAGATATATATTTTCTTTTTTTAATAAAACTGGACTTGTGAATAAAGTATAGAAGGGTTTAGATTCTGTTTCACAGATGGCAATGCATACGAAAGCTGCTTGCCAACCGCCAATAAACAACAGAAGAAGAAAAACACCACAAAGAAGAAGAACGCACCCTGACAACTTTCCGTTTGAGCGGGTACAAGATACCTCAATCGGATTGGTTAAAGGAATATTCCATCCCAGTTCAATTCATTCCGTTTGAGCAAATATAGCAAATGCAATTGGAATATTTGGGTCCATATATTCATGGCTATTGACATAATATTTGCAAATGATGATTAATCAATGTTAACTATAAAAAGTGATATTGGATAATTCCTCACGGAACACCTGACGGTTTCTCAAGGTACACTAGTGTGCCGCGGCACAGTGGTTGGAAATCACTGCTCTACCTAACTAACTCCACATGGATAGAAGAGACAAATTCGCCATTAAAGAACAAAGTAAGCAAGTTTCACAATTTTGCCATCTCAATGACAATCTCAAAGTGCAATCTCCTCCATATATGCCAACATACTGTATGTTCTCATACGAAATCACTTCCTGTAGCATGTCTAAATTACATATGACTCTTGTGCAAACATACAAATAGGTGAATTACACTCGCCCCTCACCCCCTACATTATTAATCTTGCATTAAGAATTAATGGCCTGTTTTTAGTTTTTAAATGCATTTTGAAGCAAATTACACATTGTATGCCATTTTATTGGAGGTGTGAATAATCTCACCACTGGCATAATAATCCCTAATAAAAACATGGACTACTGTTGAAGCCAAGATAAAACTAAACACTGTATTCCTGTCTTAGAAATGTACTCATCAGAGTTGGGTTGGGATCAATTGTGTCACGTTCCGGCTTGTGAGTCTTACGGTAAGACCCCAGGATGCAGAGATGAGGACCCAATTGCAGGTAAAAATATATTTAATAATGCTATGCAGCAGAACAATGCACTAGCATGACCAACTCACAAATGACAATGACCCGACAAAGGAAGGAGCCGCTATAGGAATTACTGCACTTACAAGTTGTAATATACTAAGAAATTCCAAAATTGTGAAAACGTCAAATAAGGAAATTTATTGTGGAATATCCCACATACATCAAAACATGTCACAACACACTCCAGGTAGTATCAACATTGTGTCTGCAAGTATAACACCATAGCTGCTTGACTGGGTGCTTTGTGTTAAAGCTTGGTAGCAGTGCTACACTGTGGTTGCATCCTTTCCATGACTAGCTTTCATTTTTCAAGTATAAAAACTTCATATTTTAGAAAATATTTAGTGCGCAAAAAATAACTAACTCATCTGTCATGAAAAAAAAAAATTGTTCTTTGCTTGACTTCTAATGGAATCCACGCTCTAGTGGAAATAGAACACAGTAGCAGTCGTGCTGTTATTTGACTCTGCACATACAGTACTATTTCCAGAGATACGATAATGAAGAATAACAGCATTTAAATAAAAAAAAAAATGTCGGCAGCGGTTCAAGCAGAGTAATTTATGTCGGGATAAAACGTGTCAGGGACAGAATGTCCTTAGAGGGACAAAACAGCAGTAATTAAATGTACAAAGAGTAACATGAGGTTGTGTTAAGGACTTTGACACTTCAGATTGTATTTATTTAAAAATGTGACCTTTCACACCAAGTAAAATTCATTACAATCGGAAGCAGCCAGAATATCCAACAATGCATGTCAAGACTGCATGAAGAACACAATGGTTGGAGTGTTTGCATACATTAGCAGGCTGGCAGCGGGGTGAGGGGAATATGTGTACCAGTTAATTAGCACACACAAGAGGGCGTCAGGACAGGCCTGTCTAAATCCCCCGTTTCATCGCCTGCCACCACAACAAGGCCTGATAGATTACCCTGCGAGCATCATCATTTTAGCCAGTCAAATACGTAGCACAAGCAAAACATCTTTTAAATATTTAATTGCATAAAAATATCATTATGAAATAATTCCTTTTGACATTTTAAATTTGTTATATCAGTGCCCTAAAGTCAACAGATGTCATTCCAACCTGGATGACTCAAGCACTCGCAGCAGTTGGTCGGTTAATCTGTAATCCTTCAATGTGAAATCTTGAAGAACAGAGCCATGATGCATTTCTACTGTGCATTTGTTGATGGTTCTAATTTCTTATGTCCTATCTGCGTTTGATGTGATTGGTAATTGCAAATTGCATTGACAAGTTTAAAGATGTTCCCGGAATGTGAACTATTTTCATCCTACACAGCATGAGCACTCCATGTGGAATTTTAAGGATTTTTTCAAACACATTTACATCTACCCATGCAGTGCACAAAAATACATTTCAAGTTTAAGGCCATATCATGTATTGTTGAACCTAAGGTGCTTCGAGCAATGGTTCTTAACACTACAAACAGGGAGAGGACTAAGCGACTCGGGCAGGGGCAGCAAGCCAGCATCCTGTACCTTACGAGACAAGTTTACCAAATAACTTGATACAAAGCAAAAGCTGAAGCGAGCTGAAGAAAACCTAATAAAGTGGAGGCAGTGTCGCCAATGCAATACAAGCCGTTTTTTAACATGCCATTTGTACCGTGCACTTGAATGAGACACAGGTGAGCTGCCGCCATCTTGGGAGAGGCGGTCGCTGTGTGCAACAGGCCAATCACAGAGGGTGAAGAGTGACTACATAATGAGCATTTTCTGAAAACATGAATATGGATAATGACGAAATATACTCGTATCCAAAATATTAATGCAAATAAAAACGCATTATCTGTAACGGATGCTCATTTATAATGAGTATTTGAGAAATAAATGCATGGTGAAATCCCAAATGTGAGTTGTTGATACCAGCATTTTGTTCATGTTCTAGTAATAGAAGCATATTGGCTTTGAAATAAGCTATGAAAATAAATGTTACAATAAATGTTCCATGTGTAGCTCTTGGCCATTTTCATTTAGTAAAACTATATCTCACAAGAAAAAAAACTTGGTGACTCCTAATATAGCTAGTAGTACATTCAAATATTTACACGGCATGTATGTAATCAGTATTGGTATCGGTATCAGCTGATTTCACTCATGAATTATATGAATATATTCATATATATATACATACAGCGCTGCACGGCGGTCGAGTGGTTAGCGCGCAGACCTCACAGCTAGGAGACCAGGTTTCAATTCCCTCCTCTGTGTGGAGTTCACATGTTTGCATGCATGGGTTTTCTCCGGGCACTCCGGTTTCCTCCCACATTCCAAAAACATGCTAGGTTAATTGGCGACTCCAAATTGTCCATAGGTATGAATGTGAGTGTGAATGGTTGTTTGTCTATATGTGCCCAGTGATTGGCTGGCGACCAGTCCAGGGTGTACCCCGCCTCTCGCCCGAAGACAACTGGGATAGGCTCCAGCAACCCCTGTGACCCTTGTCAGGATAAGCTGTAAAAAATGAATGAATGAATGAATGAATATATACACAGCTTACACAGGCACAGAGTTTGCCTGGCTGTGGATCTGTCGTGATCATGAAGGATAGGGGAAGATGGAGGTGACACCATTGTTATTGTTCGTCTATAAACACGCACGCACACGTCTACAGTTTACACACACACACATCTGTAAATAGTTCAAACACATGCAAACATCCGTAAATAGATTATTATTTTGTGTTATGTTCTAAATCTGTGAATAAATGTAGTTATTTTGTCATCAAAACCTTTTTTTTTCCTGTGGTGTTTTTGTTGTTTTATAAAAGTAAACAACTGTTCAGATGTTTGAGGCTGTCACTAAAACAAAAAAAAATATGGACATCAGCCTCTGTTCTGTTTTAATTTGCTCTTCTGGATTAAAAAAACAATTTTTTGGGTCAAAATGAAGTGTTTTCACTGCAACCGTCCTATGTTATACTGCCAATTTATAAATACCCAAAAAGTGGAGAGTCTAAAGTTTCTTTACAGAGTTTTAATGTTTATGTAGTCCTATAACTCAATATGTTGTAGGTCTTAAAAGTTCAGCAAAATGCCCCAAAACAGTATGGAGGTCTCGTCTCTGAAAATGGCTGACAGTCTAATATTTAATAAATGATCGTTGTCTCATGGTTGACTATGGCCTATTAAAAAAGAAAGAAAAAAATAAAGACAGTCATATGTCGTATTCTGGTCACTCCTTGGTGTCAGTAATGTTACATTGATGAGACAGTGCCTGCACTAAGTCAGCCATCAAAGCTATTTTTAATTCTTAAATTCAGAAAAATATAAACTGATTTTAGTTAACTTGGTAGATTGCTACAGTATTGCTCTAAATCTGTAATTATTGTCTGAATAATGTTGGCAGCCAGATAAATAATCTTAATGTGATAATTAGAAGAGTACATGCCAGTAAAATATTACTTACTACCGTATATTTGGTCATTGGAAGAAATTGCATATTTGATGTTTTTTACAGTCCATTAAAATGCAATTCCACTAACTGCGCTCTTGGCCTCAGAGAGAACATCTGTGGGGTGTGAATGAACTTGACTTGTCATTGATCCCTCTTTCTTTAGATTTTGGGTTGAACATGCATAAAACAGTCATTTTCAGATGAAACAATTCATTGTGCCTCCAACTGTCACTGATGCGCTGAGTCTGCAGGTAATGTTGGGCCGGAGTCATGATCAAATGTTTTATCCCTCTCATGATATTTCTCGCCCAGTGCCTTTGCTCAAAGTAGCTCTCTTTAAAAGCATACATCATGCTGTGAGACGACTCCACTTTTTTTCAATAAAAGATAAAGGCCATCTTATTACCTTCCCATTAAGAACGTAACATTTTGTTAAATGGACTACTATTTAAAACAGTCCTTTGAGCTCTGAGCCAGATTCAATGAATCTCAGCTGCACTTTAATCAACTCTGGCTCTGCTGTTCCTACATAGCCTTTTCATGATTAAGAAGAATAAAAATTCATAGTATTTGATTATTCCCAGTCTTAATTCAAAGAGAAGCTGAAGTCCCCAAAGGGTATTCGTACATAAATCAACAGCCATACTCTGAAATATCAATATAATTTCTATTTCAGGGCAAGTAGAAATTACCCATGTACTATATAAGACACAGAATAGCTATATAAGACATAAAATAGCCTCTTTCTCCTCCTTATACACAGCCCTTCAATTTCCATATCCATTAATGAGCATCTTGACCTCATTTGTGTTGACTGATAAAGTGGTTTATGAATGTTTTAATGTGCGAAAACAAAAACAAAGCCCTTTTTTATAGGCAAAATTAGGAAAACACTTGCGGTTGCGTGGCATAAAAGTCTACATCACTTAACCTGTCAGCCCTGATCACAAAAATGGTGACTGATACAGCTTTTGGCACAAAAAAGGTTATGATTGCTGTGGTGCAAATGACAAAATGGCCACAGTACAAACAGGCGCATCAGCACTTCTCTCCCAGACAGCTCTTGTACCCAAAGGAAAGGTCATGACGACCCATTTTTAAAGGCCTCAACTCCAACTGAGTCATATCAGGGGTCCATCATGGCTGATAGCGTGACACCCCAGGCCGTAACTAGCGGCTGTCAACAATAGTAAGTGCTTGTCATTTAATATGCCACTTTAGAGTCTTTCCCATATGGATATGGTTTGTTTGGCTCCCCAAAAATTATGTCAGGTATTGAGCATTCGATTACTCTTAAAGAGGCAATAAAAGGAGATTGTGATGTGTTAAGATGTGCCTTAAAAAAAAAAAAAACATACAGTAAGGTATTCTTAATGGTTTGCATAAGAAAAAAACACAATGATTTATCTGCTTTGCATTTGTATACTGCACAACTTTTTTTCTTTTTCTTGTTTCAGTTTTCATCTGCAAACATCTGCCATATTTACGCACCACAGGTTGGGATGCTATCCAAGTCACATATGGCCCCTCTGATAGGATAGGTTTACTCTTTGTCTCTTCTGTAAACCCATCTGCTACTCTTGTTCTTACATCATACCTCTCTGTGCACAATGACTGAGCTTCCTCTGCAAGGAGTAATTTAAAACAAGAAACCAGCTAGCTTTGCAGTGATAAAGACAACCTGAATACAGAATAGATGGATGGATGGATGGATAGATAGATATTGTTTTGTAATCAATTAATTCATGTTCACGTTATCCTATTCAGGTTCTTAGGTGAGTTTGTCTTAATCTTAAGTACACTTTGAAATGCAAAAAGAAGAAATGAGAGTGAGAAAAAAAAATTGAGTCAGCAACTTTTTGCAAACAGCCATTGAACTGAAAGACACTGTTCATTAGCTGATCAAATGTTTAAGACCATCGTTCAATAAAGTCCTGTGTGGGTTCCCATGTGACAGTTTGTTTGTGTTACCTTCTTGGGCTTTGGTTTCCGTTCTGGACACTCTTATTTTGTATTTAACTTCCTGTTTTGCCCTGTCTTCCTTCATTGCCCCAATCATCCACACCTGTCCCTAATTTGTATTGGTATTTAGTTCAGGTGTGTGCCTCTCTCGTGTGGGATCATTGTTGTTTGTCCGTCCGCTACCTGGGTTGCTTTTTTCCCTGCTGCTGCTATTATTGCACGCAATATCACACAAGTCTGCATACAAGCTTACAAGAGATACATACAATACAAGAAAAATACATACAAGAAATATGCATACATTTCTATCTCAAAGGTTCTATTGACTGTCAGTACATTTATCATTGAATATTTGCTTTTTCTGTTCGCTATGTATGCATTTATATTTGTTTAAAACATGACATGATGCATGTGGTGCATGCAAAAAAAAGTTACCAAATTGCAATCTATTGTTACTGCCATTATTAAGTAATCAGTTGCCCCTAAATCTTGATTATACACACTTTTTTCATTACAGTCTAAGGTAAGATATTTGATTTAAATAAACTAAAGTCCTTCAACAACTCTACAGAAGAAAACACCCTCCTGTTATTATGAAACTTACTGAGTTAATCAAAACATTACATTTACATTTGCGTCTTTAAACCTTTTTTATTTATACTTTTTTACATTTCAAATCCAAATTCGGTTTCACTGATTCAAATCTTCAGATAAATCATGTACTCAAACCTTTACAGACCTTTTTGTTAAAATAACAAAAAGAGTTTGTGGATAAAAATCTTACTGTTCCTGAGAAGATCATTAAACTGGGTTTGTGCTGGCAAACAGTGTTATTTTGCATGACCTCAAATCCATACAGCACTCTCTCTTAATGCATCAGAATTATACAATATTTCTGTAAACACATGGGCATTTCAACTAAGGTCGTATTTCAGAGTTCTGTCTCCACGTACTCAAAATATTCAAGCCAACTGAGTGATGTCTCGAGAGAGACAAATATGAATGAGTCTGGTCAATTTCTGTAACAATTTCCAATCATTTTGTTTAACTATTTTACATGCTTTTGTTCTGTCTCTTTCTCCAAAACACTAAAATAAATTTACATCGGGGAGATGCTGGTCTTCAAAAACTATGACCTACTTGACATATGCACAAACTGCATGAATACATTAATAGTGTTAAAGGGGACCCATTATGCTTTTTCCACTTTTCTGACCTATAAATGTAGTTAGAATGTTTTCTCGAATTTCTCGTGTTAAACAATGTCAATGTTTCAGATAATGAGATTTGTGCATTTGGAAGTGAACCCTGAAAGAAGTTTGAGATGGCTCAAAATGCTCCGGTTTCAAAAGGCATGGTAAAACTGCCCGTTTGTGATGTCACAGAGGGGCGGACTTCCTTATATGGTTCATAGTTAGGAAGCACTTTGGGTGTGTGATCAATCACAGCAGAGGCGGCTCGTGAGTGGAAAAATTAAAATAGACCATTTTGGCAGGAAGCACAAATCAAAGGAAATATAGCTGGAATAGGTGCAGATTCTGCAAAATCTAAAAAGTTTTCTGTGTGGGTTATTGTGTGTAGCTGCTCTGCAGGAGTCCACAACTCAATACAAAGGGTTGAAAAATTATCATAATAGGTCCCCTTTAACAAACCCAACCAGAATACTGGGTTGCATATAGAGCAGGGGTGTCAAACTCATGCCATGGAGGGCCGAGACAGGTTTTCTTTCCAGGCCGGTCACCAAAGCAGGTGATTTTAATGATCAATATTCATTCATTCATTTTCTACCGCTTTTTCTTCACGAGGGTCGCGGGGGGTGCTGGAGCCTTTCCCAGCTGTCTTCGGGCGAGAGGCGGGGTACACCCTGGACTGGTCGCCAGCCAATCACAGGGCACATATAGACAAACAACCATTCACACTCACATTCATACCTATGGACAATTTGGAGTCGCCAATTAACCTAGCATGTTTTTGGAATGTGGGAGGAAACCGGAGTACCCGGAGAAAACCCACGCATGCACGGGGAGAACATGCAAACTCCACAGAGATGCCGAGGGTGGAATCGAACCCTGGTCTCCTAGCTGTGAGGTCTGTGTGCTAACCACTTGACCGCCGTGCCGCCCACTTAATGATCAACACCACCTTCAAATTGCTGGAGAAACTAGTTGGCGAGAAAACCTGCAGTAATATAGAGAAATCCATTTTTGATAAAATCTCATGGGATGAATGTTCTTTCTTTAGGATTATTCTTGCATGTTTGTTGTTGCTGCTTTTATTTGCTTTACCTTCCGCCAGTCAATGTCAGTGAGTTAATTAATAATTCAGCAATGTCCAACAACTGAAATTATATTTAAGGAAACAAAAACAGATTGCTTTCATGTAAGTCATAACTCCTGTCAGAAGTGTTTCTATTTTCGACTCAAATATCAACATTTCTTTATTTAGTTTTCATCGTTTAAAGTATTTGTTTATGAAATAACAAGTTGGAGGAGACAAAAAAGAGAGCATAAATAAGGGATTCAATCACGCCCTGCAATACAAGTAAAGCGTGAGGTGTTTAAGCAGAGTTACAGTTTGAACACAGCTACAAAGCTTTTCCAGTTCAAGTCTGACTTTGAAATTCATCATCTGCTGTGAGCTGCGTACAACAGGTCCGTTAAAATATTTTTCCCCACTTAACATGTATGACTTTGCTTCTTCACTTGAGAGGAACCTGAAGCAGTGCCCCCCTCATTGTAAAAAACATGAAATTTGCATCTCATCACTTTGAGCTTTGTGTCAAAAGGAGAACAGACACACTGCAAACAAATATCATTATGCAAATAAGCACACAGTCACTGTCATTTATCTTAAGTACGCCTGCATGCCTGCTCAATGTTATCCCAATCCTGTTACTTTTCTTGACGTACTTCGATTTTGAAAATCCATTCAAATTAGCACGCAGAAAGAAAAGCACTTTGTTGGTCTGACAACCCACTACAAAGTAAAAAAAAAAAAAGTATTGCTGCAGAAAAATATTTCCTGGAGGTGCAGAATCGAACTAGCGGCAACGTCATTGAATCTCTGATTTAGAGGGTTAACTCTCCCCAGACAATTAGCCCCAGCTTTGCTTCAGTGTCTACAGCGTAAGGGTATCACACTGATGGACAGGACCTGTATTCCGGCGCCAGACGATGGGCCTGGCAAGCGTGTACCGGTTGGCATTTAAAACACCTCCGTTCACTCCTCTGTCATGGCAGAAGTGACGGACCTGACAGGCTCAGTCTCTTGGGAGCCACCGGGCCACTTTCCAATCTCCCTGGGTCAGTGCGGGGGTAAGATGCCAGTGAGGAGCTTCTGGCTAGAAACACTAATTATCATAGCTGCCTTTCAGTTAGTAGCACTGTGTTGAGCACTAGGTAGCTTGCACCTTCTAGTCATGCTGTCAGATACCTCACAGGACAGCCTCTAATTGTGCAGAATGTAAAGCTCAGGGTGTTTAGGGTTGGGGCTGCCAAAGGCAACTTTCTGCATGACTGGGTTATGCAAAATAAATGGGCAGACAAACAAGTGTTTTAATACCCCCGTTTGTGTGCTATGTCATTAAAAATCTACTTTATCATTTTTTGATTGGTGGAAAGGGGAACATTGTTGTCACTTATCGCGCACACGCTGCAACAGAACTGCAGCAATCTCACTAACCCACAGAAAAGCCTCGGCCCAAGCTCATGATAATTTAATAACTGCTTGAAGGCAGAGTTTGAGGCATTGGACAAATATAAATATTAATTAACACACTAGGGACCTAGATAACGTGTGAAAGCTCCTCTTCCTGTAAACTGTTACCATATTAAAGAAAATTGGTCATATTTTTGATGCGATATTTAGAATATGCATTGGAAATTCAAACATTAATTTTTTATATGAAAATATGCTCATTGATATTGATGGAGATTTATTACACTTGCAGTAAGTACATTATAAATTAACTTATAATGTCCCTCTTGGACATTTTTTTTTAAAGTCAGCAACAATGTACAGTAAATTCTATGCATTCTGTAGTCATAGCAAATCAGCAAGAATTTGCCATTACCTTTTGTCGTTCCTTTTACCTTTTACCTTTGCCTTTACCATTACCAGGTTGTGCGCGGTTCTTGTAAAATGCTGCTGCTCTCTAAATCAATGTTTGTATTCGGGATGAGAGAGCACACCGCTATCTGTATCTGTTTACCCATCTAATCTGTTCACTGTATAATTGTGCCACTCTGACTTCTTCAGTTAAGACGTTGACTCAAGAGTAGAGATTTTTCTTTAATGTCATATACCAAAGCTAGATTTTATTCATATATACAGTTGATGTCGTCTAAATATCACCTTTCATCCTGTATCTTGTATCAGCATTGATAAAAATATTTATGCATAATGCATAATATTTACGCATTTATATGGTAATGGTAATGGTTTTATTTCATTTGAACATGCATCAGATTACAATTGAGTGCATCCCATAACAATCCCTACCCCTCCATCTGGTACTTTCACAATCAGTAACTGTTACATTTGTTCACTTCCTGCTTTCCATAATACAGTTTGTTTTTTTTTTGTTTTTTTTTTTTAATAATGCACCTCGTACCGAAGTACAAGGTGATATGAGCATCCAATGACATAATGGGTACCATAGTAAGTGTCAATATAGTGATATATATAGCACATCATGACTGGTTCAAGACTCTTCATCCTTGTATTTAGCAAACATCAACTGCTTGTATTGTTTCTTGAATTGGCTCATCGTTGTGCATTGTTTGAGGTCCTTACTCAATCCATTCCATGGTTTGATTCCACATACTGAAATGTTATGGCTTTTTAACGTAGTCCTAGCATATAAGTGTTTCAAATGTAGTTCTTCCCTGAGATCATATTTCTCCTCTCTTGTAGAGAAGTATTGGATGACATTTTTAGGTAATTGGTTTTTAGCCTTATGCATTATTTTAGCTGTTTGAAGATGAACTATATCAGCAAGTTGAAGTATTTGGGATTTTAGAAATAAGGAGTTAGTATGTTCTCTGTAGGCGGCATTATGAATTATCCTTACTGACCTTTTTTGCAGTACATTTCGCGAGTGAAGATTGCTTTTATAGTTATTAGCCCATATTTCCACACAATAAGTACGATATATATGTTGACAATTATTGTATGTATGGTGTATTCTCTTTCTAGAAATTGTACATTTTTATGATTTCTAACCATACATTTGTATATAGTGTTGAGTATATATCTCAATGTGCCAACTTTCATTACAGAAATGTGTGAACATTGTTGTTGCTACACCGATGCCTTTGAAGAAGATATTGAGGTATTTAGGTAGTATTTTTGTTGTATTCAAATGAAATGTGTAACAAGGTATTAAGAGGATGCTCTTCATGTGACAGGGTATAGAACCACTGCAGTTATTTTACAGAGATTTCTTTCTTGACTTTGATACCTTTTCTGAAAATAGTAGCCAACCACCTAATTCTAAATTCCAGAATTAAGAACCCCATAATAATTTTGTGTCCTGTGCTAATCAACTTAAAACTCAACAGTCGGCATCTCTATTTTTGAGGTGCAGGTGTCACTTCACCATACCTTTTTCCACCTATACAAATGCTAATTGGAAGTCCCCCACTGTTTGTTGAGACAGTGATTTTATGACAAGTGCTGACTTGTTAAAGTAAAAAAAAAAATGGAATTCAGCTCCCTGGGGATTGCCCTCAGCTAATCAGTGTTGCAGTATTAAACCTTGATCTGGGAAATACTGTCTACCATGCAACATTGTAGGTTGTAATAAGAGCAGATTAAAGGGAATCACTCTCACCGAGTGGTAAATTCCACAGCAGTAAGCAACGAGTGACTTGTCAAACTCTGGATGGCATTTTCAGGGATTAGCCCATGATGTTAGGGTTCAAGCAGAACAGAGTAGGAGGGACGGTGGTTCACATTACCCCACCCTTCCTACATGTACACATACTGCTGAATGCTATATATCAAGAAACAGCAAGTAAAACAACCTAAGCCCTTATGCCACATGTAGAAATTAATAAAACCTTCTTTTCTAAGCAGTCATTTCAAACATACCATTCAAGTATTAAGACATTTTTATTGTCCAAGTTCAGTTTAAATGCTAAATTTAAAAATTGTACCTTGAGTGGAGCAATTTGTGAAAATTAAAGAAGCTCAGCTTGAGTGTAATGTCAAGTGGAAGAACAGTTGATTGGGGTGGTTCGAAAGATGACGCACAATGTGAGAAAGGGGTTATGCAAGGTCAATAAAAAAAGTGTTGTTTTGTAAATGGAATACAGAGAAGAATCTTGAAGGAATATTGTTGCATCTCATTGACAGAAGAAGCTTGAGGCGTTGAGGTGACGACCATGACTCCTAGCTGAGTCAGAACACTGTCAATCAACTGTCTGTCCACCGGAATCCATTTGACAATGAAATACAAAGTTATATGTGTGTGTATCTTTAACAAGGACACAACACTATCCTGAAAACATCCTGCAGTCACAACCAAACAAATGGTAGGTGTTATTGACAGACCTCGGAAAAATCAAGCTACAAGTCCTTATAAGCTTCTACTTTGACACCGTATTTGATCTTAGGGTCAAGACTAGTTAAATAAAAATCCACCAAGGGCCACATTAGATTCATTTTTAAAACTTCTTCCCCCATGTCCATGTTTTAGACAGCCACTTTGTCAAACAATCAAAGTGTGAAAGTCAACGTCCTTTATATTCTCAATGCTACTGTTCTCACAAAAAGCTATTAGTGTTTACAACCTTTTCGCTTCTCAAATGTGCTCTGGTTTGTCGGTGACCTTTTCCCGTCTATCACTTACAGGATCAGTATGCATTCTACTCACTGAGTGATTACTTTTCAACCTGTCAGTTCACCTTGACTTCAGCTGTCATCCCAGCATCTATTTTCAATGTGATATTATCTCTGTAACCTCTTATTAGTGGAACCCTTCTGGAGTCTCATTTTTAGCCTTCTCTGTTTGAAACGTATTCATGTTTCACTGTTTTTATGGGGCAAAGTAATGAGAACAAATAAATATGATCCTTACCTACCCTATCACCGTTTTAAAATAACCACCATAAAATTAATGGTTTATACCAGGGGTCTCAAACTCAATTTCCCCGGGGGCCACTGGAGGTAGAGTCTGGCTGAGGCAGGGCCATATCAAGTATTGAGAGTAGGGCTGGAAATCACAAGGTACCTCACGATATGGTAGGATTTGCAACACTCATGATAAAAATGACATCTTGATACGGTGATAGAGTGACCCCAAAAAAAATATTTCAAAGTTTGTATTTTGCTGCAATCAGCTGGGATAGGCTCCAGTTTACCTGTGAGGACCAATAACAGCATATTTTAACCAGAATACAAGCAGCAATGCTGCAGAGAGAATGAGACTGCTTCAGTTCAACATAAGTGGAAACAGGATTTCAGTTTAGGTGTCTGACAGTGACACTGTTTTTAAATACATTCATAAAACACAACATCTCTAGTTGACTCTAGTAGCATAACAAAAATACGGTATTTCCTGCACAATAAGGAGCACCCGATTATAAGGAGCAGTCTCAATTACAGGCTCTATTTTCTGTATTTAACACATTCTAAGGTGCACCCTGTTATAAGGCAAATTGTTAATTTTTGAGGGAATTAAAGGCTTTTAAGTGTGTTTTATAGTGCGGAAAATAGTGTACTATGTCAGCACCGGCATATTCACCGGAGACATACAAGACATACAATGATCTGGATAAGAGTGAGCAGCACGACAATTTTGACAATGTAAACTAAACACACATAATATCTTGATCGACCAAAAACAAGTAAACCTAATAAAGTGGAGGCATTGTGCCGTTTTAAACTTCCCAGTTACAACTTGTGAAGCACTGCTGACGCTGCTTTGCATCTCGAGAGAGGTGGTTGCTGTGTGCGACTGGCCAATCACAAAGCATGGAAAGTGAATACGTAATGAGCATTTTATTTAAACACGAATAAGGATAATGATGAAATTATTCGTTTCATACTCCTGTACGGAAAAAAAAAATATCTGTAATGGATAGTGCATTTTAGGTTCATCCTGAAATTTCAACAGAAAGCCGACTTTTTGCAAGTCATGTCATTAAATTTACTTTTAGACTATGTTTATTGTAACTGTATTAACAATGTGATGCTGAGAGCAAATATGCTAATACAATGCGTTGTGATACATCACAATAAAACAATTATCCACAACACATTAATTTTGGAATGGTACACATTTAAAAATATTTGATGCATACTAAAATAATTATTAATTTAGTTTTTGTTAATTCATGATTTGATTCATTTATTTTACCCTACTTATTATTTTCAGGTTTGTGAGGTACACCATAAAACAGTGAGACTAACCTATTGACTGTATTCATTAGATTAACAGTAAACATTATATTCATTCATTCATTTTCTACTGCTTATCCTCACTAGGGTCACGGGGGTGCTGGAGCCTATCCCAGCTGTCTTTAGGCGAAAAGTGGGGTAACCCTGGACTGGTCGCCAGCCAATCACAGGGCACATATAGACAAACAACCATTCACACTCACATTCATACCTATGGACAATTTGGAGTCGCCAATTAACCTAGCATGTTTTTGGAATGTGGGAGGAAAACCGCAGTACCTGGAGAAAACCCATGGGGAGAACATGCAAACTCCACATAGAGATGACTGAGGGTGGTATCAAACTTGATTCTCCTCGCTGTGTGGCCTGCGTGCTAACCACTCGTCCGCCGTGCAGCCCCTAAACATTATATTAAATGGCTAATTTGTAATTGTTGATTGCGGTGCTTTGACAATTTACAAGTTGAGTCAAAGATTGTACTATAACCCCACCATCCTACGAATTTTCCCCTCCTTACTGTGACTAATCATCTTGGAGGATGCTCTTCATCAGGCCCCCGTCTGCTCACCCAAGCTGTTGGCACTGACTGCCATGATAATGACTGAGGCAACTCTGAGATGATGTTTACAGGTTGACAGCAGCACTCTGCTCCCCCTGTATGCTCCAGCAAGCATTTCCATTTAGTTCACTTCTGAAGCACCTGCCTAATTTCTCTTAGGAGACAGAAATCCTTTAAAGCCCATTGTATCCTAGGGCAACATATTTACAGAGGCCTGGTTTTCCAATACCAAGAAGAGATTAACACTATTACCTGATATATGAATCCATGCCACCCACCCAGAGGCATGGTCAAGGGGACTGTCCTACTCCCTTCATCTTAACACAAACAGTTTGTAGTGAGTTCGGAATTCAAACTAACACTGATGAGTAGGAGTGTCTCAGAATTGACATCTATTTGAAAATTTGATTTAGAGGATTGATTTTAAGGTCTTGGAGATAAAGTCAGAGAAGCCAGACTGAGATGGTTGGGAAGTGTCCAGAGGACAGATAGTGAATATGTTGGTAGTAGGATGCTGCATTTAGAGCTGCCAGGTAGGAGGGATAGAGGAAGACCAAAGAGGAGGTTTATGGATGTAGTGAAGGAGAACATTAGGGTAGTTGGTGTGCGAGAGACAGATGCGGAAGACAGGGTTGGATGGAGGAGATTAATTTGGTGAAGGGAAAAGCCCAAAGAGAAAGAAGAAGATTCAGAGGAGCCTGAATCTCACAGTCAAATCATACTGTAGTGACTGCTATACAGTATGTTATTTCTGAGTTCAGCGTGTGAGTCGTGGATGGTGGTGGGAAATAAGCTTTAGGATATAAGTCCTGAGAGGGAGAAAACTACAAAGTGTTGACTATTGTTTATGCAGTGTTGTAGCATCTGCCTGCAAGATGTGTCTATTTTAAATAAAAGGCTATCTACAGCCATCCTGCTGCTGTGTCATTCAGCCATCGTTCCAGTATGAAGATTGTACCATTATGACTACATGGGGGTAGGCTGTGGCTGCTGTTGAGCACCCATTTTCATACAAGAATGTTTTTGTTATAAATACTGTGGCTTATTTTGAAACAAAATTAGTCTATCCATCCATTTTTTTTTTCTGTACCACTTATCCTCACGAGGGTCGCGGGCATGCTGGACCCTAAAATTTGTCTAATTTGTGTTAATAAAAAAAAAAAAGGAATTGAAAGTAAGTGTCTAACAGAAGACCTACACTTACCACAGATTGCTTTGAATGCTAGGAAGACCATCAACATCTATGAACCTTTCGGCTCATAATGACTACTAATAAAATATCTGAAGTATGGAAGTATGAAAAGGCTAAAGATGACTTCATTAAGTACAGCTTCTTACCTATCACACAATGAACAACCAGCAGTGTATCATTTAAAACAGGTAAGGATGTGATGCTAATTTCATTTTATATCCCTATTGTGGATTTTAGTCCAAGAAATAGGATGCTTGGAAGTTGTTGTTCAAGCCATATTATTCCTATTTCATGTGTACTTTTCTGATGTGTAATATGCCCACTTGCACTTGAAGACAGCCTCAGCAATCTGCCCACTTGCCGACAACAACTGTAAATTTTGTTTTGATTCATTTTGCTTTTTGTGACATTAAATACATTACCGTAATGTACTGTGGTTACTCACCCACCATGTTATATTTGTGAATGGTTTGTTACAAAAGAATGGAATCATACAAAGCATCGCTGCCATTCATGAAGACCATTTAGCTGCATGGGGTCGCACGACTGCCAAACTGACTGACAGTCTGTTTTTTCTTTATCCTGAATAGTCAATAGATGTGTGGACAACAATAACAACAGAGCTGCTGGCACATAGTTCAGTATTTCAGACATGTCTGTGACTTTTATCTCAATCAGTCTCCAAAAACAGTATGCACCCATTCACTAAACAGTGGGGATGTATTTTTTGGATGTATAGATTTGTCACAGACAGTTTGTCGAGTGGTTAGCGCGCAGAGTGGAGTGGAGTTTGCATGTTCTCCCCATGCATGCGTGGGTTTGCTCCAGGGACTCCAAATTGTCCATAGGTATGAATGTGAGTGTGAATGGTTGTTTGTCTATATGTGCCCTGTGATTGGCTGGCAACCAGTCCAGGGTGTACCCCACCTCTCACCTGAAGACAGCTGGGATAGGCTCCAGCACCCCCACTACCCTCGTGAGGATAAGTGGTAGAAAATGAATGAATGAATGAATATTAAAAACATATTCTATACATTCTATTCTATTCTATACCATTCATATACAGGAATCAGTTCACACATACCCATCAATGACACACACAAACAGTGTGTCATACAATTTAATAAAAGATTGACAACCACCACGGCTTTCATGGGTTTTCTCCAAAACCTTTTCACCTAGATTTGTTCATAGAATTTTTTTGTCTTTTCACTTCTCAAATGTTTTTCATCTGTTTAAGGTCTTTGCAGAAATAATGTGACTTCAAAGGCTGAATGATTGGAGGCAGCCATTGTTGTGTGGTAGAACATTTTCTATACCGCTTGGCCTTATTTTTTTTTGGCTGTACTCTCTTCATGTTCTGTTTTCTGTATTACAGACCATTCTGTTTTCAGCACATTGGCATCATAGTCATGAGATTGAGGGTTCAAATCTCAGCTTGGACATCTCAGTATGGAGTTTGCATAGTGTACCCATGCGCATACTCTAGTTTCCTTCCACCGTCCTAAATAAATATCCAGTTTAGGTTAATTGGGCATAGTCCATAGGTATGAATGTGAGTGTGAATGGTTGTTTGTCTGTATGTGCCCTGTGATTGGCTGGTGATTATTACAGGGTGCACCCAGCTGAAATAGACTGCAGCTCACCCAATACCCTAATGAGGACAAGCTGGGATAGGCTCCAGCATATCCGTGACCCAAATGAGGAGAAGCGGCACCGAAAATGGATGCATGGTTGTTTCCACTATACCTTTTGTAGTCTCTGATTTTGATTTGTGTCATAGTTGCTCCCCTTCATGTTCCTCATACCTACCTAATGTCACTTGTTGCTAGTTATCCACCCGGTGATATTCAGACAACATCCTGTGCACTATAGTTTCACGTTCATTGTGCCAGCTTTGCATCCTGGCTCACTGGAACTTTATTAAAAACTAAACTAAAAGATTGCCTCTTTTCTGCATCCCGGGGTTCAAACCTCTATCGATCATTGCACACTATGCTCTGTGCATACATTATTCAACTGTTTTATTAGAATCACCCATCCACGAGGGGTTTATTTTTTTCAATATGAATGAACTACATCAACTGCTAAAAATTATAATGACTTGGGAAAGTTCATAAATAGAGGGTAATAAACACACACAATATTTTCAACAAACAGAGCAGAAGTGTAAATTTGTGTAAATTATGCTTAAATTATTTCATACTTGGCACTTATGAAATAAACATTGTTTCTCATAAAATATGCCCGGTTGTAGGGCAGAAGTTGTGAAAAATGTATCCCGAACTATAGCAGTTTCATTGGGTTTATTACTCTTTAATATGTGTCTTGGTCATGAAATGTCCAAGGGGCTTCAGGAAGTCTTCAAGCTTCTTGCTGTTAGGTGACCTGACGCTGCATTATTTTATTTTTTTCTGGAGCACAAATTTGCAACTTAAAGCCTTCATATTTCATCATCAAACCACTGCTATTGTGTTGGTTTTTTTTTTTCTTTGCGATTAAAATCAATGGATGGACATTACTCGTGGATTTAAAGGACAGAAGGAAATAGTTTAAATAGTAACTTTAGCTGTTTGGTATTTAGGTAAAAAAAAAATCTCACCACCCACCACTAATGATAATTTATCTTCTGCCAATTGATGAAGAGTCAGACAAGTAGTTTACTATAATATACTGCACAAAAGTCAGACGTGAGTACCACTACACTACAGGTCATGCAATATCTTCATTCAACAAATAGGAGACCTATTGTGCTTTTTCCACTTTTCTAACCTATAAATGTAGTTAAAATGTTGCATTTTTGTGCTAAACGATACCAAATTTAAAAGTGAGCCCTGAAAGAAGTTTGGGATGGCTCTGAACGCTCAGTTTCAAAAGGCATGGTAAAACTGACGGATGTCCTTATATGGTTCATAGTTAGGAAACACTTTGGCCGTGTGACCAATTACAGCAGAGTGGGTGGAATAAAATAAAACAGGCCGTTTGGGCAGGAAGCACAAATAAAAGGATTTAATAGGTACAGATTCTGCAAAATCTAAAGAGTTTTCTGTGCAGGTTATTGTGTATAGCTGTTCTATAGGAGGCCATAACTCAAAGGGTCGAAAAATGAGCATAACAGAAAACGCATTCCCTCGTACTGTATAGTAGGTTTCTGCATCACTCTAGTGTCAAAAGACAACACATGACTGAAGACATTTTCAAAGGAATAATTAAAACAACACAGCACACAATCACAAGCTGTAATGTGTCTAAAATAAATGAAGTGGAGAGATGCAGCATGCTGACTCATCTCTGCTTCACTGTAAATATGATTAATTATAAATGAGTACAGCGTTTTTTTCTACACAGAACATAAAGCACCAAGTATGTTTACATGCTGAAACGCCATACAGTATATAGTTTCCTAAACTGCAAAAACTTTATGTATTATTATGTTAGGAAAGGTATTTTCAACACTGAACTTCATTACAACCCATTGTGTTTTAAACTTTGCATAGGCTTTTCTGTTGAAGGATTCCATACAGATAAATTATATACAGAAGGTTTTAGACAAAAGTCATGACCACTCAACTTAACCCATTGATATCAGTGTAAACAATAAAAATTAAAAAAATGAAAAAGTATCATAATAATACAATGTTGGGCCATGGCATACCAAAACTAATTAAAATCCATTACTTGCTCTGTCTGACATACTTCCCTTTTTAAAAGCCCACACACTCACTAAGCAACCTATTAAGGACTCTTTAAAGGCGGAAACTGCATACTTCGTGGCCTACATTTGTGGTGAACTCATAATCGGAAATCTGAAAGAGACCACACTTGAATTTCTATTGTATCCCTCCAGAGGTGGTGTATAAAATATATATACGTACATCTTTATACCATCAAACTCACCTGTGACCTACTCATGACCGTGTACAGCTTTTTTTAGTGTTGCCTTGGGATCACGAAATGATCCAAGCAGTGAGTGGCTGAGACCACCTTTTGTGCAGCTTTTGACTCCAGTCTTGCTGACTTCTCCTAAAAGGAGACAGACACCGGCGGCTATTTGTCGGCAGAATGCTAAGTAAGTACCTCATGGGCTGCACAGCGACCGATTGGTTAGCATGTCAGACTCATAACAGCTTTGTGGAGTTGCATGTTTTCCCCATGCATGGATTGTGTTAGGGTATTCTTTTCCTCCAACATACCCAAAATATGCTTGCTTGGTTGATTGGAGACTAACTAATGGTTGTGAATTGCCCAGGTCATCCATGACCATGAGAACAAGCAGTATAGGAAATGAGTTGTTAAAGCCTGGCAGTGCAGCATGGATGCACATTCCAGTTGGTGGTCTGATATCTGGGCATTGTCTCATCTTAGGTCAAATGAACCTATCACCTTTTAAGAATGGGTCTGAAAGATATTGCTGTATTTGGAAGACGAGCTAATATTTGCCCCAACCCATGACCAAGTGGGAAACTGTTCTTGTATTAGCTCACAGGTTCCTTCTACTAGCCCAAATGGGTTAGATTGGGGAAAGATTAATCTGGTTCCCATACAGAGCACTGTCATAGGACAAGCCCAGAATTTGGTTACCGTTTTTTCTCATCCTTGATCACAGGGCATCGACCATAACATGTCTCTCCTTCCACTTTTTCAATCAGACAGGAATCCACGCTATGTTGGTTTTTTTTGCCTCCTTGGCATTCTGTCAGCTGCCTCCAGCGTAGTTCCTCATTTTTTTTTTTTTTTTTTTTGCTTCTGTGCCCATTATTTGTTGAATGATGCTTAGTACAAGCCTCATATAGTATTAATAAGACAAACCCCATGACAAATTTAGGTCAGGGAAATGGCTGTTGGATATAGAATTTGACAGTTGACCTTCTCAGATGTACAATTCTTACAATCCGTTAAATTAATATAATTTTACTTATTTGACTACAATGTCGCTTGTCAACATTGAATTTGGGAATGATGCTTCTCTAATTAGTAATGTTTACCCCCAAAAAAAACCCATCTTTAAGATGTGTTCTTTTTACATAGATAACTGGAGTTTTGTTGTTTGTTTATCTTAGTCTCCTTCCATGCCTTGTCTGTCCACTCGTTACATTATTTTCTCAACATCAGCTCATCAACTCTAGTCTTCCTGTCTTAACCTCGCATCTTCCCCAGCTGTTCCAAATCCTGTCATTTGTCTGTGTATATTTAGTCTCTCCCTTTTGTTTGTTCCTGGCTGTTTATTGTCACAGTGTCCATTTGGTACGTCTGGCATGCGCTCCCTGTTATTTTGATCTTTGAGCTTCTGAGACTTTCAATGCTGTTAGTATAGAATGCCATTTGAGTTTGGAGACCTGCACTCCTGGCTATATTTTGTCTGCACTTTGGATTTGCGACACTTAATCAACTCAGCTCTGAATGCCTGATGTCACTTCTTGTCCGCCATTCATTTATATATTTTTTTTTTATTTCGCTGTTTGAGCCAAATAATTTGTTTTTCTTATGTAAAAATATTATAACTTATTCCTACTTCATAACAGTGGAATTCAGGACTTGTGATCACGTAACAAATGTGTACTGTCACCTGTGTGTATATACACACGTTATTTTAAACCACAGATTCAGACCACTGTGATGATATAGTAACACGGCTTAACATTTTTTTTTTCCGAAGAAAGCTTAATTATTTAGCTAAAACAGTAAATATAATATCCATCCCACTTTCAAAGCACCAGATAACATACATGCACTCTCTTAGTCAATTAGGTCTACATGGTACTCACTTGAGTTTGCCTGCCAACTGTGAACACATCTGCTACGAGTTTGTCAGAAGCCATGCACAGACAGTTTACTCACACTACTTGTATTTATGTGACGCTGTCTCCTCCACACTCGCAATGCAAGCTGGCACCGACCTCGGGGCGATGCGCTTGATCTCTGTGCACGCCTCACCACTTAATGATAAAATGAGAAAACTGGGTCGGAGATGTACATTCCCACCAGAAATAGTGGGAAGTTAACATTTTCAGAGGAGAACCAAGACCTCCAACTGGGAAATCATCTCTAAATAAATCCAATGAGTTTCACAAATAGGTGAAGAACCTATGGGAGGTCCAGGTTTGCTCTTGGGAGACACGAACACATCTGGATGATTAACTGAGAAATGAATGACCTGCTCGTGGATCCACCAGCAAACCACTCGAGGAGCCAAATTACTCAAAATGAAATGATATTCAATACCTTCTATTCTTAAGTGGGACTGATGCTGTTTTCTGTTCAAATGTTCTTTTCATTTTCATTTTAATCACAAGCACAAGTACACTTGTTTTGTTTAACGTGCACTTTTTGACTACATCAGTGCTTATGAAGAGGTCTGTTGGGACACAAATGATAAAACTCACCAGAGTTTGGATCGGAGTTGCCATCTGCTTCAGTCCTCTTATCAGGGGAGGCCTGCTCGTAGAAGTCATCTTGCGCCTGCACCAGAGGGAGAGGTTGTGTGAGGAGGGAGCCACTGCCTACAGGCTCATGCTCCCCCAGACCGCTGTCACTGCAGCTCTCCTGAGAGCCGTCCGGCAGGTGAAACGTGACACGCCGCTGCGACTAGAACCAAGAGCACAGAACAGAGCCTTGCATGTTAGTGCTCTGAATTGCTCCATTTTTTTTAATTTTCTAATAGAATTATGCATGGAACTTCACAGTACTGCAGTATGTCATATGAAGCTCTCATATTTTGGTTTTGGAATTAATAATTAAATACTGTGATTATGATTCTGTCACAGGTCAAAAGAGCTTTTTCAACTCGTCAGGGAGGGCATTTAACACATGGTAAACACAGTCACGTTTCACTGCACAATGACAACTCATAACTGCATGCAAATTACACTTCACTTGTAAAAAAAAAGTGTAAGGTGTAAAACATGTGAGCCCTTTATTAATGGTTAGTGCAATTAACATCAGACATAATTAATGAAGGCCATGACACTCAAGATATTAGTGGCAGCTTGTGTTATCATTTCATGAGGCTTACTGCTGAAATTTATTTGGTTTGTTTTGTCGATTTGATTTGGGTATTACAAAAATGTGGGTGTCTCTTCCACATGGAAGAAAGGAATTCCCTGCAGAAGTTCTTTAGACGTGACTTGTAGGCCATCAATTGTTGGTATGCATGTGTGATTGCACGCACACAAACACACACACGCTCACATACGCATACAACAATGCACACAATCTTTAAAGCCGACCTGATTGAATTTCCAACTTCTAATTCCAATTGTCTTTTCCCCCCAGCTGTAATGACATTTTCCTCAGGCTTTTTCATAAGTCCAAACACAAGCCTCAAGCTAACCTTTCGTGAGCACAGAGAGGTTCGTGCCACATCCTTGGTGATGACAGACAGGGATGGGTTTTACGGTAATTATTGGAAAAAGCAAAGGTCACCCAATCTGCAGTGTAATGCAAATGACCTCATTATATATTTAAAATTGCTCCAAGAGCATGCGCTATTCAATTAAACAAAAAGGAGGACTAATAAAAGAAAAAAAAACAATGTGGAAAGGGGGAGTTGCAGACAGTAACTTGAGGATTTAATTGTGATGGATTAATATATGAGCAGGTGGATTTATAGAGACAGAAAGCAGGATGTAATGAAAGGTTGGACACAACTTCAATATATTTATAGCTCTTCTTTTCTATTATTTGTAATCTTCATATGGACAACATGATGAGAATCCAGTGAATGAACGGATGTGCATGGATGGATGGATGGATAGAGAGGTTTGTACTATAAATACTAGCAAAAGCATCATATAAACACATGATGTTTCTTTCCTTTCTGCGAGTGCCAAACAAAATGGCCTTCAGCAGTTTAGCGCTCTAGCTCTCTCTTTCTTGGTAGGCTTCCAAAAACTTAACAAAGCAGCATTTAATTTTTGGCAGCTTTTCTAGCAGTGGCCACAATTGTAAAGTTAAATAAATTGTATTACACTATTGCCAAATCTCAAATTATGCTTATTATTTGCTTGGTGTTACACACCGGTGATGATGGTAGCCACAGGTATGATAATATGTTAAGAATAGCTATTTGTGCACACCATCTTTTGATAAATGTTCCACAATATAAATAATTCCACATCCTAATTATTTGTAATTTGATTCATAGCTGTATACATAGCATATGTCTATTAATTCATTTGGGCATGTTTGAAGATACTGTATTTGTACTTCCTCACTTGCTGACAGTTGGTTGTAATAATATTAGCATAAGACCAGCTTAAACTCTCCCTGTTGCCAGTTTACAAGATATTATGGCTTATCACGCCTGCTAAACCTTATCATCTGCTTGTTTTTTTGGTTTGTTTTTTTATGTAATTTGCCTGACCAAACATGCGCACACAAACACTGAGGCAAAAAGCAAATAGAAGCACTTTGCTGCCACAAGGTTATATTTCCCGCAGGCTTGCAAGTTATCAGGAAAAGCACTTGTCCTTGGATATTCCTTGCTATGCAAAATGGACACAATTAACATAGAAGAAGTCAATTCAGGCACAACATGTCAACGTGGAGCATGAAAGACTGAAAAATCTTTGCCTCCCACAGAGATGTGTTGCTCTAAATGTAAGGCGTAAAAGTAGACGGTTGCATTTCAAACGAATACAAACTGCATCTGTTTCATTGATTTCAAGCTTGGGATTTCATATTCCAGTCAAGAACCAACAAGTTGCAATTTAAACTAAGATTGAGTATCGTGCTTCACACCCAAGTCTGTGGTTAACATACAAGAATTCAAAGAACAACAAATGATCATGCATTGACTAGCCAGGCTACTCACAGCCTTATCCAGCCAGCCATTCATTTTATAGAATGCTTGTCCTCATTTGGGTCGGGGGGGGGGGGGGGGGGGGAGCTGGAGCCTATCCCATGTGACCCTGAATTTGTCAGCAGTCAACCATTCAAACTCACATTGAAAGCTATATACAATTTAGAGCAGGGGTCTCAAACACGCGGCCCACGGGCCAAATGTGGCCTGCAGGACACTAGTTTGAGGCCCCCGCCTTGATATTAATAGTTAATAGTTATCCTCCCTATCCGTGTGGAAGTGGTACATTTTTGGAAATAACTTGGAGGCTACCGTTTAGGTCGCAAGCTCTCTAGTTTGCGAGTTAGCATGTGTCTCAAGACCCTGCGCAATATGTTGTAAATAAAAAGAGTATAAATGTGACTATAGTCGTGTTTTGTCATGTCTACAGGGTTCTAATAATGCTTTGTTAATTTTAATCTGAAAAAAATAATTTGTCTACCCACCAACTATATGTGGTTTCTTAAGTTTTTATTATTTGCTGTTTTATTATTATTATTATATTTATTTATTACTGAATGATTGATTTTCTTTATTCTTGATCTTATTTTGTGTAGAAAAATAAAAATGAAGATATTTAAGAACAGTGGAATGTTTTATCAGAGCTTTTCTTATAGAAAATCGGAACCAAAGCAAAGTTTATTCATTTTTTTGTTTTTAATAAGTGTGTTGTTTTTTTTGTTTTTTTTTAGAAAATTTTTGTAGAAAACCCAGCCTCGCCCAGACCCTAGCTCCAGTGGCCCCCAGGTAAATTTAGTTTGAGACCCCTGATTTAGAGTATCCAATTAACCTAACATACGAGTTTTGGGAATGTCAGACAACAATTAAATATCAAAAAAACAAAAACAAAACCTTATTAGTTTTGATTTATGGGACAGTAAACAAATAATGATATGTCTCCCATCTGGGAGTTCAAGCTTCCTACTTTGCTCCTCCTGCATTTGACCATACGAAGCACAGTGTGCAAGACAATAACAACTTCTGTGTGGTATTTTTGCTCCGAGAGAACACTGTATAATGTACCATCCTATGAGGCAGACATTTAATGAGACGCTCTAACACACACTGAGCAGAATGTAAATGCACAGACGCACACAATCGCACACTCAGAAGAAAGAAACCTCCTCACCCCCACAAATAATCTTATCTAGCAGCAGTCTGACACCTGCAGTGAGAGAACACATCCCACGAGTCTGTTCTCACAATCACACCACTAAGGGAGATCAGTCAACCGGGAAAACAAAACTCACAAAAAGATCTCTTTCTTTTCATCCCTGAGCAGTGCTCAACCTCCTCCCCCTCAAGTCCAGATGTGTTGTGCCATCTGCTGGCCACCTTTAGAAATACATTCTTTCTAGTAGCGTATATGGATTAAAAAGGCCAAAAATATGACAGTCCAGTGTGTTTACTCTGTCACTACCAATTCCTGAATTTGCTGATGCTGTTCAAAACATGCCGTCCTTGAATAAAGCAATGTCCTCTTTCATGTTTTTTTTTTTAATATACAACTCAATGTCACACTCTATTTCTATAGTTTTGTGTGCAATGCAGGCAATATGCGATGTTTTCATCAAATTAAGCCGATATCTACAGTTGACAGGCACTGCCTTCTGTCAACATGACATTTTGATTTCCTTTGGGCTCAACTATATATGGAACCACTTCCTCAGACCAATATATGATTCTAGTTGCATGAAATAAACATACTCAAAAAATAAGCCTATCAAAGATGCAGGGAGGATTTTTTTTTTCAAAATGTTTTGTCTTGAAGCAACACTAATAAAAAGTGACAAATGAATCACAAACTTGCCTGTCTCGGATTTTGACTCAAACATTGAGTCATTCTGCTGTGATCACCTTTCCCGTGGCAGTTTGTTGGCTTCTGCTTTTCACTATCATGTCATAGACCTTTAAGTCTGACAAATATCTGCCTTTGTCATGATGTGTGTGTGTGTCTCACAGCGGTGTGTGTATTTTTAAATTGTTCTACAACTTGCTTAGCATGTGATTAAGATCACAGTCCACCAATGTGGGCCAAATGATCTTCATTTTTCTTTAATTTATTTTCTAATGCAAACAATAGTCACTTTTACTTTTGTTGCTGTGAATGTACTACATTCTGAATTAACATTATTTGTCATTGTAGTTAATAGATATGGAGAAACATCCATTAAGGATATGCATGCTTGCTTTGAGAACAGTGTTTCTGCAAACATGATTTTTCATCCAATTTTCATTTTTACTGAGCTAGGGTTGTGTACCTGAGCTTTCACTCGATATAAAATAGTATGGGCTCAGACACCCTGCACTGGAAGGTGGTGGTAGTGGTGGACATGTTGTGAATACAAGTGCAGAATGCATCACTTCAGCAAGGAAGGCCCCCCACAAAATCGGTTGCAAAACTGTCCAAACACCGTTCCCTTGCCTGCTTATGTCTGGATTGGTTCTTAGTGTGATGTATGCAACACAGTGTTTTCTTGTTTTTCCTTCCGAAAACGGCCCGCAATGGGTGAAATCCGCAAAGTAGCCAACTTCATTTGTTTATAATTATTATGTTTTAAAGGGAACCTATTATGTTCATTTTCATCCCTTTGTACTGGGTCACGGACTTCTATAGAGCAGTTGCATACAATAATCCACACAGAAAGATTTCTAGATCTTCCTGAATCTGCACTGATTCCGGCGGTATTTCCTTGGATTACCAAAACAGTCCGTTTTAATTTATTCCATCCACGGTCCGCCTCCGGCCACGCCCGCTCCAGTGTTAGTGTTCCAGAGGACTGCCAGATTGCTGCCAAACCCCGCTATCAAATTTGGTCAGTATAGGTTTTGATAATAAGTGAATAAACCCTTTGGATAGATAACTTGAAAAGTGGTTAGGAGCTACTGGCAGCTCATGAGCTGCTGGTTGGAGACCCCTGACTTACCCTGTAAGTGTACGGCTCGTCATTTGGCATTCTAACTACATTTATAGGTCAGAAAAGTGTTAAAAGCACAACAGGTCCCCTTTAAGGCTGTAAAGCTGTGCTTTTTCCTCCTTCCAGCATTCACATCTACCCTTTCTCTGGTGAACTGGACGTCTGACTACAGCGACTTCTGCTACCTTCACTCTAAATCTGTTTGGCGGTTAAATAAAGCTGACTTCAAGTTAGTGTGAACTGCAAGATTGGAGTAGCTAGACTTGCTCTGTGCATCTAAAACAGTGGGTTTCAAATATTTTGAGAAAATATTATTCCATATTTAATAAATATTCATTCATTTTTCATTTTCTACCGCTTATCCTCACGGTAAGGGTTGCGGGCGTACTGGAGCCTATCCAAGCTGTCTTTGGGTGAGAGGCGGGGTTCACCCTGGACTGGTCGTCAGCCAATCACAGGGCACATATAGACAAACAACCATTCACACTCACATTCATACCTATGGACAATTGGGAGTCGCCAATTAACCTAGCATGTTTATGGAATGTGGGAGGAAAACCGGAGTCCCCGGAGAGAACCCATGGGGAGAACAAACAAACTCCACATAGAGATGGGTGAGGGTGGTATCAAACTTGTGTCTCCTACCTGTGTGGCCTGCATGCTAACCACTCATCCGCCATGCAGCCCCTAAACATTATATTAAATGGCTAATTTGTAATTGTTGATTGCGGTGCTTTGACACAATTTACCAATTAACCTAGCATGTTTTTGGAATGTGGGCGGTAGACAGAGAAAACCCATGCATGCACGAGGAGAACATGCAAACATACACACAGATGGCCGAGGGTGGAATCGAACTCTGGACTCCCAGCTGTGTGGCCTGCACACTAACCACTCACCCGCCGTGCAATCCTAAATATATGTTATATAGGTTAATACATATTAAATATTATTGAGAAACTGATAATATCTATTTATTTATATGTCCTGTATGGACTGAACTGGAAGCAGAAACCAGGAAAATGCAACAAAATGAAGAGCTGCGATGCATATGTATTCAAGAGTCAAACTGCATGTTGAGTATGATAAATGTTGGCAAATCTACACTAATATTAAAAGTATTCCCTGCCTCTCATGCGCCCTTGACAGGGTGCCCCACCCCACTATTTGAGAAACACTGGTCTAAAGCAAGACTGCAGAAACCTGCTTGTCTGCCAGAGACCATCGGCTACAAATGTTAACCTCAGTCATTGCTACTACCGTCTGTTGGCATCCACAACCATAAAGTGAGAGATGCCGCAATTCTCTGTGTGAGACTTTCACATTGAGATGAAAGATTTGCCAGTCAGGAGACTGTTAAAATACACAGCTGGCTTGGACCCCGAGCACTGAAAAGGGACTTGACGTGTTTATGAGTTATGGCCCATATGATCTGTTTGTTACACTTGGTACGCTGTGGAGTCCCTGCTCTGTAGCAAACTACAACCACAGTGTTCTTTTGATACACTTGCTTTTGAGATTAACAGGAAAAGTTGATTATTTCCGGCCTCCCATATCATCTGGATTGTACTATTAATAAACTTCAGATGTATTAGCCTGTCCTGCTTTTTAATCGAATGGGCAAAGATAAACGTTTGCTTAGTTGGAGCTCTGTTTATTATGGGAGAGTAACTGCTATTTGCACCGCAATCATTATCCAGCTTTGGGAGATCAAATGTAAATCATTCAAAATGTAAGGTCTTATTTGGTTTGGCAACTGGTTACCTAGCCTAACGTGATGAAAATGATGTTTGCATATACAGCAGCAATATTATCGTTTTTCCTTTGTGTTTGTCTTTTTTTCCTGCTATGCGGAATTGAACAACTGATCAGTGTTTCTTAAAACTGAAGGGGTTCGATGTTGTAAGCCCTTTTTATTGCTCAAGACAATTATATTTTGTTAGATTATTGTGTTATAGTAATGAATTTTCCAATTTGTAATTAGCCAAAATAACATGATTACTTGATTGCTTGTTCCACAAGTTTTATTTTGTTTTTTTTCTATAAAAACAGTTGTTATCATTCATTCATTCATTCATTTTCTACCGCTTATCATCACAAGGTTCGCGGGGGTGCTGGAACCTATCCCAGCTGTCTTCCGGCGAGAGGCGTGGTACGCCCTGGACTGATCGCCAGCCAATCACAGGGCACATATGTATAGGCAAACAACCATTCACACTCACATTCATACCTATGGACAATTTGGAGTCACCATTTAACCGAACATGTTTTTGGAATGTGGGAGTAAACTGGAGTACCCGGAGAAAACCCACACATTCACGGGGAGAACATGCAAACTCCACACAGAGATGGCCGAGAGTGGAATGGAACTGCGTGGACTGCGTGCTAACCACTCGTCCGCCGTGCAGCCCCTCCACCAATATAATGAACAAAAATAAGAGTAAATAAGTCATTTAAGACATAAATCAGACTAATGCTGGTGTGTGTTGCTGTAAATGTGCGTTTTTGACAGCTTTTCAACTTTGTGATGATGACTCCACAGAAGCGTCAAGAGAACATGGTGCTGTTGTCCAATCCTGCATGCATCGAGAAAGACAAATTAAGGTGGTTTGACATCTGCTTGCCCAATTAAAGCTTTTCTGTAACGAGTTGTAGGCATGAACAGTTGGTCTTATACTGTATGATCTCAGATCCCCTGGAGACCATATGCAGACATGATTAAGCATCACTGTAGTGGGATAATTTATGTTACCTTAGTTTCCACCTGACAATGACAGTGATATGCCAGTCTCTCAGGATTTCATTACAGTGGGCAAAGTTAAAACCACCAGTCCAGTGAAACCCATGGACCCAGCAGATTTTGTTTGTTTTTTTTCAAATTCAACACCAGTATTGCACCAATGTTTTCACTGTCATCAGGAGTGTGATGTAAGTGATACTGTACCATGCGGTGTAAATTGCAAGATTTGGTGGCAATGCCGTCACTTTGTTATGACATTTTAGCATCAGCCATCACCTCTGCCCCCTCTTTCTTCCCATTATCAAGTGAAATGAACATGTTCTGCTTTGCACAGTTGGTTAACATGAACACAGGATAGGATTCAACATTTTCTTTTCCTCTGAACAGACAACTGGATTCTATGACTGTAAATGTTTCTAATTTGACTCATTACTACTGTTTTTCACAATTCAGCAATATGTGGTGTTTAAGTGCTAAAAATATTTCACTCTTACATGTTATGTGCCCTGTGATTGGCTGGCAACCAGTTCAGGGAGTACCCCCGCCTCTCGCTCGAAGACAGCTGGGATAGGCTCCAGCACACCCGCGACCCTCATGAGGATAAGCAGTAGGAAATGAATGAATGAATATTGATGGAGCTGGGCTTCCCTACTGGGACTGCTACCCCCGTGACCCGGATAAGTGGATGAGGATGGATGGATGGATGGGTGGATGGATGGACACATAGAAAATTCTGATCAATACAAATCAATTTCAGACTTAAAATAATGTACAGCTATGAGCTCCGCATATTTCCAGTTAAACTACACCCACTCCCACCCAGTTTGGGTACGGATACAGGTAATTTAGATGGGTGAACAGATACAGATGGTGGTGTACTCGCTCATCCGTATTAAAAAAAACATATTTCGAATGTTATAAAAAGGTTTTCTTCTTTTGCTCTAACTGCAAAAATATTCTATTTATAAGGAAGGGATCTTTTGGGTGGTATGGCTGAGGTGGTAGAGTGGTCGTCTCCCAAACTGAAGGTTGTGGGTTTGATCCACCGTGTCGAAGAGCATGATGCTCCTGATTATTACATAAATATTACATATTTTAGTGTCATTTTTTTGTCCCAACCCACCAGTTGGGAATGACAACACTACAAAGTCTCCACAATAATGTCAACAGTGCTCATGTTTTATATTCATTCATTCATTTTCTACCGCTTTTTCCTCACGAAGGTCGCGGGGGGTGCTGGAGCCTATCCCAGCTGTCTTCAGGCGAGAGGCGGGGTACACCCTGGACTGGTCGCCAGCCAATCACAGAGCACATATAGACAAACAACCATTCACACTCACATTCATACCTATGGACAATTTGGAGTCACCAATTAACCTAGCATGTTTTTGGAATGTGGGAAGAAACCGGAGTACCGGGAGAAAACCCACGCATGCACGGGGAGAACATGCAAACTCCACACAGAGATGACCGAGGGTGGGAATTGAACCCTAGTCTCCTAGCTGTGAGGTCTGCGCGCTAACCACTAGACCGCCGTGCCGCCCCATGTTTTATATTATTGATATGAAACAATGTTAATATATTGTTACATTTGCAGTTGGCGACTAACAAAAAAACAGCATTGCACCAGTGTGACTTTTAAATTAGAACAACCTCAGCAATAAAGATATTGTAATTAGTACTTCAAAAGTAAATAATGAGTCAACATGAACTCTGTAGTCTAAGTGCTTAAGGTGCAGCTGGAGCCTGAGGCAGGATGACCTAACATCTGACAGCAGGGGGCAGCTTGCCGGGGTCAGTCAGCTTCCTCTTCCTCTTGAGGATGGTCGTTGTGCAGGTGTAGTTAACACATCTGTCTTGTATGGATAAAATTACTTTTTCATATTTTTATGAATTACCCCATCAATATGTCAACAAGTAAAGGTTGCTTTTCTGTCTTTTGAAACCTATTTTGAATGCTGGAGCCCTGGAGTGGTCGCCAGCCAATCACAGGGCACATAGAGACAAACAACCATTCACACTCACATTCATACCTATGGACAATTTGGAGTCGCCAATTAACCTAGCATGTTTTTGGAATGTGGGAGGAAACCGGAAAAGCGAGGCACGCACGAGGAGAACATGCAAACTCCACACAGAGATGCCGAGACAGAAATGAGAATCCAGGTCTTCCTGATCTCCTGACTGTGTGACCAACATGCCAACCACTTGTCCACCGTGTCTCATGTCCTGTATGTGCTGCTTTGCTGCCACCTATCTCTCCCTCATTGCAGCACACTGAGTCGCTGGAGGAGTCTGCTTCATACACCTGTTGCCAATCACTGATTGGTATTTAAGCTCCTCACTCCCACACACCTGTGCTAGATTGCACTGCTTTGTACCTGCAGCCAGCCAGCCCGACACGGCTTATGTCATTGCTCGTAGCGACCTTTTGGTCACTTTCTGCTGAGTTTCTTTGACTTTGTCTTCTGTATGGCCTGTCTGCCAACGGAGAAACCTTTGTCAATTTTTGTTCCTGCCTGTTTTTTTTGGCAGTGAGTTTTTGTTTTGTACTTTTTATACCTGCTTGATTGTTCAGCAGAGCTTTTAGTTCTTTATTTTCTGCAACCTTTTTTGCAGCTCATTGTGTTACATGTTTTCCCGCTCGACTAGGTCCGACGTTTTCTTCTGTTGTATTTTTTGTCTTTTGTTTTTGTGCCTTTTTCCACATGTTGGACATCTTTTTGTTAAAAAAAACAACTTTTTTGCAACTCAAGGCCTCCACATATTGAGGTCCTACAGTCTTTGCTGTCACCCACAATAACATTGTGCAGCCCGAGAATGTTTCTATTTATATTATATATTTTTTTCTTTTATAAATGAATGAAATAAATCAATGAAATTAAATGAAACATTTCACAGCGAACATTTCGATCTTGTCACATGCCGCTCCAAAAAAAAAATAATCTTGGATTGAGCAAAGTATTACATTTAATTATTGTCTGTTCATCACAAACTAGTATGGTGTCATAACTGTGGACCCATCCAGGGACAATATCTTCACTTAACACAGTTTTCCCCAACGCCACTGAAATAGCTGACCAAGTGACTTTATACACCAATGTTATAAGGGGGTAATTGGACTCTGTGGAGGGATAATCACAACACATCTGGCAAGGCAAGTTCCAGCACTAAAACCCAAGTTATAAGCATTAAAACTATTGCTAACACAGCAGAAAAAAAAACTTTTCTTGTGTCAACAAGAAATGTATGAATGCATTTCAATGTAAGAAAATACCCCATATTTAGTGTTGAGTAGATCAAAAATGGCAACCATGCCACACTCGGCACTGAATATGGATGTGTCATTCCTCTACACTTTGCACAAAGATGTGCTCTCTTAGTCATGTAGCTTACAATAATATTTGCTATTCAAGAATATCTTGGAGCCCAACATGTATCACATCGCACACAAAAGACTTAAATAAGGACAGTTTTAAAAAAAGTATGAATACATGAGCTGAATCTCAGTGTTTTTCATAGCGTTCTATTCCCTACCCATTTAATTGAACACAGACTCAAAAACAAGTGTGTGTGTACATTTGCATGCACACACTTGGGACTCATCCAAACTTCCTAAAAATCCAACTGAGACAAAGTGCTGCCTTCATATAAATAAAAACTAATGTACTGAATATTGTTTTTTACTGTCACCATCCCTTGTTAGCCCTCTTTGACAGAACACCAATATTGGAGTGAGGAAAATGGGGATGACAGACTATCTTTAGTGCGGTGTGAGTAAGGGAGCAGGATGCAGAACGAATATTAGTTTAAAGAGATGGCAGCAATATTTAAACAATCACTCACAAAGCCCGACTGCACTGCACTCCACTGGCAGTGGTGTAAACAAACTTAATGTCTACAGTCTGTACCACCATGAATCTCATAAGCGTCCTCAGCCCTGAAGCTCCTCTTGGCTTCCTCTGCGAGTCCAGTAGCTTATCACATAAACAATCATTGACTGCTTTGAAAGTCATCAATACCATTAGTGCGGCTTTACATATGGTAAGCCCTGCAACTCCATCATTGTAAGCCTGTGGGGGTACAACACTGTGAGGCTATAAAGTTGCAAGGTTCCACAATCAAAGAAAATTGGTCCAGAACAGTGTTTTTTTTCTTTTTTTGCAGTGCTCTAGTGTATATAAATTGGGAGCTGGATTACTCTGGATATTTGTACATGTTAATTATTGAGAAGGTTTTATGGTACGTTTATAGCATTTCTGAAAATCACTGTTCAGTATGTGGAATCAAACTATGGAATGGATTGAGTAAGGACCTCAAACAAAACACAACAATGAGCCAATTCAAGAAACAATACAAGCAGTTAGGCAGAAGTAGTTGGAGTTTCACATTTAAGTGGAAAAAACAATGACAGAAATCATTATTTAATGTGATGATCTGAAACAAAATGTACATTTTTGTATTACTTGTCCCATTACATCCCATTACAAGATGTCACACATAATGGGAAGTCAACCTAAAAGTCAACTATAAAAGCAATCTTCACTCGCTAAATGTACTACGAAAAAGGTCAGTAAGGATAATCCATAATGCCGCCAGACGGAGAACATACTAACTCCTTATTTCTAAAATCACAAATACTTCAACTTGCTGATATAGTTAATTTTCAAACAGCTAAAACAATGCATAGATTAAAAACAACCACTTACCTTCGGGGCATGACAAAAAAATATAATAATATTAATAAAAACAAAAAATGAATAAAAAACTTGAATTATATTATGAAAGCAGGAAGTGAACAAATGTAACAGTTACTGATTGTAAAAGTACCAGATGGAGGGGTAGGATTTAATAAGCTTTGCTTCTTCCTACTCCTTTTGGACATGTGGAACTGTGAACTGATTATGTGATGCATTCAATTGTAACCTGATGCATGTTCAAATGAAATAAAACCATTACCATTACATTTAGAAAGTAAATAAAAGGACAGAATGATGTACGTGAACATCAGCCATGTGCTAGCCCCCCCAAAAAAAGCTCCTGTAACATGTCTCTTTGATGGTGCAATATATTGATATATAAAAGGGTGCCTTAGGTCTTGCAGCTGAGCCAAAACATCTTAATGGATTAATTGGGAACCAACAGAGATAATTAGGCCTTTGGGGTTGTATGATTCCACTCCTCTTCGCCTGTTGCCTCAGAATTGTGGTGTTGTGCATTCCTGCTGTGTCAATGAGATAATTAGCAAGAATGTTGTGTCACTGTCCAAAGATTAGCACAGGGTAAAAGGCAAAAAAAAAAAAAAAAGAACGATGTTGCTGTGTTTCTCTTTATCTTATGTATGCTGTGAGGAAAAATTGACCTGTGAAAAAAAAAATCTGCTTAATTGTGCCTCAACCATTCCTACCCTGGAGACTGTCTATTGGTTTTGCTCAATGGAAGCCGCTTAGGCTGACTAAAGCAACTGCCCACCATCCTAAACAAGAAGAATATTTCCTTCATTGATTAACTGACTACTGCAATCTATTGTTTATATCCGCTGAATAATGCCACTGCTATAAAGGCCAATCATACCATGCCTGAGCCCACTTCACTTTACAACTAAAATCCGGCATGACTACACATTTAATAATAGAAATAAAATACAAAGAAAATAAATCACGGGCCGCATTTGGCCCGCGAGCCGCGAGTTTGAGACCCCCACCTTGATACCAAAGTTTATGTCACGCCCTGTGCGGGTTTGTGCGTGACAGTTTGTTTATGTTCCCCGTTTGGGCTTTGGTTTCCTTTTTGAACACTGATTTCCTCTTTTGCCTCGTCTGCCTTCGTTGCCAAGGTTACCCACACCTGTCCCTAATTTGTCCGCTTATTTAGTTCAGGTGTGCGCTTCTTCCTTTGTGGGATCATTGTTGGTTGTCAGTCAGCAAGTTGAGTTGCGTTTCCTTTTTGCTGCTATTATAGCGAAAATAAATATTATTTTACCTGCATTTGGTCCTGCTCTCTGCATCCTGGGGTCGCACCGCAACACAGACACGCCGGACCGTGACAGTTTAATGTTAAAATGACAGCTTAAAGCTGTGTGCACACCAGACACAACATGATTTTGCCCCGCCCATACTGTTACCCTACCCTGTTACCCCGCCCTGTTTTGCTTTGGATTAGCAATGAAGCTAAAGGCTTATGCTGGGTACAAATAAATGCAGGAAATGATTTGGAATAAAAGGGAAAATACACGTCAAGATAAAGCATCTCATCAAACATGTTGCTAAAGTTACGACGCTGCTCCCAGATGGAACTGAGTACGATGCTAACTTGCTAATTGGGTAAAATTATTAAGTTTCATTAATGTTCATGTTAAAGGTTAAATAACTTAATACTGCACGTTTGAATCTGAAAAAAAAAAAAATTTATCTACCAACTGGATGTGGTTTCTTACCTTTTTCTTATTTTCTGTTTTATTATTATTTTACTTATTTATTACTGATTGATTGAGTTCTTGTCTTTATTCTTAATTTGTTTATTTATTTATTTTTATCTTATTTTGTGTATAGAAAAATAAAAATTAAGATATTTGAGAACAGTGCAATGTTTTATCAGATGTTTTGGTGTGGAAAACCGGAACCAAAGTACTGAAAAGGTGTAGGGTATAGCAGAAGCAAAAGCATTGAAGATTTTTTTTATTGATTTTTTTTCCAGTTTTTAATAAATGCGTTTTGTTTTTTTTTTTTTGGGGGGGGGAGAAAACCTGATGTGGGCCGGCTTCACCCAGAACCTAGCTCTGGTGCCCCCCAGGTAAATTGAGTTTGAGACCCCTGCTCTAAATTGTGCGACCCACCCACTCACCCGTCGCTATATTCGTGTGCATAATAAAGTGTCACCTCTGATCATAAGTCATCATAGATTGCCACCTTGTAGAAAAGAAATAATCGCAAGAATACAGCAGAATAAGTCATGTGACGTGCAAATGTGTCGTGGCACGAATGCCCAGTTGGGTGGGGGGAGAGGGAGGGAAAATCAGTCCCAAGTCAAGCACAGTACAAATGGCCTAGTGCAGTTAAAGCATGTGGAAGAAAACAATAAGCAGTAATAAGAGTTGGACAGTAGCATGGTTCTGAATGTGGTCTCTCGGTATTCAAACACAAGCTAGATGAGCCATTTAAAGGAATCGGTCAAACCTTTTAACTTGGCAGCCGGTATCAACATAAATGGAGCTCATATAGCAGACTATATTTGTGTGTTTCCCCTAAGGATAAATTATTACAGAGAACTAGAAGTGAGCTAAGAGTAAGTGAGCCAGGGCTTCGGTTGTTTGCTGTGCTCTTATTATTGGATACCAAGGTGTCCTTCTGTGAGGCTGACAGGCACTGAGTAGTAGGCCAAATTGATTGGTCTGCTCTTGCCCACCAAAATGACCTGAACTCAATTTGCTTGCGATGGCTTCAATTTCCTGGCTGGACACAATCCCCCCCACTATTCCTCCCTACACGCTCTCTCTCACAGCATCTCTGTCACAGCATCCCTCATTGCTCAAGAGCTGCCGTTTAATTTCATTACTCCATTGGGGGTTTCTTGCTCTGTCACATTTCTCTTTCCTTCGTACCTTACTTTGCTTGTGTGCTTAGCGGAAGGTGTAAAGGAAGACCATTGGGCTTATTCACCGACAGTTCATTTGAACACATCTGTAGTAAAGCGCTACAGTGAATCTTTCCTGAAAAACTATGAAAGTCTATGAGTCATGGAATGCCTCTATATTGTTCACAGCAATGGTGCTAAGTCCAAGTAAATTGCAAGTGCCTGTCAGCTGGACCTAACAGGTAGTAAATATTTCCCAATTTTGCATAGAAAAACTTGCTACACCGCAATGTAATGTATGTGGTATGTATGGACCGTCATTTCGGACGAAAAAGATACACCCACTACATTTAGAAAGAAAAACAGATTTGCTGCATGCACATGTCCACGTCATAAAATGGCATATTGTCACACGCTGCAGACCGTGTCCAGCAGAGGCTCTCTTTGGCGGATAGAGGCAGCTGAATGAATCAGCTTTAAAATGATCTGAATGGGACAAAATGGATAATGTGAAGGAATTTAAGTAGCTGTTGATTTTTATTTTAATATTTCTTAGCTACCTTTTGAGTGTTAAGCTACTGTGTGATGAGTTTAGCTTTCTTTGTAAGATGAGTAAGAGAGTAAGACTGCGAGATTGAGTAATGACCTCCTGTGATTTCTAATAGGTTGACAAGCTTGTCATGACTTACTCACTTATAGCTCATGATTGGCTCCTGCTCTCACTGACGTGAGCGGCACAGTATTTGAAAGATTAGTTGTTGTTCTGAAGTAAAGAAGATGTCACGTTTTAAGTTTAAGAAAAAAGTATCAGTTTATACACAGGACATTAGGTAATCACGTGTCTAACAATACTGTTGAGTATACTTGGGTCCCTTAGTGAACACAGGAGCACAAGTATTACTTACATCTTATTTGGCTTATGACTATAAGGGTCATATTTAATGTCCGAAGGGCTCTATATATACGTATATTTATATATATTTATGCATACATCTATACATATATAAGCAATTTGTTGGCCTACTTAAGCATTTTCAAGCGTAAAAAGCTAAATGCACTAACTAACTGAACTAAAATACAATATAAGTCAGAGGAAGCAGTCAAATTGTGAATGTAGTATTCTGCATTGGCCACAAGGTGTCAGTAATTGCTGAGTGAGACAATTGTCAGGACAGGCATTTATTGCACTTTTAAATAATTTCACAAATGGCACACTAATAAAAACATATTAATCATAATAACACAAGCTACTGTTGGGGCCATAACCCACGACAAGTTAAAATGCAAGTGTTTCCACGTCTAGAAAGTAAGATTACATTTCTTAATATTTAATATTTATATTCCATGAATTAATATTTCAAATAATTCATTCATTAATATTCAATCAGAATGTGCGGAAATTCATTTATCATGGTCAGGTCTAGAACCAATGAACCACGATAATGATTATTTGATCTGTCCACTGTATGATGTCGTTGCTGTTCAGTAAGATATGTGATATTAATATCAAAATTTTTATCCACATTTGAAAAACGTTTGAAAAACGCCTTATTTTACCCGTAAGATTGCAGGAATAAAAGTGGTGTCATTGTTAAACTGCCTGTTTCCCTCCACAACTCCACACATTGACATTCTGCATCTATCAAAATATGTGTAAAATAATTGGAATCCCATGGTTGACAGATGTCTATGTTATCAACATGTTTTTCCATATCATATTCATCAAAGAGGGAGCATCAAAGCTTGGTAAAATAGCTATTTCATAAAAAGCATACAGTGCGTTCAGTTTTCCGTATGAGCTCCCCAATTTGCATCAGCCAACTTTCAGTAAGAACATCTTGTGAACTCATTTACGATGCACATAATGCCCACACGGTCAACGGCTGATTAGAAGGAAAACAGGATCTAATACCGGAGTCAAGCGTAGAGGTCTTTGAAGTGATTACCGCTACATGCTTTGGCCTTGCTTTTGTTGCATAAAAGATAAACATGCAGAACCACTCAGCATATGCCAGCTTATGTCAAGATGAGAGTTCTTACGAGCTAATATCAGAAATCCGCAGATTGTACCGAGGGTATTAACTGGCCTCAGAAATACACTACTATTGCAAGATCTTGCTCTGATTATCAACACATTTTAGATGGTCGGTATGCCGTACCAGAGATGGGATGCAAGAGAATATCCTTGAGTGTACCCCTTTCACTTTATTAAGCTTTAATAAGCTTAATAAAATTCCATTATCAAGCATACAACTACAAATGTGGGGCGTTCTGTCAGATAAAGCTGCAAGGAACATACAACAATCTATCCTCTATTTTCCCTCGCTTTTGCTAATATTTGTCTCAGAGGATGCACTCCCTTCTGGGTGTATTTAATGGCAGACTTACAACCTTTTACCTCCAGGAAACAAGCGGCTGATCTATCTCATATTTTACGATGATTAATCTGGTTCAGTATCAACCAGGAGGCATACAATGTGATACGACCAAATTAAGGCTGCTCAGGCAGACAAACAAGCTAGGGGATTTCAAACAAATGCACCTTTTTTTTCCCCATTTTGCTTTGTGAGCCACTGCAGTATTGCTATATTAAGACTGGTGTTACTTAAAGCTGTTGACATGTTGTTGGTGTTGCTTCCTCTGCCTTGTTTAAACAGGCAACTAAAATTGCCACACAGATAAGCAAGCATGTTATTGTGAGTTTGTTTATTTATTTGATTAGGACAGTACAAATTGATCAAAAGCATCACAATGCCAGAATGTGCCAAAATTTCCTAAATTTAATATCTTGTCCTAAAGCAGGCACAACACCACATGTAAAAAATAAAACCAATTTTAAAATTAAGATAAAATAAATGCACAGTACATTCACAGCAAACAATACACCTGCGTGAGTTACAAGTCCAGTTACAGTAAACATAAAACACTTAGACCGACTATGATAATTTTTTGGCCCTTTGTATTGAGTTGTGGACTCCTGTAGAGCAGCTACACACAATAACCAGCACATTAAGCTTTATAGTTCTTCCAGAATCTGCACCTATTCAGCTGTAACTCTTTGGATTTTGTGGTTACCGCATAAACGGTCTTTTTGAATGTATTCCACCCAGGGGCCACTCCCAGGCATGTCTACTTCGCTTACTTCAAGACGGGCAGAGAGATTATATGTAGGTCCGTCCCTCTGTGATGTCACAAAGGGGCAGTTTCACCACGCCTTTTGAAACAGAGTGTTCCGAGCCATCCCAAACTTCTTTCAGGGCTCACCTGTTTCCAACCTTCTAAAAACAATTTTTGCATTATTTGAGCCCCCGTACATGAACTAACATCTCTACTGTCACATTTACACTAGTATTACCCGATATAGTATACATAATAAGAGTAAATATGCCATATAAGACTTGTGATTGTGTATTGCTGTGTGTTCCCCAGGTGAACAGTGTGGCAACTGGACAAGAGGTGATATTGGGGGTTCAGAGTTGAATTTTAGCTGAAAAAAGTAGCCTGTGTTTTTATTAAGGTTTCTTGTGCCAATTTTGACCCTGCAATAAAAGCCTGTTGTTCCCACGAGCAAATCTCTTGTTTGTTTCTCACCGAGCATTACCGTAATGTTACTGATCCCTAGTGACCATTGTGGAATACTGCTTATCTTTTACAGCGTCTGTGCATGCGTCTTCTCAGTGCCCTACATTTGTATTACGGTTCATTTAGCCATTTGTATACTTGAAATGATTAATTTAAAAAGTACATCAAAATGCTTCAGTATATACTTTTTAACAATAATAAGCCGCATTACACAGGCTGACTGTATTTGGATATTTTTTGAGAGCAGGTTATGATAAGCTTCACCTGTGTTCATTACTTCAACGACAAGTCAACGACAGTTCAGTTACTTTAATGTTGCACACATTTTCGAAATAAAAGTAAAAAAAAAAAATAGAAAATAGTCAATATTATTAAATTGCTACCTCTCAAGACAAATCACATCATCACATTATTCTTATGAACACGGTGACGGATCCAGAATGTGAACAGTTCATTGGCGATGCTGTGCATACCCTTACATCTTTGAGCTGTTTGATCACTTAAAGCAACCTGACTTTTGCAGCGAGTGTGTTTAGTCTACAAAGACATGCTATGCCCTGTCGGAGGAGTCTGTTCTAGCGCTCTTCAAAAAGCCCAAGAGGGACAAAGCCAGAAGCTTATCCTTTGTGTATGGGGAACAAGGGATAATGTGTGCTCCTAGTGCAATGACAGGAGGGTTGCAAGCCGGATACCGATGGGTCTCCTTAGCTCCAGGGAAATTACACACAGATATAAATAAAATGCTCTGAAACACTGAATGATTGTTTTTGTTCCTCCCTTTTCATCCTTTTGACTTGTTGAGATGGCTTTATAGATGCCATCATCACGCACAGAGACTACAAGGTGTAGGTGGAAAGTGCAATATTCATTATTCTATAAAACGTATCCTAGTGTAATTACCTTTTAAATAAAATGGTCACTCTTAGAGATAAAGATATCTACATTCTAAACACTCAATTTTACAGGCCAGAGCTAGTTTTTCGTACCTGACGGTTTTGACTGCCCACTTGCAGTCTTCCTCAGAGTGGTCACGTGACATTCCTGTGATGTGTCATGTCAGCTGATTCATATGGATACTGTCATTCCTGCCATCCCCCTTCCGACTTCTTGAGAGAATGCAAAGGCCTCCTCGTCCCCGTTTATACGTAGTCGCCTTTTTGATAACCACCATGATGTAGTTTTCTCATTTGCAATGGTCCGGAATGGCCGTTTTTCCTGTTCTGTTTTGTGTTTGGTTTCTTGTTTCCTTTCTCACATTCTGTCCCATGTTCTTGTTTTCTTTGAGTTAAATTCACTCTCTGTTTTCCCAATGTATGTTTTATTGCAGGACAGTCGAAACTGTTTGACTCGCTTTTCCACCTCTTTTTCCACCTCTAAGGTCCTCAAAGCACTTTGACACTGTTTACATTTACCTACTGATGACACAGCATTAGGGGTGATTGGTATCTTGCCCAAGGATACGTCGACATGATCACAGCAAGACGGAGGATCGAACTCACAACCTTCAGATTGGGAGACTATCACTCTACCAGCTGAGTCAATTCGCCCAAAAACTAACTCTGGTCCATAAAAAGAGCTGCTTCAATTATTACAATGTTAGACCAAATGAACCTTTAACCTTTACGTGTGTCTAAGTCTAATACTGTACATGATGGGATCAGTGCAACAAATTAAATTATACATTCAAGCATGAATACCATGCATGCAGATGACCTGAAAGTCATTTAATAGTGACTACCTATAGCACAATTATTCTACCTCCAGGTATGTGCACATACATTCCCTCAAGTTAGGTGTCACAGATGAGATGGTTGGCCCGTTGCAGTGATACATTTGGATGTGGAAGATCGGTCCCTTTAAACAAATGCAATAAAATGGACCAAACTTAATAAAGTGCCTTTCAACAAAAGAGGTTGCTTTCACCAGGGGAATACACAGATTCTGGCCAAATTCAATCAAATGTATTTTTTCCCAACTTTTACCTGTGAAAGATAATCCTATGAGATGTGTTTGGAATGTAAACCGGTTGTTACAATGAATTAAAAAACTGAAAATGAATTAGGCATCTCCCCCTTTGCCTTTTGCCACACCCAATACGGCGGTGATGTCAATGTATGAGTCATCTACATCACCTGAGAAGCCTCCATGCTCATCTATCTGACTCACTCAACCTGTGAACCCACGTCAGGTTCACAATTCACTTGTCGGCTCCTTCATGCCAGCGTTGGCGAGTGAGTGTAGGTTTGCGAGTGCTCAGGTTCTTTGAGTGTTTGGTGTGAGAGAGCGAGCAGCTCAGACAGGAACAGGAAGTGGAAAGGAGAGTTGATTTGAAGCCAGGAGCAGATCTTTTGCTTTTTCCATAACGCCAATACATTTATACTAATGCAGTTAGAGTAACAGTTACACAATTAATGCAGTGTTACCTGGTTTCGTTTCCTTTTTAATTTTTCATTTTTTTTCTTGCTAATTTTCGCGGAAGCGGGGTAATTGAATACCAACGAGTTCTAGTTCAGTAAAAAACTTGAGAATTTTGAAGACTACTTGACCATTTTGAACATACAGTACGTGCTATTGCACAAATATTGCAGTGTATGGGTAGATCTGGTAATGGAGCTTATAGTTGAGGAAATAAGGATCGGACTTTTCATCATAATGTACTCTAATGGGTTCTTGGATACAAAATACAGTACATATGTATATTGAATTGCCAAATATTGCAGTGTTTTGTGGATTGACAGCCTCATTCATAAAAGTGAAAGCCTGCAGTGTTATTATTCCTAGCAAGAATTCACTCACCTTATGCAGTTTTGATTGTGCATATCAGTCATACTTTCTCTCTGTTTATGTGAAAGATGCTGCCATTTCTAAGCAATGAAATGATGTAGCCGTACGATGCGATGGCAACTACACAAGTTCCTTCCATATGTTCCTCACACTTGTACAGCATGCATCCACAGTGTAATGTTTTTTTTTTTTTACTTGTTTTCACATCCAACAAATTCTTTTACTTGACATTTACTTATTCTCACTGGAGCTTTGATTTATACAATGTAGTGTTTCAACATTTTTATTATGTCTTCTAGAGTGAGCAGTGTTGATGAAAAATGCCTCCCCTCCTTTGCACGACTTTCTGTGCCAAGTTAAGCCAGAAAATAATTACATAACTTTAAGGAATGCATTATAGCATTAGCAGAGTGGAAAAATCAAAACACCATGAATCATTTTCTTTTGAAAAGCCATGTCTCCAGAATTCCAAATATTAATGGTCTTTAACCAGTGAATTGTTCAAAATAACATGTCTAATCCACTTTTACATGATGACAATTGCCTATTAGCATTTTCAGCACCATAAGTCCACCTTTCATGTTGAGAGTGTTGCAACAGGAATTGTCGTGATGCTCTGCTCGTGTTGCTGCACAACAGTCTAGTACAACAAGTATTTATTAGCTTTCCTCGAAAAATCATCTGAAAACACATTCCAAGATGTTCTTATACCACGGTGAGCTTCTGGGTAGATGCTCTTGTAAAGTCCAATGAAGTAAAAATGTCATTGAGGTCAGTGATTCAGAAAAAAAAGAAAGCCATGCATCCACAAGCGATGGTATAGCCAATGTCTGTGACAGAAACAACATCCTGACAACTGATGATTGAGAACATTCAAGTGCAGTTGCATTCCAACATGTTGGAACAAATGTCACATGTCTTGTAAACCCAAATGTCACCAAGAATGTCTAATGAACTTTGGACTGCTAATATTTTGTCAAATGGGTAAAACTGTTTGGTATTTAGCTGTTTACTGGCATTAATTACTTACCATTCCTTCTCTCACACAATTTACAGACCAAATGGGGCTTCATAAATCCACTGCAAATGAAAGCAAAGACTTCCAGCTACTCACTGCTGGTGTTCAGAAAAGGACCAAAGGGCCACTCTTTTGAACATTGCCTCCTACAGGTTAAGGATACAGATAAAGGTAATTCACAAGATGCTTCTAACAAAGCAAAGGCAGTTTTCAGATTTATTTTGCATGAATAGTACAGAATAAAAACGGAGCCCAATGGGTAACCGTAAGAAAGAACACAACAGTGACAAGGCAACAACGGTGCGCCAGTTGAAAAAGCAAAGCTAAAGAGAATGCGGTGCCATATGTGTTTTCAGCGTAGTGTAGTGCCAAGACAGCTCAGCTTGGGATCACTCTTTGTTTTCCAAGGGTCTGAGTGCTTGCCTACCATGATAACTCTTCACTGGAGCTGTCAGCTGATGGAGTTCAGAATGCAGAAAGAGAGAACGATGGAGATGGGGGGGGGGGGGTTACACACTCACTCTATCATTCTATCAATATACCCCTGTCTCTCCGTCTCTTTTTATCTGCATGTCAATCCGGTTGAGTCTGAATGTACTACGATGGCATGACAGCATATGCGGCTTAGGAACCACAACTAATGGAAGAGGACATTCATAAAGTATTGAAACAAAATAATATTTAAATGTTCTGTCAACATCAATAATTACTGAATACATACTGTATTTGATGCAATTTACAGTGAAATGTAAGCTATGTCTACTGTTTTTGGTTTCAATCCAGATACATATTGTGGTGAATGTCTTCCACTTTATATATGAGCAGTGACATACCAATTGTACCCAGCAATGCTTGGTTGCTTGGATTGTAAACATGCCTGCATAGTAAAGAGATAATTCATCTTTGGGAGAGTAACAATAGAGTATCCACAGTTTACCTCAAGGTGGCAGGATAGAAGAATAGGTCATTTTGGTAGTTGTATATAAAAAGTAACACAATCGACTTTTACAGATTCTGTACAGCAGCTCACTATCAGGTTTTTGTTTGTGGATAACACCGAACAAGGTCATGTTATGTTGTATTATATTGTATTCATGCATGGACACTGGACAATTTAGAATCTCAAATTAACCTAAATGTAGTAATTTATGAACAAAACAATGTTTCCAAATAATTTATGTCCAGTGGATTTAACATTATTTCGTCCCTATGCAAGGTATAAGTGAATGGCATGGCAGGCAAAGTTCATGTATAAATACCAATTTAGTAGTGAATTACAGTCACTACTGTTTAACTTCATTGTTGGAGGGAATTCATGAAGGTAAGATTTTTCATTCTAAATGAGTAAATACATTTTCGGAACCAAACAGTCATTCTCCTTTATACGTCTCTGCAAGGCACTGCACATGCAAATAACGCTTCAGTGAAATACTTTAAATAACATGGCACCAACACTAGCGACATGCTGTGCTTCGTTTAAGATTAGGCAATATTATTTTCATGAAAACATTAATTAAAAATACAAAAGCTGGCCATGTTTTGTTTTTTTTTTATCACTCTTATACGACAAAGCAAACCCCCCAAAAAAACAACAGGAAATGAAATAGCAGCCTTGAAAGCAATCACATCTAGTTCGAGAAGTGAAACATTGTTCTACAATGTCTACGCATGTCGTGAAGCTGCTCATTAGAAGAAACGTGACAGTGTGACGCACTCAAGCAAAGTGAGTGCACAATAACACTTTTTTGCATTCTCACTTTTCACTCTTATTAAGTTCATAAACAGTGGAACGGAGCAAGAAACGCATAACAATGTGGTTCAGTGCACATTCTCCGACGGTTGTGCAGCTTGTGTTGACAACAGAATTAATTCAAAATGATGCGGTTCCCTCAGAAAAGCATGAGACTGAAACATTTTCCATGTCGACAAGCTTTTACGCAGCTGAGAGCATTGGCAAAGGAGACCCATGTTTGTATGTTGTTGTTCTGTTGTGGGGTTTTCCATCTACGGTATTTAGTATTTGATCTTACAACAGAGGTGTCCAAACATTTCGGAGGGCCGCGTATAAATACTGATGAATGTGGGGGTCCACTTTGATCTTTTCCATTTGTGCATAAAATATGTGCACAGTTATTGGTGTAATATGTAATAACATATTATAGTTTTTAGAAGATGTGTGGGCCAATAAAAACCTGGACCTTTAGGAGGTTCTAAGTGGAACTTAAAAAATGCAAAAAGAAGAAATGGGAGTGTGACAAAAACATTTTAGAGTTTTTTTATATATATATATATATATATATATATATATATATATATATATATATAATTGCACACACATTGTCCCTAAGGAGACGAGGCCTTCAAAAATGTTTTTTTGTTCTTAAAGCCTTTCTCTTATTGATGCCGTCTGATAGTTATTGGACTGCACTCGGCACCAGTAACAACATTCATTTGGGCCGAGGATCGTCCAGAGTTCTGATGGACAGCCAATCCAATCCTCTGGCTCAGAGACGATTAATTTTTTGGGGGTCCACAAAATGACTCTTTTGTTGTGAGATTTTTCTAATAAAAATATTTTTCATGTCTCAATCAAGCTCTTTACATTGCTTTATGCTAGGAGTCCACTGGGCCAGTGCCAGTTGGTGCCAGTTCGCCAAAGATTTATGACTGGCGCGTAGTGGATTGCCGTGGTGCCAAATTAATGTTCGCTCAGCATGTTGCCCTTAATTCGGCGCCACTGAGAGCCACTACGTGCCAATCATATAATCTTTGGCGCGAACTGGCACCAACTGGCACCGGCCCAGTGGACTCCTAGCATCATTGTTGCAACTTGGCGCATGCCATTACATTCAAGTGGATTCCAATAGGTGGATTGTTTGCGACATTTGGTTCCACTTAGTGGACGCTGATTACTTGATGCAAATGGTGCGATGAAAATTTTAAACATTTTGAAATTTTCTTGCCACCAAATTCAATTTTTGCCGCCATTACGGGCCACCACGAGCCAGTTGGGAGGCAGTTTGAGCCACTGCACGCCACTAGGCACCTTATTGGCGACACTTGGCGCCACAACAAATTGCATTGGTGCAAACTGGCACCAACTGGTGCCGGCCCAGTGGACTCCTAGCATCATTGTTGCAACTTGCCGCATGCCATTACATTCCAGTGGATTCCAATAGGTGGATTGTTTGCGACATTTGGTTCCACTTAGTGGACGCTGATTACTTGATGCAAATGGTGCGATGAAAATTTTAAACATTTTGAAATTTTCTTGCCACCAAATTCAATTTTTGACGCCGTTATGGGCTACCACGAGCCAGTTGGGAGGCAGTTTGAGCCACTGCACGCCACTAGGCACCTTATTGGCGACACTTGACATCACAACAAATTGCATTGGTGCAAACTGGCACCAACTGGTGCCGGCCCAGTGGACTCTTAGCATCATTGTCGCAACTTGGCGCATGCCATTACATTCCAATGGATTCCAATAGGCAGATTGTTTGTGACATTTGGTTCCACTTAGTGGACGCTGATTACTTGATGCAAGTGGAGCAACAAAAATTTTAAACATTTTGACATTTTCTTGCCACCAAATTCAATTTTTGACGCCGTTATGGGCCACCACAAGCCAGTTGGGAGGCAGTTTGAGCCACTGCACGCCACTAGGCACCTTATTGGCGACACTTGGCGCCACAGCAAATTGCATTGCTGCAAACTGGAACTTTAGATTTAGAATACCTGAAATATAGACAATTCATTTCCTAATCTCTTGTTAGTCTTTGCTCAATGATTGACAGCAAAAGTGAACTCAGCAAACCCAGAGGATAAATATTGTGTTCTTGACATTTATGAACAGCAGTGGAATTGACGATAAACACATTTGCATCTCGTTGACTGAAATTGACCTTTTTAAAAACAAATAATAAGACTGCTAAACATGTTCACAACTCTACACACTTCCCAAAACAGTTAATCACAATTGCCCTTTACACACTTTTCACCTGGAAAATGTTTTTGCTTATATCCGTTCACATTTGTAAGATATACAGGGATAAATGGTTGCAATGACACTCAAGTTACAGGCTGCACACCTATCTCAAGAGCTTATGGGCCTCTGAGGAGCTGTAACACGTCTTATAACGTGTGACTATCTTTGCACTGACCTTCAAAAGTATCCAACAACTTTCAGGTCAATCTGTCTCTTCATCTGTACGCCTCTTTTATTCTGCTCCTATCCTCACTGACTCTCTTTGTTCGCTTACTCACACAACCTGCCGAGCATTTAGCCTGATGTTCTGGTAATGTGAGGCGAGCTCTTGTGCTCCAATTATTCTCCTGTAGTTGTTCTTGAAAATGTTCTTTTCTCTCTGTTAGATGAAGGATATCATGCCCCCCCTCTGCGATACCCACTGGCCTCAGTGTTCACTTTTCATCATTTCAATCTCCTAATGCACTTATGGATGCTATTTGACCTACAATTGATTACACACAAATAGTGTGGGCTGAAGTTGATCTTCTAGTTTAAGTGCACAAGTCCTAATGAGACGTATCAGTGATGTGCATCTACTGTATTTACACTACAAATTATATAACAAGAATCATATTTCACACCATAAAGGACAAAGTTCCACAACCCCTCTTTTTGCCAGTGAAAAGTATAAATGAGATTTGAAAGTGCTCATGACCTCAATGTTTGAAAAAAAGCAATTTAAAAAAAGTATTCACTTGAGCATTTTTGTCACACTGCCGTCATTCGCCAGTAAAATAGAAGTGAAATTAATTTGTGATTATCGACTTCCCCCCCAGCGAGTTTTCTGAATTATTGGCTGTGACGTCACACAGAGAACACTTTTCGGTAATCAGACTCATCAAAAGACGGCTAATATTCACAACAGTATCATCCACTGATATTGTGTTGTGGGGAGCAGTATCATTGTACATGTACTATGTACAAGTTTACATGACTCTTTCAACATTTACAAAATAAGCACTGTCAGCTAAAACCATATCAATTTCCGAATTTGTTGACAAAGCAATTCCTTGAACATCTGTGATAGCACATATAAAAAAATGGTATGTTGCTTAAGTGGCTGTGTTTGACATCTATGCAGAAACTACAAGATGAGTGAGCACCAGAACCTGTTTAGTAATGCTTGAAATTTGACATGAAAACCCAAATTATTATTCTAAGATTCATAGAATATATTTTTGTAGAATTCTCTGTGTGGCATCACTGTGTGGAGTTTGCACGTTTCCTCCCACATTCCAAAAACATGCTAGGTTAATTGGCCACTCCAAATTGTCCATAGGTATGAGTGTGAGTGTGAATGGTTGTTTGTCTATATGTGCCCTGTGATTGGCTGGCGACTAGTCCACGGTGTACCCCGCCTCTCCCCCAAAGTCAGCTGGGATAGGCTCCAGCATGCCCGCGACACCTGTGAGAATAAGTGGTAGAAAATGGATGAATGTTTGATTTACTTACTTCGGCATGCTTTTCCGCAGTCTAATGTCTTCGGTTTTGTTTTGTTTTTTACTTTTTCTTTATTACCAAATGTGTCAGTACTTGTGTTTTCATTGGTCTGGTTCGAGGAAAGACAGTTGCAGCACATTCTGGTAATACAAATGCAGGCCCAAACTTTCCTTTATCGGAGTATCAAACCCTCTGCCCTCCAAATGAGCCGTTGTTTGAACAAAAGCCTGCCATACAAGCAAGCATCATATCAAAACATATATAACAGAAAATCTACAAAAAAAAATGCACCACAACAATATGACCATTCCCAGATCATAGAGGGTGTATTCTCAAAGTGATGTCACTTCCTCCTTATTTTCCAGTTTCCGATTTGATTGTTTTTCAGTGGTAAAAAAAAAAAATCAACATTAGAGCGCACATATGCATTAAATAACAAAATCAACATGTGTTTTGCGTGCATCAGGCATACATTGCAACCACTATCATTTCTACTATTATTGGTCGGCTGCCAAACAGTTTCAGACCACCTAAAATAATCAGACTTTCTCTAACCTAAAACAGAATTAATCCTTATATGACGGTAGTGACGAACGTATATTTAAGTATCTCTGTATCTTTAATGTCATACTTTTTCTTGACATTCGCAGCATTAGCACTGCAGTTGTTTTGTTATGCAACTCCATTTAGAAAGCCTACGAAAAAGTGCCACATTCTGATATCATGAATAAATCAAAGCTTTCAGCTGCATGTAGCCAACTATTAGGCTGCTAGGGAAACTGAGAGCTCCGCTACCCCGTTATTGTAGAGCCGAGATCTCTGCACAGAGATAATCTGCCCCATCTCTCTTGCACAATTGAGGAATAATCTTCATCTTTCATGGTACAGTGTCATCAAGAGCTTAAAACCAGCGGCGTAATGGTCGAGACAGGCAAGGCCATCAATTGCAGGATGACAGTTGCACACGGTATAAGCTCTCGGTTGCTGTGCAGCATTAATGGCATCTATACAGCCACAGGGTGACCATATGCTCGGACATTTGGTTGTAGATACATGCTCGCTCAGACACACATACACACCGGTGAACTCAAACACGGACTGTAACAGCAACTGTTGACTGCCAAGTGACAGAGATGCAGCTTGCCTTCTGTCTGTTGGTCGGTTCCAGAGATGCAGTATGCACAGGCATTTTTTGGTGGCGGCTCAAATTATTGTTGAGTTACATAACTAGGAGGAAATACAGTAATCAGGCACATAAACATCTAAGAATGACTGCGTTAAAAACGCAAATAAAAGATATTGACTGTAAAGAGCAAGTGTTCAATATCTTTAGTGGACAGAAGCTTGGAAACCACATTTCTAAAGAACTCCTGCTTCCCTCAGCTGTTTTTCTTCCTCTCCTATCTCTTTAAAGAGTGCACTTTCACTGTATGCCACACTCAATATGAATGCGATACAATTGACAAAACCACCAACTCGCTTCGAGATGAGTTGCAAGCTCAGTGGTACACAACAAGTACAGAGATGTAACAGCATTACCAGTCATGTCTCTCTTCATCTTATGGTCTGTCTGTCTTTTTCACTCATGTACCAGCTGAAGAGCAGTGGTCAGCATTAGCGGGCTGACCTCTGTTGTCCTCCAGAGAGGGGCAATTCAGATGATGCACTGTAAAACGGAAATCAGTCCGGATATGACCGAGATGTGGGCTTTTCACTGGTCACTTAAGCTTAATCTTATTAGTCAGTGGAGGCAGTCTGGTGTGCCACTGAAAACTTAAAAGGAAGGGAGAGTCATGCAATTTGAAGTTAAAAAAAAAGCTATTTTCTCTTTTGCTGTGTAATGTCCAACATCGGCAGTGATGGCAGATAACATTTTCCAGTTTGCTTCACTTTGGTGGATAACTCAATATTCCGACAATGTGGTTACTTTCCATGACAGAAAACAGGCTTTTGTCAAACAAATTTATGTATGATGTACATACCCTGGTATTGATACTTGTTTGATATTAAACAAGGTTAGTGGTGGGAGCTACTACATGGCTGTGTATAGAAACCTGTAAACTGTAAAATGATGCATCACACCATTAACACCTCCTTATAGAAGATGATTGGAGTTTTGTGTGAGAGTAAAAAAAAATAGGAAGATGGGGAAAAGGGCTGAACAAGGATTTATATTTAACATGGATTTCATTTCCTTGGCATTTTTAAATAATTATTCAGCAGGGGAAACAGTGCCTGCTTTCAACGGTCCTCTATTTCCTCTATTGCTCCATTAGGAATTAAGACACACAACAAATACAGTGCAAATCCTACCTGCTTGCCAGCACCACAAGGGGGAAACATTGTCCAAGTACGTACACGTCCACACTAGATATATTTTTGCCCCGTTTTTTCTCTCTGTGTGTAATTTGTACGATTGTATGTTTGTCTTTCATCCACATCCTTTCTCACGCTCTGAAACATGATCAATATGGTTCATCAAAGTCATTCTAAAAGTTAAAACTCACTTAAACCCAAGACCCGCATCCATCATATATCTCAAGGTCATGGACAGAGCAAGGACGAAGGACTGAGATAAATGTGTGTGTGAGGGCTTTCCTGTAAGTGTGTACGGGGAGAGAAATGGAGACAGAAGATTGAATGTGTGTGTGTGTGTGTGTGTGTGTGTGTGTCACAGAAGCACAGAAAGAGCGACAGAGAGTGAAGCGGAGACAGTGGTGGGGGGTGTCTAATGGCAGGGTACAGAGCTCAGCAACCTCCTAAGAGCCTCTGTAAGTCAGTCTGAGTTGTGGTCTGAAATTAGCAGATTTTTCACTGTGAGCACTGCATATTATCTAGGTAGGCAACGGGGGAGAAGAGTAAAGAGCGGGTGAGTGCTGCACAAGAAGATGGGGGTTGGCGTTTAACTTAACAAGATTAATATGTTTGCCTCATCTCTTTGCGTTTTATTTCCTTCTCCTTGCAGGGCCCTTGTCAAATCTCTTTGGACAGGCTCTCACACACATGATGTCGCATGCAAGGAGACCTGAAGGACACTCCAGACGTTGTCAAAGAAAAAGAAGAAACTATTTTCATACTTTATAATCAACATTGGTGTAACATTTTTCAAAACATGACATTTTGATATTCATTATTCACCTTTGTCTCGGAAGGGGGAGAAGCTGTACCTAAACAGACAATTTCCACTTTCATACCTAATGTTTTGCAATAAAGGGTTTCTTGTTGACATACAGTTTAGAGGTACTCAACATTATTACTGTGGAACTCTGGTTTCCATCATTATTACCAGCCCCTTACAAACTTAAACTGTATTATGGAAAGCAGGAAGTGAACAAATGTAACAGTTACTGATTGTAAAAGTACCAGATGGAGGGGTAGGATTTAATAAGCTTTGCTTCTTCCTACTCCTTTTGGACATGTGGAACTGTGAACTGATTATGTGATGCATTCAATTGTAATCTGATGCATGTTCAAATGAAATAAAACCATTACCATTACCATATTCAGTACCAAAAGGTGCAACATATATTGAAATGTACATAAGCCCAATCAGTCTTTCCCATAAGAAAGAATGAAAATCATATGAATCCAGTCACCCCAAAATATTAACACAAAACATGGAGAATTTATGGACAATAATTATAGCTTTACATGCCAAAAACAGTGCATATATATGACAAATGAAATAATATTAAATGAACATTTAACACCTTTTGCCTGTATTAAAGACTTGTTGACCACAGCGAAAGGGAGGTTAGGAGAGGATGAAAGAGCCATACATAATGTGTTTCATGCTCGCCCCTTACAAACTTAACTTTAAGGATTGGATATTTCAGTCTGTGTTACACTACCTTACAAACGAGCCTCGCGGAAATCTGCTCGAGAGGTGGTGTGTTTTTAATATTCTGTGCAGCTCCGAAACTGCAGGGGGCAGTGTATCAAAAATACACATGTACCACGGCACTGAAGTCGAGTGGAAGAAGTTTGCCATTGTTTACTCCACTTCCAACATGGGGTACACTTGGTTGTCTACTTCTTGACGAAGAGAACTTGTGTTTATTTATTTGCTGCTGCGACAGAGAAGGAAGAGAAGGTGGTCCTTTGAATAGGAGGAGTGCTGCAATCGCAGTTCGCCATTCTTCCAACCACAAGAACTTGTACCCTGGCAGGAGAATGTGGTTGCAAAAGGCATGCTGAACACGGCAAAATAAAATGGAAAAAACAAACAACTTGACTTAAAACACAACCTGTTTCAGTGTTTCTTTATGCTTAAACTACTGTGTCAGGGTAGGCTGCCTCGTAAATGCCAGTATTTTCTGCACTTCACCTCCATTTTTTTTACTTAGAAAATTTTAGAGGTGCGCACAGCGTATATTTTCTAATTGAAAAGGGCCGTTTGATGGGTCATGGATACAAAAATGACATCATTTGTCTGCACAGAGCCACACGGACAACACGTATGTGGAAAGCATAAAACATGCTTTAGAACTGGCACTCAGCCCAGCTCACTTTCTCCGTCAGACCACCTCTGCAACCAAGGAAACTTTATATCCCAACCCTATTGTAACTGATGCTACCTTCATACCTTGGAAATAGTTCTTTCTTGAGTCCAATAGTGTTTTTTTTTACTTTTTTCATAGAGGTTCTGGCACTTTTTTGCAGCAATTTTTACAATTTGCCTAAGACTCATAAATACACAGTGCTCCTGAATACCAGCCATTGGCCCATTGTGTTTATTAGGAGGAAAGAAGGAGACAGATATGAGTTTGTCATTATTCTGTGTGCATTACATGAACAAATAAACCACCCGCACACACATAATAAAGATGATTAAAGGATTATCTGGTCGGAATCTACCTATAGTGTCTCATCTCCAAAAGAAAGAGACCGAGTCACTGATGTGTGGATGCTTTCTTTCGGCACTGACTCTTTGGCCGTGTATGGAAACCAAGACATGTTTTTTTACAAAATTGTTCAAAGAAAAATTAAGTACTTTTACAGGCATAGATCTTTTTTTTTCTTTTTCTTAATTTATTTCAGACATACATACTATGTTACATTATTCTTTCTCACATATACACTTAAAATACAATACACTTATAATAATATACACTTATACTAAAATACACTTACCAATTCAATATGTGTTTTTTTTTCCCACACATATAATGACAGAATCTTACATAAGAAAAAAACAACAAAGGAAGAGTGGGAACATCGGACACCCCAGCAAAACCCCAGGACATTGCCAAAGCACACCACCAACCCCGCCAGTCAACCCACCTGGCCCCGACCCCCCCTAGCCCCTGAGTGCACCCACCGAGTGCCCAGCACCCCAGCAGTCCCCACTGATCCGTTTTTCATTTAATTTATTTTTGTAATTATGGATGTTCAGTATTAGTGCTCCCTTTCACTCTGCCTGTTACAGAAGAGCTTTAGGTTTAAGTACCCCAACCAGGCTATTGAAATTGAATAGGCTCCCTCAATTGCGTCGCCAGTGGTGTGTGCCTTGTCTCTGTACACTTTAAGTTTGATGCAGAAGTCAAATTCTGTGTGCATGTACATTACACTACAACAGTGATGCAGTGAGAAATGCCACCGTGGGCAATTTCCTTTGCGGCCCATAGCTGCAACCGCCACTGTACTAAAGTTATGTATTATGGCTCGATGGAATTACACGCAGATGGTTAGGGAGATCAGCGCACAATAAAGAAATAAATTAATTCTCTGGCTCAAAATACAATTTGAAAAGCAGATCTAGAGCATACACTGTAGCCATTCTAATTACATTGAGGATAACTGTGCATCTGCAGACAGCCTATTTCTCTGGGAGATTAAAAGAACAGGTATGATGAGATTAAGGGGAGGAATGACGCGATTAGGACTGACTACTTTAAAATGATTATGAAAGACTTAGATGGCTGGGTCGCGTGTGGCATATTAAAAGACAAGGAGAGAGGCAGGACACAGAGCAATCTTCAGAGTTTTTCATCCATGGAAACAACAAAGAGGAGCTCACTGTGCATGTTACAGGCTCATGTCAATAGCATTTTCAACAGTGCTGCTTGATATTACTGCAGAGAAATGGAGAACAGAGGAAGGACAACAAAAAGAATTAAAACGGCAGACTATGCACTCCCACATGACCTGGGAGAAACAATGACAATCAAATGGCCTGCAGCAGAGTCCCCTCCCTTCTTTTCTCTTGCACACGTTTCCTCCCTTTCTCCTTTTTTGTATACTTTGATGTACAAAATAGCCCCAATCCATAAACAGAACCATTACTTTCACTACCTACCTACCGTTCTTTCCCTCTCTCTTCCTCTTCTTTTGCCATCACCCTGTCCTCTTTCTCAAACATGCACACACATTTGCGATTCTTTCCAAAGCTACTTTCATGGTATATTTTGCCACAGGCTTTTTAGCAGTCATGGGTAATATAGAAGGGAGTAGAAAATTGTGGGTCATCTGCTGCCACATTGGTGCTTGCTGCACGGGGTCGAGCAACTACCAGCTGAAAAAGTACATATGACTGACATTGACTTATGGAGGCTTTTCACACTTCTATTCCTCTCTTTGTCAAGACGTTAACGCAGTAGCAGAGAGCAATAGGGACATGGGATTTTTTACTGAAAAGGCCGAAAAATCACCTGAAAAATTGTTTACCAATGGCGGAGTTGAATTTAGCATGATTCTCTATCAGGTTGGTATAGTATTCATGAGAAGAGAACTCTGTATACGTAGATTTGACGAATGATAAAATCTAGTATCTTAACAGAAGTTAGGTTTCATCAAGATTTCAAAATGGTAATACAGGGGTCTCAAACGCGCGGCCCGCGGGCCAAATGTGGCCCGCAGGACACTAGTTTGAGGCCCCCACCTTGATATGAAAGTTTAATGTTAGTGCGGCCCGCGCAAGTTTGATATGGATGCTGTATATGCGGTATCATGTACCCAGAAAAAATTATTACGTTTGATTAATGTTCAAATAACTGTTAATATTTATCCTCCCTATCAGTGTGGAAGTGGTGAGTTTTTGGCTTTTTAAGTTTAAAGGAAATAACTTGGAGGCTACTGTTTAGGTCGCTAGCCCTCTAGTTTGCGAGTTAGCATGTGTCTCAAGACCCTGCAGTTGCGCAATATGTTGTAAATAAAAAGAGTATAAATGTGACTATAGTCGTGCTTTGTCATGTCTACAGGGCTCTAATAATGCTTTGTTCATTTTAATCTGAAAAAAATAATTTGTCTACCCACCAACTATATGTGGTTTCTTAAGTTTTTAGTATGTGCCGTTTTATTATTATTATTATATTTATTCATTACTGATTGATTGATTATTTATTCTAGATTTGTTTTTTTTTTATTTTTCATCTTATTTTGTGTAGAAAAACAAAAATGAAGATATTTGAGAACAGTGGAATGTTTTATCAGAGCTTTTCTTGTAGAAAATCGGAACCAAAGCAAAGTTTATTCATTTGTCTGTTTTTAATAAATGTGTGTGTTTTTTTTTTGGAAAACCTGATGCGGCCCAGCCTCGCCCAGACCCTAGCTCCAGTGGCCCCCAGGTAAATTGAGTTTGAGACCCCTGCTGTAATACATTGGAAAGTGGGGAAATGTAATTTAGATCCTCCATATGAACAATAGACTATAACCTGTACTGATGGGATTGGACCGACATAAGCATCTGAACATGTTAAATAGGATTTCTCTATCAAATTTGTTACCAATTGCACAAATGTATCTGAATAAGATCTGGATACCGGACATAGATTTAACCCTACTGTAATATACAGGAAAGCTTTTGTTCCAATGGGCTAGAGTGGGTAGAGGTATGTTTTATAAATAGTAAAATATATGTACGATGAATTGTATGTCAGCAATATGCGTATTGTCACGATAACATGCAGAGTCTTACTCTACAGGAATGCAGCAGTTTGCATATGCAGCAAGTGTACTGTATAAATTGTTGTCAGCTCAAGTGAAATTTTGCAGAGAGCTTGCCCTTAAGTGCTTTAGAGCACACTTACTAGTGACACGTCGTCATGCTGACAGAGTGGAAGACAATAACGTTGGGGGCCGGCAACTCTCAATATGACAATAGGTTTTAGAACCAACATAGTCCTACTTGTTTTATGTTGCCATTGTAAGGAAAAAGACGGTTTTTGTAAATTGAAGTTTTCTGCAACAAGATCTGTCTTATCATATAATGTCACTTAGTTCCTTAAGTGCACTGTAACACAAGGATGATATAGGCATGGCTTTGAATTTTTTTTTTCTATAGTAGAAGCTGCTTGTCTTGACGCCCTCAGACTGGCCGGCTGACATTGACGTAAGCAATTGTTGACATCAACACAGAAACTGCTAGCACATTCACTTGTGACTTTCGCCAGACATACCAGAAAATGGGCAATAATGGGGTTTTCAACCGACAGCAGTTTCTTGACATCAATGACGCCAAATAATAAGATGGTCCACTGACCTGCAAATGCATGTAACAAAATGTATTTCGCCATGGAGTTGAAAGTCCGCCATGATGGTAAGCAAGACAACTGGGGCTCGGCGCACAGCAGCGGATAATGTATATTTGTTTGTGCACATTCGGAGGCGTTTCAGGCTTTATAAATCACTGTTTTTGGGGGGGATCAGCCATCTCAGTTAAATATATTGTAGCGTTGTGTGTGTTGTATTACGGGCTGTAGGTTCATGCAGGGGTGCTGGGGGGGCGCTCATGTTCAGCTCGCGGTTTTGAAGCGGGCGTTTTGGGAACAAAAGAGGAAGAACGAGGAAGAAGAGGGGGAAGTTCGGTTGCGGTGCGCCGAGTGAGAGAGTTAAGTCTGCAACAGGCCAGAAAGTTGTGTTCTCGTGCTACACTGGATAATAAAAAAACCATACAACGATCGAGCCACCCTGACTGTCGTCATTCTACGACGTTACACTGGTGTCAGAAGTGACTTCGAACGTGAGCCTACTGTCCTGTTTTGCCCGAGTCTTCGGCGGCGTCGAGTATGAGCCACCGAGGGGAGCCGCGTGTGAAGGAGGAGGCGGAGAGCGACAGCGAGGTGGGCGCTGCCAGTTGGGAAGGGAGGGAGCGCCGAGAGATGGTGAGAGCTTGTCGGGAGGCGTGGAGAGAAGCTGTCCGCATGTCGGCCGGAGAGGGGCGATCATCGGCAGCCAAGAAAGGCGGCCTTGCAGCGTGCCCAGTGAACAATGCGGTGGACGGCGCACCACGTGCAGTTGCGGCCATGTGTCTGAAAACGCCCAAATATTCTGGGAAAGCCGACTGGGAGGCTTTTCACGCCCAATTTGAGCTGATTGCAAATGCACAGCAGTGGTCCAATAAAGACAAAGCTTTGCAGTTGGCAGTGTGTCTCACGGAGGACGCCTTATCTTGCCTTTTGCTCCTCGACCCAGAGAGTCGCCATGATTATGAAGCTCTAGTGGGGGCGCTTAAGAGGCGTTTTGGACAGTGCGCACAACCGGGGCTCCTGAGAAATGAACTGAGCTACAGGTGTCGCACTGCTGGAGAACCGCTGCGAACTTTGGCTTATGCCATTGAGAGTCTGTCAAGGCGGGCATATTCCCACATGTCGCCAGAGGTACAAAGTGAGCTGGCACGCGACCAATTCGTCAGAGCTCTTCGGCCCCCGGAACTAAGAGCTCAAGTTCATCTGTTGCACCCCCGCACCCTGCAAGAAGCCCTAGAATTGGCTGTGGAGAGAGAAATGGTGGAGGGCTCCAGCGTGGCAGAGGGGAGGGTCCTGCCGCCCACAGCGAGGTCAGCGGCAGGGAGTCAAGAGGCTGACTATAAACCCCCTTGGGTGACCGAAATCACAGAACTGATCAGGTCCGTGTCGCTACAGTCACCACAACGCCCACGCACTGGAGTGAGGGTATGCTGGGGGTGTGGCCAGCCCGGTCACTTGATCAGAGAATGCCCTCGCTCGCCCCAGTCGTCGGGAAACGACCACGGGCCCGCATAGTGGGGGATGTGCGGACCCGAGAGGCTAACACCCCACAAGCTGCTGCGCCTACCACCTCCAGGGGGTCTCAAGTGAGCATGGGCGTGGAGGCGATCGGAGCTGTGGGGCGCACGTCAGACAAAGGCTCCAGCTACGTGATGATCCAAGTGGAGGGCGTGTTCTGTCCGGCCCTCATAGACACGGGGGCAACGGTGACGCTGATAAGGTCTGACGTGTGGCCGAAGAACGCCCATCTTGAAATGACAGCGGTAGCTCTGCGCTCAGTCACAGGAGAGTGGTCCCCTCTTCAAGGAAAAGGACGACTGGCACTGTCGGTGGGGGGCATGTCACTCCAGCACCCGGTATGGAAAGCAGCCATACAAGACCCGTGCATCCTGGGTCTGGATTTTTTGAAGGCGGCTGACTGTGTGATGAATATCGGAAGTGGGTGGATCAGCTTTCAGGGGGGTCCTGCCATTCCTATGACCTCCCTGGATTCCCTCGATCCCCGGGCCAAGCATATGGCATGTGCCCTGGAGGCCGCAGGCCCACCTCCACCTTTGAGGGAGCCCCGCCGACAACCGGAGACAGCAGGCAGAGACTCGGTGAAAGGGGGAGCTGTGGACAGGACGCTGTGGGAGTTGTGGAAAAGGAACTGCAGTGGCCTGACCCCCAAGCAAGAGGAACGGCTGCTAAGCCTGCTGACGGACTTCAGTGATACCTTCGCCAAGAACGACGATGAAGGGGGTCTCACTCATTTGACACAGCATGAGATTGACACGGGGGAGGCCAGGCCAATTAAATGCCGCCCCCGTCGCCTTCCCTTGGCCCGACACGCAGCTTGTGAGGAGGCTGTAGCTAAGCTGCTGCGAGCGGGTATCATTGAACCTTCCGACAGTCCATGGACATCGGCTGTTGTCATGGTGCCAAAGAAGTCGGGGGAATGGCGTCTCTGTGTCGACTACCGGGCTGTCAATGGGGTGACCAAGAAGGATGCTTACCCACTGCCGCGCATTGACGAGTCCTTAGACCTGGTCTCGGGCTCATCCTGGTTCTCGTCCTTGGACCTCCGCAGTGGCTATTATCAGGTGCCCCTTTCCCAGGAGGCCCGACCCAAAACAGCGTTTTCCACCGGGAGGGGCCTTTGGCAGTTTAAGGTCCTCCCTTTTGGACTGTGCAATGCACCAGCGACCTTTTCGAGGTTGATGGACAGAGTGCTGGCCGGGGTCCCTCGCCAGCAGTGCCTCGTGTATTTGGATGACATCCTGGCCCATGGCAGCTCGTTCGAGACGGCGCTAGAGTCCTTGAGGGTGGTATTGGAGAGCATCAGAGCAGCTGGCCTGAAGTTACACCCAGGGAAGTGCCACTTCATGCAGAGAGAAGTGACATTCCTGGGTCACCGCGTGGGAGGTGAAGGAGTCAGCACCCTGGCTGATAAAGTGAAGGCGGTGGTGGAATGGCCAGTGCCCACCAACCCGAAGCAGCTAAAGAGTTTCCTGGGGCTAGCCTCGTACTACAGGAGGTTCGTACGAGGTTTTGCTGGCACAGCGGCACCCCTCTTCCAGCTGCTCCAGAAGGGCCGAGACTTTGAGTGGTCTGACCCCTGCCAAAAAGCATTCAACAGCCTTCAGCAAGCCCTGAGTGAGTCCCCAGTGCTAGCATCCGCGAATCCGGACTTGCCCTTCATCCTCGACACAGATGCTAGCGGAGAGGGAGTAGGAGCGGTGCTGGCGCAACCCACACCCGAAGGCGAGAGGGTCGTGGCCTACTTCAGCAGAGTGCTGAGCAAGGCTGAAAGGCGCTACTGTGTCACCCGTAGAGAGCTGCTGGCTGTGGTGCTGTCCATCAGACACTTTAAATATTACTTATGTGGCCAGCCTTTTACTGTGAGGACGGACCACTCAGCTCTCGGCTGGCTGATGACCTTCAAGGAGCCAGAAGGGCAAGTTGCACGGTGGATTGAAGAATTACAGGCTTACAGCTTCAAGGTGGAGCACAGAGCCGGGACACGTCACTCCAACGCAGACGCGCTGTCCCGCCGTCCGTGTGCTGCAGAGGGCTGCCGCTATTGTGACAGGAGAGAGGCCCGCGAGGAGGAGTTGTTGGAGGAAGCGGGTGGCGGCCTGTCGGAGTGCCGGGTGGCAGGAGTGATGGCCAGGGAACTCCAGGCTGTGGGAGTCGCTGAGTGGGAGCAGAAGCAAGAGGAGGATGGAGACCTACAACCAGTCCGGAGGTGGGTGGAGTCTCAGCGACCTCCAGCATGGGAGGAGATAGCCCACACGTCAGCAGGGACTAAAGGCTTGTGGTCCAAGTTTGGCACACTGCGGCTGAGCCAAGGGGTGCTGCAGCGAGCGTGGAGGGAGCCAGCGACAGGGGAAGAGAGGTGGCAGGTGGTTGTCCCAAGGTGTCTACAAGAGCCTGTGCTGGCTGCCATGCATGGAGCAGCGGGTTCTGGACACTTTGGTGTGGCTAAGACCCTGCGCCGCCTTCGCCAAAGCTTCTACTGGGGCCGCTGCAGGAGAGATGTGGAGGATTTTTGCCGCCGCTGCGACTTGTGCACAGCGAGGAAGGGCCCCCCTGGCCGCTCCTGCGCCCCGCTGCAGCAGGCCCTCATGGGAGCGCCCATGGAAAGAGTGGCAGTTGACATTGTGGGACCGCTGCCGCGCTCTGACCGCGGGAATCGTTATGTCCTGTCAGCCATCGACTACTTCACACGGTGGCCAGAGGCGTACCCCCTAGCCGACCAGGAAGCCGAGACAGTCGCTAGCGCCCTGATAGAGGGAATGTTTAGCCGCTTTGGAGTTCCAGAGACGCTGCATAGTGACCAAGGAAGAAATTTTGAGTCACGAGTGTTTGCAGAAATGTGTGGGCGGCTGGGCATCAGAAAGACGCGCACAACCCCTCTGCGGCCTCAGAGTGACGGGTTGGTGGAAAGATTTCATCGCACCCTGGGTGAGCAGCTGGCCATTTTGACATCACGGCACCAGAAGGACTGGGATGACCATCTTCCCCTGGTGCTCATGGCCTGTCGCTCTGCTGTACAGGAGTCCACAGCCTGCACGCCATCCCTGCTCATGCTGGGGAGGGAGCTCCGTACGCCAGCCGAGTTGTCCTTTGGCCGCCCCCCAGAGACCACAGAGCCAGTCCCTGGTCCAGAGTATTCCAGGAAACTCCAGGACCGGCTGGAGGCCGCTCACGAGTTCGCCCGGCAGCAGCAACAGAGGGCAGGCAGGCGACAGAAGAGGAACTATGACCTGAAAGCAAGAGGGAGGCATTTCCAACAGGACGAACAGGGGTGGGTCTACCTCCCACAGCGCAAGAAGGGGCGGTGCCCCAAACTGGACAGCCCTTGGACGGGGCCGTGCAGAGTTCTGGAGAGAGTCGGGGAAGTCGTGTACCGAGTGCAGCTGCCAGACCGAGGAAGGAAAGTGGTTCTTCATCGCGACCGGCTGGCGCCATACCGGGGAGTGCAAGGAGTGGGCCATAGGGCTCCTGCTCCACCAGAGGCGGACGTGAGACGTTCACCACTCCCAGCTCAGGATGGAGGGCCGCCCGGGGTGGCAGCGCCAGAGGTGGGACAGCTGGTTTCACCATCAGCTGGAACTCCTCCCATAGCGAGGCGCCCGAGGAGGAGAAGGCCGCCCCGGTATCTCAGAGACTATGTGGGTCACAATGTTGGGGGGAGCACTTGAAATTGTGTTACGCTGTTGCTAAATGTTCATTGACTGTTGCTGATTCTCTGTGCCCTCGGGGCGAGGGCCTTTGTGGGGCGGGGGTAGTGTAGCGTTGTGTGTGTTGTATTACGGGCTGTAGGTTCATGCAGGGGTGCTGGGGGGGCGCTCATGTTCAGCTCGCGGTTTTGAAGCGGGCGTTTTGGGAACAAAAGAGGAAGAACGAGGAAGAAGAGGGGGAAGTTCGGTTGCGGTGCGCCGAGTGAGAGAGTTAAGTCTGCAACAGGCCAGAAAGTTGTGTTCTCGTGCTACACTGGATAATAAAAAAACCATACAACGATCGAGCCACCCTGACTGTCGTCATTCTACGACGTTACAATATCATATACCAGATGAACACAGTGATAGATGAGAAGTGAAATGAATTTAATAGGATTTACAGGAAGTGTGCAATAAGCATCGTTCAACTATTCTGTATGGGAAAGTCATGCAGCAGAAGCCTTTTCTGTGCAGGTGTCACAAACAGTCGCCTGAGGTATGCTAAAGCACTTTTGGACAAGCCAGCTTCATTTTGAAATAAGGTGCTGTGGACTGATGAAACTAAAATGGAGTTATTTGGACATAACAAGGGGTGGTATGCATGGCGGATGAAGATCACAGCATTCAGAGACAAACACTTGCTACCCACAGTAACATTTGGTGGTGGTTCCATCATGCTGTGGGGCTGTGCGGCCAGTGCAGGTACTGACGATCTTATTCAAGTTGAAGGTTGCATGGATTCCAGTCAGTATTAGCAGATTATTGCCAACAGTGTTCAGGAATCAGTGACAAAGTTGAAGTTGTGTCGGTGCTGGAGTCTTCCAACAAGACAATGACCCTAAACACTGCTCAAATTCTACTAAGGCATCCATGCAGAGGAACAAGTACAACGTTCCAGAATTGCCATCTCAGTACCCAGACCTAAATATTATTGAAAATCTGTGGTGTAATTTAAAGTGGGCTGACTCAATGGACATGTTTTGGAAAAAGGGATGGTCAACCAGAATCCAGACCCTCATTGGAAGCTATAGGAAGCGTTTATTTCTGTGAAAAGAGGATCCACTAACTATTGATGTCATTTTTTCTGTTGGGGTGCCCAAATTTATGCACCTGCCTACGTTTGTTTAAATAATTATTGCACACTTCCTGTTAATCCTATAAACTTCATTTCACTTTTCATCTGTTTGTCTGCTATATGATATATTTAACTGAAATGGCTGATCAACAACCAGTGATGTATAAAGGAAAAAAACATGTTCATATTACTGTATATGAATGTAAGTGCGACCAGTCCAGGGTGTACCCCGCCTCTCGCTCCTACCATAATGTATCAAAAATGGATGGATAAAACTGCGGTCCGTGACTTACTGGTCCGTAAAGGTCCAGGACAACATTTCTGTCAATATGATAATGGTTTTATTTCATTTGAACATGCATCAGATTACAATTGAGTGCATCACATAATCAGTTCACAGTTCCACATGTCCAAAAGGAGTAGGAAGAAGCAAAGCTTATTAAATCCTACCCCTCCATCTGGTACTTTTACAATCAGTAACTGTTACATTTGTTCACTTCCTGCTTTCCATAATACAGTTTAAGGTTATTTTATTTTATTTTTTAATAATGCACCTCGTACCTAAGTACGAGGTGATATGACCATACAATATGTTCAATATGTTGCCTTCTAGCACACTTCATGTTATTTGAGTCTTTAAGCATTTCTTATATTAATGCTCCTTAGCAACAACAATAGTAATTCCATGAAGAATACATTAAAATATGTGATGAGTGTAAAATAATTTTGATTGTCTTTTTTTCAGTAGTCTCTTCAAACGATTGTTACAGGAGCTTACCATGGGCAACCAGTTCTTTTCCTCACAGTGCACAAAGGGGAATCAAACGGCAAATTCAGGTCAGGCGGTTGGGAAACCAGAAAGCTATCTGACATTTCTTTTGTGGTGATTTACACTGAATAGAGCCTTTGTGTTGAGTGACATGTAATGTGCCTGTGTGTGTGTGTGTGTGTGTGTTATATCTGATGACTGCCAGCTCATTTTGTGTGGCTGAATATATTTTAAAGATGCTAAATTAAAGCTATTCTAAAATTAGAGTGATGTGAAACCTTAACATATTCAAACAACTGGCAGATCACCCAGAACAACATCTGAAATTATTTCCTGTATTCAAAAATATAAATGTATGTATAATAATAATAATAATAATAATAATAATAATAATAATAATAATAATAATGTATTTCATTGGTTCATTTTGGTAATAAAATTAAGTCCCATGAACGTCATAACCATAATCTGGACTTATATGTATATATATGTATATAAAGAGTCGTGAACCAGTCATGATGTGCTATATACGTATATCACTATATTGACACTTACTATGGTACCCATTATGTCATTGGATGGTCATATCAAAAATTTTGAATAAAAAAACCTTAAACTGTATTATGGAAAGCAGGAAGTGAACAAATGTAACAGTTACTGATTGTAAAAGTACCAGATGAAGGGGTAGGATTTAATAAGCTTTGCTTCTTCCTACTCCTTTTGGACATGTGGAACTGTGAACTGATTATGGGATGCACTCAATTGTAATCTGATGCATGTTCAAATGAAATAAAACCATTACCATTACCATTACCATAAACCCACCACTGGTGTGGCTTTATGACATACCAACATTCAGAGTGAGTATCAATACACCATTGTATAAAACCAATGTATAATAACCAATATAGGCCATGTGTAGACATCTATTGGTGTTTGTTACTTGCTAAAGCAGAACAATCTGGGTCACCTACAAGTTTCATTTCACTCATTGGCCTTCATGTCACATATGTAAGGTCACCAATGTGGCTTGACAAATTGATATAGATGAGTAATGGGATGCCTCCCGCATCCGGACAATGTGGGAAGGTGAGGGGCTGTTGCCAATCCCCACTCCCTGTTGACCTCTCCTTCCTGTGCACTCAGCATATTTGTCTATGTCATCCAGTGGGTCACGCTCCCTGGAAGTGACATCTGGCAGCCATTTTGGTTCATTCTGCTGAACATGCTAATGACTTGAAAAGTTACATTCAAGAAAACGCCAACGAAAGGGATCTTTAATTAAATTTGTTTCATCTGACACTGTGAGACACTGTTTAAAAATATACATATATATTATACTAGTATATAATAAGCAATTAAAAAAAAAAAAAGGATTTCTATGGATCAATGCCATGCAGTCAGGTCTAGAAAGACCTTTTCTACTGGCCTGCTGATCAACAAAATAAGTTACGCCCACAGTGGCTGCCTGAGGAGAAATTGACATGTCTGGCGAGTAGATGTATTTTGCTAAAAGGGTTATTAGATAAATATTGATTGTTAACTCCTTCAGATGATGTTGTAGTGTAGATGTTTAATCACCAAGCTGTTCTATGGCTCTCATGGTGTCTGGTGAAAAACATTCTCGGCCCACGGAAGGCTCAATGTCTTACATTTGTATCCCAATGATGTGAATTGTTGGCTAGCTCATATGAACTGGTTTTCTTGTGTTATAATGCACATAAAAGGGAAAGAAATGTGTTTATGTTTCACATAAGGATTGTGAAAATTACAAAATATTACCTTTTAATGTAGCCAGCAAGCAACTAAATTCCAGAATGTTGCATGGGTCTAAATTTAAACCATCAATACTCGGGGGATGATGGAATGTTGTGATGTTTCTTTTGAAAATGCCTCCGCAGCTTATAGTCAGTTATCTTCCAAACAGTGTGTACTTTCCCGACTGCATTTACGACAAATGCATATGCATGAGCAGTTAAACTGAATGGCGTACATTATTTGGATGAATGAATGAATTGAGGAACACTGACCTGCAGTGCAGGGAAATATTACACAAACAGCTCACAAGCCATCCAAAAAAATAGGTTGAGTATTGAACCTGGAAATCTCTGCATGTCATGTCACATTCCGGAAATGCTAACTTAGGTTCTTTTTGGTCTTTTAAATTTGGATCTGACTCTTGGGCAGGCAGACACAAAAAGGGCATTGTAACACACTGCTGATTCAAGGTTTTAGCCTGGCAAATCCTAGGCAAAGAGCTGAAAGCAAAGAGCTGGCCATTTTGCAGTTTCGCTCTCATCTGCCAATTTCTTCCCAGGGCTTTCAGAGTCAATCAAAGAGCTACCAGAATGCTCACACCAGTCTTTTAATTATTCATGGTAATTCTATGCCACTACACACTCCCTCTGCAGCCTGTGTCACCTCCCCCAAGGAAGGTATGTTCTGATGTTTTCTGATATTTATTTGAATATACTGTATATATATATATACATACATACATATATATTATACACACACACACTCACACAACATTACTTTTGGCTATATTAGTGTCACCAATGGTTTTTTTTTTCTTGCCAAAAATTACATGCAAGTTTTGCAGGGTACAAAACTCATATCACTCTCACAACGACTGATAAGTCCCACATGGGAGACTTGTTTCGCCTTTGTGAAGGGAATGTGAGTGGGAGACGGTCACTATAGGCGGGATACTGCAATGAGGGCGGTTCTGATCAGGGAAGGAGATCAGCATTTAAAAGCAAGTACCAGAATACACCGATACCATGCTTTTTATATTGGTAATTACTGATCGGTGGCCCATATATAGTGTATACTGGATGCCTTAATGCCTGCTATCGGTTGTGTATGGCCCTCACATCTACACAGTCCATTGTTGTGGATGTGATGATAAATGGCTGCGACCCTGGCATCTTCATCCTACTTGTGTCCTTTTTCTCTTATAGAAATGAGCAGGACCAACGGACCATCTTGAGAATTAATAACTATGAATGACTGACATGCCTAGATGGCCTTCAGTTCCAATAGACGGAATTTAAATGTTTCTGGTTGACAAAGGACCAAGTAAGGTACCAGATATCTTTATCTTTCTGAGGAATAAGGGTAATGGAAGGTGTTGTCACCACAAGTAGGATGATATGTCCCCCAAAGTTTGTTCGTCTTCTCAGATATGCTTATTTATACTTTTTGTATTATATTTTGTTCCTAGCATTGAAAGAGACGATGCCTTTGAAGACATTTTTTGTTCTTAAAAATCTTCTCTTCTCTATTGTTTATTGGACTGCACGGTAAAAACCTTCATTTGTCTTAATTGACAGCCAATCGGATCCTCCACCTCAGGGCCGGTGACATTTTTTTGGGTTTACCACTTGACTTTGTTGTTCCATAACCCTCAAGATGTGTTCAAAGTTTCAAGTGACATCCAACCTCCATCGGCATTGGCGTGCTGCGATAGGTCTAATGCAGCTCAACAATTTTTCAACCACATTCAAAGAGAGAAAGCTTTATTGCCTTTTCCATGAAGAGATCAGGCAGAAAATTACCAAAATTAAATTTTGGCTTTTAAAAGCTGTGGTCTTAAATTTCTGATCACTTCACTGCTTGTCTGCAATAAATTGCTTACTCAAATATTTTTGCCTCACTGCCATGAAGCTCCACTTCGAACCAAACCTCCTTCAAAGAAAACTGCACTTTTTAAAAATGTATATATAAAACAAAAGCATGCATTTCCTCATATTAACTACTTCTAATTCACTAGGGAGCGTGCAACTTCTTGGTTTTCTCAGCAATTTGTCAGCCTGCCAACAAACTCTGACAGCTCAAGGTACAGTAGATGTCAAGTTCAGCCTTTTGTGTGTGTAAGGAAAGCCCATTACTAGGACGTGTGGACAGAAGGAATGGATCAGCTTAGCAGGAGCAAAATGAGCTCAACGGCACTAAAAGCTTAAACTATAAAGACCGGAGGAGTGAACAAAAAACGAGGAAGATTCGTACAGTCGTCGAAAGAAATATGTCTGCAGGGACATTCATGTCCCTCGTGTCCCTTCACAACATTTATTTCAGCAGTGTTAGGGAAGAGGTTTCTCTTATTTGCGTGTTTGAGGTAAAGGTGATGTCTCCAGTGCAAGGAAATGGTTATTGGTTGCTATGTTGATCTGCAACTTGTCTTCAACAGCTTTGGCAAAGATTTTTTTTTGGAAAGATTAATAAAACGGGGAGCCTTTTATGTCACCTGTCTTTTTCCTCCAAAAGCACAAACATGAGGAGAAATAAAGCTAGGATATATGCTATGACATTCCGAGAGAGGATGTTGCAGGGATGAAAGGATGTCATTTTATAAAGGATGATCACCCTGTTTTTTTTTAACAGCAACAATAAATGGCTGCATTGTTACCCCCCCCCCCCCCCCAAATAGGATACTGAGAACTCACAAGCTAGTCAAATGCTTCCTTGTGATCTAAGTTATACCAACTTCATTAATGACACTAAAAGCTGCTTCTACAGTGTTTGTTGTTGTTGTGGTTGTTGAAAGAAGAATCCTTAATTGTTCTTTCCGACCACTCGCTATAATGCAGAAACCATTGTCTCTCATTTTGACATTGAGGCTTCTATTTATACATGAATCCCAGTGAATGTATTTAGTCGATATGTATTTTCAGCTCTGAAATTATTTTTAATCATCATAGCTCTTGATATGACACGTTAAGAGATGACAGATCAAAATTAAAGAGTGGAAAAACAACCCTTTTCCACTCTGCTTTGAACCTTGCCATTGCTTGGCTCTCACTGCACTGTTGTTAAATGTGTGTTGTGTTGTAATGGTTTAATGATGAGTTAATGTGTTAATTTGTGCAAAAGTAAGTTTTAATGACCTTCAAGATGAATGCCTGCTGATGTTAACTCACAGGGTTGTTTATTATTGAACAAAATGAAAGCAAAGGAGTATGGGACACATACCACTAAGATGTTTAAACCTTTGGAACGCTACCTTCTTACTTGTGAGCTGACGCACTGAAAAGCTTGCCATATGTGTTCTCAGGTTATTCGGCACTGAACCAATAATTGTTACGATTGGGCTTCAGTTTTTGTCTTTTCCTTTGTTCCTCGTTCATGCCCTTATTTTGTATTCACTTCCTCTGTTACTCTGTTCTGTTTTGCGTTGATTTCAATTATTCCCCGCACCTGTTTCCTATTTTCTGTTGCCTATTTAGTCCAGGTGCGCGCTCCTTCCTTTGTCGGTTCATTGTCTTGTGTTGAGTTGGACTTGCTAGCGCGTCATTCTGCTGCATAGCCAAAATAAATATATTTTTACCTGCATTTGGGTCCTCATCTCTGCATCCTGGGGTCGAACCGAGAAACTCAATAATGACTTTGGGACTCCACTAACAAAGTTTCTGGCTTGTGTCATGCTTTAACAGTTATCTTGCATTTATCAAGGTTTACTGATTCCAAACCCGACCGTGATAAGTAAATTCCTGATTTATATATATTTTTTTCATATTTAGACCATATAAAACCAGTTTACAACCTTGTAAATGCAGTTTTTAGACATTAACCAACACTCCTAGAGTCACCTTTAAACTCCTTCTTCCAAATATAGTCGATATAATAACATAAATAAGACATATTTGATATAGATAAGACATATAATATAAATTATCATGTTAGTTGGTTGCTAGAGTTCCTTGTTGTTTTCTTTTTACTTCCTGTTTGACAGTATGTCCTGTGGTGGCTATTGTTTTATCAGTGTAAAATTACTGACACCTAGTGACAAGTGTAGAACGTTTTTGAATGCATCTTCAGAATTCTGTACATTTGTATTTATTTCATTTACCCATTTTTATTGTTGAAAATAATCAATTTAGGGAAATAAATACAGTAAAGTCTCATTATATCGATATCAGTTATAACGAATTACTACTTTGTCACGTATCGGCTTCTCTGTGTTGCGGTACGACCCCAGGATGCAGAGAGCAGGACCAATGGCAGGTAAATAATATTTATTTCTTGCTTGAATCGTAGCAGCGGGAGAAAAGGCAACTCAGCATCAGCGAGGACACACGACAAACAAACAATGATCCAACAAAAGGAAAAGCACACACCTGAACTAAATAGGGAATCACAAATTAGAGACAGGTGTGGGTAACCATGGTAACTAAGGCAGACGGGGCAAAAGAGGAAGTCCAACACAAAACCAGAGTTTCCAAAAGGGAAATCAAAGCCCAGAACGGGAACATAAACAAACTGTCAAGCACGAACCCACACAGGGCGTGACAGTACCCCCCCCTCAAGGACGGATCCTAGACGTCCAAAATAGATAGCAGTCAAAGAGGGATGGGTGGTGGGAGGACCGGAGGTGGGTCGCCGACGGGACCCTTCAGGGGGTCGGCCGGGGCGGCAGGCCCGGCGGAGCCAGCAAGACCCCTCCACGTGATGGAGGGAATGGTTGGGACGGTATACACCCTCCGGGGGGCGCCCTCGACCAAGCGCGAGGTAGGCATCCTCAGGCGGGCGCCCTGGGTGTAGAACCAGGTCTCCGGCCGAAAGTCTAGAGGCCGTCCGGCCCCGACGCGGAGACGGCGAAGAAGCAGGCGTCCGGCCCCGACGCGGAGACGGCGAAGAAGCAGGCGTCCGGCCCCGACGCGGAGACGGCGAAGAAGCAGGCGTCCGGCCCCGACGCGGAGACGGCGAAGAAGCAGGCGTCCGGCCCCGACGCGGAGACGGCGAAGAAGCAGGCGTCCGGCCCCGACGCGGAGACGGCGAAGAAGCAGGCGTCCGGCCCCGACGCGGAGACGGCGAAGAAGCAGGCGTCCGGCCCCGACGCGGAGACGGCGAAGAAGCAGGCGTCCGGCCCCGACGCGGAGACGGCGAAGAAGCAGGCGTCCGGCCCCGACGCGGAGACGGCGAAGAAGCAGGCGTCCGGCCCCGACGCGGAGACGGCGAAGAAGCAGGCGTCCGGCCCCGACGCGGAGACGGCGAAGAAGCAGGCGTCCGGCCCCGACGCGGAGACGGCGAAGAAGCAGGCGTCCGGCCCCGACGCGGAGACGGCGAAGAAGCAGGCGTCCGGCCCCGACGCGGAGACGGCGAAGAAGCAGGCGTCCGGTCCCGACGCGGAGACGGCGAAGAAGCAGGCGTCCGGTCCCGACGCGGAGACGGCGAAGAAGCAGGCGTCCGGTCCCGACGCGGAGACGGCGAAGAAGCAGGAGTCCGGTCCCGACGCGGAGACGGCGAAGAAGCGGGCGTCCGGTCCTGACGCGGCGACGGCGAAGCAGCAGGCGTTGTCCATGCCAGAGCCTGACCATCTGCTCCAGCAAGCCCTGCTGCTCGTCCTGCAGGTGGAGTGGGCTGTGCCTCCTCACTCCCCCAGCAGGTGGCGCCATTCTCCCCTTCCATCGGCGGGCTGGGCTGTGCTTCCACCATAGCCCAGCAGGTGGTACTAGCCCCCCGTCTGGAAGGCGGATCCCAGACGCCGTAATCCGAGGGAGCCGAAACCAGGGCAGGGAGGAGGGAGGCTTGGAGGAGGGTCACTGGCTCCTCCAGGTCAGCAGTCCCGGCCACAGCCACTTGTTTGGGCCTGAAGCTGCGCGGCTTGGGCACGGGCGGGATCAGGGATGCCGCGCAGCTTGGCATGAGAGCCGGGTCTTGAGAACCCCTCGGGCTGCGCGGCTTGGGCACAGGCGGAATCCGGGATGCCACGCAGCTTGGCACGGGAGCCGGGTCTTGGGAACCCCAGTGGCTGCGCGGCTTGGGCACAGGCGGAATCCGGGATGCCACGCAGCTTGGCACGGGAGCCGGGTCTTGGGAACCCCAGTGGCTGCGCGGCTTGGGGACTGGAGGAATCTGTGAGGCCACACAGCTTGGCGCAGGAACCGGGTCTTGAGAACACCTGAGGCTGCGTGGCTTGGGGACTGGGGGAATCTGTGAGGCCACACAGCTTGGCACGGGAGCCAGGTCTTGGAAACACCTGGGGCTGCGTGGCTTGGGAACTCGAGGAATCTGTGACGCCACGCAGCTTGGCACGGGAGCCGGGTCTTGAAAACCCCTGGGGCTACGTGGCTTGGGCACTGGAGGAATTTGTGAGGCCACGCAGCTTGGCACGTGAGCCGGGTCTTGGAAACCCCTGGGGCTGCGTGGCTTGGGAACTGGAGGAATCTGAGAGGCCACGCACCTTGGCACGGGAGCCGGGTCTTGGACACACCTGGGGCTGCGTGGCTTGGGAACTGGAGGAATCCGGGGAGCCTCGCCACTTGCCACGGGAGCCGTCGGGGAACGCACGACAGGCTGTGACTCGGCCACAGCGAGAGGGTAGTGCTGTGCAGTGGCGTGACATGGCGAGGCGGAAGAGGGCGGCCACACCTCTTGGCGACGTGCTGTGCGTCGGTGTCGCCGCCGCGTCGGAGGGTGTGCAGCGGGTACCGGGAACACCGACGCCATGGGCACTAGGGTGCCGTCCGGCCCCCACAGCATGGTATCCAGTTCCTCCGGCGTGTACCGGGCACATTCCTGCTCCATCGCCTCGAAGAACTGCCGGGTCCATTCGTCAAACTCCGCGAGATCGTCAACGGGTTCGTCGAAGCCGGCAGGGCGTGAGGGCTGGTCCACCTTAGCTCGGCGTGGAGTGGAGAACGAGCGTGCCGTCGCACCTTGGCGCCGCGGCTTGCGTCGGCGTCGCGGAGGGTTTGGAGTTTCCTCGGTGGGTCCGGGATACAGCCACGCCGTAGAGACATACGTGTCGTCCGGACCGCGCACCAAGTCCTCCATTTCCCATGGCGGTTTCGCCATCTCCTTGTCCTCCATGGCCTTGAGGAGCTGCCAGGTCCAGTAATCGCTCTCAGCGAGGTCGTCGTCGTCGTTTGGTTGGATCATTCTGTCACGTATCGGCTTCTCTGTGTTGCGGTACGACCCCAGGATGCAGAGAGCAGGACCAATGGCAGGTAAATAATATTTATTTCTTGCTTGAATCGTAGCAGCGGGAGAAAAGGCAACTCAGCATCAGCGAGGACACACGACAAACAAACAATGATCCAACAAAAGGAAAAGCACACACCTGAACTAAATAGGGAATCACAAATTAGAGACAGGTGTGGGTAACCATGGTAACTAAGGCAGACGGGGCAAAAGAGGAAGTCCAACACAAAACCAGAGTTTCCAAAAGGGAAATCAAAGCCCAGAACGGGAACATAAACAAACTGTCAAGCACGAACCCACACAGGGCGTGACACTACTTATTACGATACTATTTTCATTTCCCGGCAAATTTATAGTCTTTTATGATATAATTAGTTCCGTTAGTACGATACACGGTTATTATGATAATCCGGTTACTACGATGTCCTTTTCATCTCCCGCCAGCCAATTTGGTCTGCTTATATCGATACAAAAGCAGCTTAAATCAATCTTTGCTTAAGGATTTCAATACCAAAAAAGAACACGGCGAACGGCTGCTTCCAGTCAACTTTATTTTTCACACTTCCACCACCAGAGCGCAGCACACACACCGATTCCCGCACTTCCTGGTTCACAGGTCATGCTCAACCCGCCCCACATAGCTGGCCAAACACATGCCTGCAACAGAAGAACCAACTGACATAGCATACACACCTATTCCAACGAAGACACAAGCGTACAAATACATGTATTTAATTGTGTTGTATTCAGATATCTTTTTATCGCTTGCAATAATCACTGTTTTTCATATGTACATGCTGGCGTTCGTTGGTTGACTGTAAAGTAAAACATAAAGTTGACTGGAAGCAGCCGTTCGCCGTGTTCTTTTTTGGTATTGAAATCCTTAAGCAAAGATTGATTTATTTATTGATTTGTTCTATATATAGAACAATGTCGAGTGCATTATTGCCCACTTTTAATGCAGTTCGGCGCAGGATCGGACATATGGATAGTCCGGTTATATCGGTATTTTTTCCGACTCCCGAGAAATGTCAAATTTCCTTTATGAGCATGTTTTTTAATTAATAACACTGGCTGTATTTAACCATGAAACAGCCGTGCTATTTATTTAAAACTGTGATAGCCAAAATATGAAGTTTACTGTGACTTGTAGCAAAGATGAGGTCCAAGGCAACTCAGATAATGTTCATTTCAATGCACTCTCATTATTTTGACATACTCCTTTTGACACCAATTTGAAAACCATATTCAACATTCTTGCTTAAAAAAGATAATGGTGCTCAGTTTTGATGGAAATTAGGGAAAAAGGAAAAACATGGATGATGCTGTGGCCTGTATATTTATCTTTAATCATTCATAGGAAATTCATGATTCACCCAAGCAGTTGTACATGTCCTTTACCGGACTCATAAAAACACAAAGCATGTTTGCAAACGTAACATTTAACAAGTCATCCTTGTCAAGCCACAGGGAAGGGATTCCGATTTAAAGTCCTCTAAATACTGGGAAACACACTGGGCCTCCAGTGTAATGTTTATCACCGGCAAGATAAAAAAAAAAAAAAAACGGCATCCCATAATACCACTCTACATTCACAGCATGTCTCTATTCTCACTGTGGTGGTGATAAATGGGGAACAGTGGAGCAGTGCTCACCTCTGAGAACCCTTGCCTTACCCTTGCGAGTGTCCTGTAAAGCATTCTGCCTGATGGAACGCCGCAAAGCCAAGGTTTTAAACTGGACAAAAAGATCATTTCTGTTCTCAACTCTTGGAAGGATTATGCGTAAAGCGTAAAAACATAATTTTACAGCAGACTTTTAATATGTTTGCCAATGTTTGATATCAGTGGTATTTATGGTTTGGGGTGGAAATTGTTGCTGCACTAGTTTCCAGGAACTCTGTTGTGCAATGAGGGAAGATGATGTATATGACCACTGCATTGTGGGTAAAGTCTGCATTAGGCTACATACCAAGCCTAACCCGACATCCAAAGACACTCACTCACTGTCTCTCCTCTCTCCTACTTATGTCTTCCTACTTTGCTCTTTAACTAGTGAATATTGATTATATACTGCTCTGTAGACAGCGAGAGTCGCTGCGGTTCTTAAAATATGCCCTTGACTAATCACATACGGTCATGCACATATTTCTATTAATTTTGAACATTTGCACTTTATTTTCTTGCATTTAGTGACAATTATGACAACATGGTAGATAATATACACTCAAAATCCCTACATTTTTTAATATTGAAATAACAACAAAGTGTGTCTAGGGAGTTGTGGGGAGTGTGGGTATTTGGGAGGGAGGTCACACAGAGCCTTCAGAGAATAACAACAGAGGGAGGACACACAGCAAGGGAAATAAAGTGAATTCTGTGATGTCTGTAGGATCCCCGATTTCTGCTGCTCAGTGAAGAAAAAAAAAACCCAGCTGGGCTGCCAAGTATTGGCTTCACAATTTTGACTCACCGTGATGTAGCTGTCATCTTTTCAAAGGAAGTGGATGCAAGGGGAAATGGGAGCGTGTACCATGTCTTTCACAAAAGTCCAGAGAAGGATGTGGGACCTTTATTTCAATCTACATGCAAAGAATGCAGCATTGGTTGTTAATCGGACATGTCATTTTTCCGTGACCTCTGATGGTAGTTTTTTTTCAGTATTCTTTCATTTATCGCAGTTAATTGGCACCAGTTGATTTTTGTGAAGTCGGCTTCCTCATTTCTATATACCTGATAGTGCCCCTTCGAAATGTGATGTTTAAAGGGGACCTATTGTGGTTTTTTTCCACTTTTCTGACCTATAAATGTTGTTAAAGTGTTGTTTTCAATGATATCAGAGTTTCAGATAATGAAGTTTGCGCATTTGGAAGTGCGCCCTGAAAGAAGTTTGGGATGGACGCTTGGTTTCAGATAATTTTTTCTAACACTGACTCGCTCTGACATCACACTGAGCAGGGCTTCCTAATATAGACATACCCGGGCTGTAAGCTGTAGGCTTGTCCTCTCCTCTGCTCTGCTGAAAGATTTCACCATGTTAGCACGGAGCAATGGCTTCCAGGAAATGTTTGAGGGGAAGCTAACTTGCCTTAAGAGGCAAGCATCAGGCAGAAGTGGTTGGAGTTTCACATTTAAGTGGAAAAAACAATGACAGAAATCATTATTTAATGTGATGCTCTGAAACAAAATGTACATTTTTGTATTACTTGTCCCATTACATCCCATTACAAGACGTCACGCATAATGGGAAGTCAACCTAAAAGTCAACTATAAAAGCAATCTTCACTCGTTAAATGTACTGCGAAAAAGGTCAGTAAGGATAATTCATACATACTAACATACTAACTCCTTATTTCTAAAATCACAAATACTTAAACTTGCTGATATAGTTATTTTTTTTTGTATTTAATTTAAAAATAATAAATTCTAAAATAATTAATAAGGCTAAAAACAACCCATTACCTAAAAATGTCATCCAATACTTCTCTACAAGAGAGGAGAAATATGATCTCAGGGAAGAAGTACATTTGAAACACTTATATGCTAGGACTACGTTAAAAAGCCATAGCATTTCAGTATGTGGAATCAAACTATGGAATGGATTGAGTAAGGACCTCAAACAATGCACAACGATGAGCCAATTCAAGAAACAATACAAGCAGTTGATGTTTGCTAAATACAAGGATGAAGAGTCTTGAACCAGTCATGATGTGCTATATATATCACTATATTGACACTTACTATGGTACCCATTATGTCATTGGATGCTCATATCACCTCGTACTGCATTATAAAAAAAAGACAATAAATAAATAAAATAAAATAAAAAAACTTAAAAAAACTTAAACTGTATTATGGAAAGCAGGAAGTGAACAAACGTAACGGTTACTGATTGTAAAAGTACCAGATGGAGGGGTAGGATTTAATAAGCTTTGCTTCTTCCTACTCCTGTGGAACTGTGAACTGATTATGTGATACACTCGCCCCTCCTTCCCCTCCCCTCTCCTCAGTAAACATCCAATCACTGTTAGTATGCAAATGAGCCAACACACAGCACACTTTGTGGAAACAGCAAAAGTGACCCATTAGACAACCAAAAATTAGCAACAACTAAAAACAACAATTTGATTGTTAAAATCTGGCTGTAGGATATATATTTTTTTTCCTCAATGAGGATGAGGAGGAGATACCACGAATAATATACCATATTTGGCGATGTAGAGCAAGAATGCTGGTGGGAACAAGCAAGATGCCTGGATTAGCCTGCTGCTGTGTTTAATGTAACCATCAAGAACAGATGATGTGTCCCGCGAGGTGGCGTACGTGGTTCAGGATGTGCATTGCCTTTAGATGTGGTCCATTCAAAGACAATGAGAGATTGGTTAAGATTACACTCGGCTGTGTTAAACACCCTCACGCCTTCGCTCCTCCCTCTTTGCCACTTGCGCTGGCGGGAGGGATGGAGGCGTGGGTTTGCGGCGCTGCCCCAGACTGCGCTGCTCATGAAACTTGCAAAGTGCGGCGTAGGAGCGACGCAGGGCAGGTGCTAGAAAACCAAAAGGTAGACCAACAAATGTATAAAACTTCCAAATCAAATTCAGGATATTTAGTGGGTCATCCAGCAAGTTGGCGGTTGCTGAAACTGGCGTCAAGATGAATGGAGGTGGTTGGCGAGGCTGTTGACACGAATTGGCAGCCACCTTCCCACCAGTGTGCCCCAGGGCAGCTGTGGTTACAGATAGATTACCACTACCAGTGTATGACTGGGTAGTGAATGAATAATTGGCTCAGTGTAAACAAAACAGCACTATATAAAGCCAATCAATTATTATTAAGAGTAGGGCTGTCAAAAATAACACGTTAACAGTGGTAACGTATTTCAAACATTCGTAGTTAATCATTTTTAGTCTAATTAACACGTGCACATCATGCCAAGCCGCATTTATGTGTCACGACAAAACAGTTGGCACTATAATAGTTTGACACTATTTAAAAACTGGGAATGACACTTCCTGATTGTCACAAAACAACAGGAAGGTGCATTCAGGGACACTGCAAAAATCACAAGGATATCTTTGTTATGTTATCTTTGTCATGTACGTATGTGTGGTCTAAATAAACAAAGACAAAAACATATTAAGTGAATATTCTTATCGCTCACTAACATAACACTGACTGCGGAAGTACACACAGTATTTCTGCATTTATTTTATGCTCAGAAAATACACCTACATTCAAAATATTTGAATTCAACTTAAATTAAATGCTATCTTTGAATGCAACCCCTCATTGCTGTTGTTCAGACAGACAGACAGAATACTTTATTAATCCGTTCGGGATTCCCTCAGGGAAATTGGCATCTCCACAGCTCCATGTGTAGCACTGTTTATAGTAAATAAATAATAGTAATAGTATTAAAAGTAAATACATAGAATAAAGTTTATAAGAATATAAGATAAAATATAAAAACTCAAAAAGATAGACACCATAGACGTCATTCACACTATCATTATATATATATATATATATATATATATATATATATATATATATGGAATTATTATAGTCCCTCTGTCTGTTTTCCGTCCCAATATAATTGTGTGTTGTCATTTAACTCTTCAAAAATACTGTAAAAACTGGCATATTTCACACATACCGGCACATGTCATTATCATCATTAATTAATTTAGATAAGAAGTAGATTAGATTTTAAAAAATGTTTTTCATTGGACAGTCCTATTTTTTTCCACTTATGGCAGGTTATTTTTCTACTTTTGCCATAAGAACCAGAATAGAAGGGATGCCCATTCATCATGCATGGTACAGGTGTACCAGCTTATGTCTTCCCCACATAATTTGATCCATGGTTTAGGCTTGATTATTATGTTATGTAATTACAAGATGTTGCACGTTCTCTCGTGTGTGGGTTTTCTTCCTCTCACATTGCGAAAACATGCATGTTAGGTTAAATGGCAACTCCAACTGTGACCGTGTATTATTGTTTGTCTATATGTGCCTTGCAAATGGTTGGCGACCAGTCCAGGGTGTACCCCACCTCTCACCCGACGTCAACTGGGATAGGCTCCAGCATACATCTGTGACGTTAATGAGGATAAGAGGCATAGAAAATGAATAGATTTTGGTGCACTTAATTAATTGGCTGGAAAAGAGATTCATGTATTTTGTATGTATGTCTTGTGCAAACAGCTGAATGTGGAAACTGAATGTCGCTCAACACTGAGGCCTGTGTTCTATGGAGCGCGGTTTCAGTTTGAAATGTAAATTATGTCTGATATTGCCATTAATTAGGGCTGACTGATTGAACACACCTCTGAGCATGGTACCTTTATTTATTGAGTAACAGAAATCAAGGTTTTCTTTGGGTACTCCGGTTTCCTCCCACATTCCAAAAACATGCATGTTAGGTTGGCGTCTCCAAATTGTCCATAGGTACGAATGTGTGTCTATATGTGTCTATTTCAAAGGTAAATTACTTCCTGATTCCAAATTGTCCATAGGTATGAATGTGGGTGTGAGTGGTAGTTTGTCTATATGTGCCCTGTGATTGGTTGGTGACCAGTCCAGGGTGTACTTCGCCTCTCGCCCAAAGACAGCTGGGATAGGCTCCAGCACGCCTACAACCCTCACCCCATGCTGTGAGGGGAAGCGGTAGAAAATGAATGAATGAATGAATAATAAATATAGCAACTTCTGATCAATCCATGTCAATTTCAGACTTAAAATAATGTACAGACTTAAGCTCCACTCATTTCCTGTTAAAACACACCCACTTCCGGTTTATGCCCAGCCCACTCAGACTCTGGTTTAACATCTTACAAGAGCTTTTGGATATTGGATTTTGCAGCACCAACATTATTATCACCGATCTTCGACTTGACTCTGAGACCTCCACAGTATTGGAGTCGAAACAAACCACCCAGCCGGGTGGGAAGTGCTTGCAAGAAGTTTGACAATATATGGCAGTATGCTGCTGTGTGGAGGACTCTTTTAAATACAGACTGATGTGTAATTGCAGCATCAGTAAGTGAGCATGCACTGACAACCTGTCAGCCTGAAAGGCTTTTATTGCCACACTTTGCCTCTGGGCAGAACATCAGCCGTATTCAGTGCAGCCGGCGCAGGCACTGGGGTGGGGTACTTATAGGTCTCTGGATTGCTACATTACCCATTTAATATTGAAAACACACATCATGGGCAAAATATACTACAAAGAATTACAATACTTCCCCAAACACCAAACCCCTTTGGCAAAAAAAAAAAAAAATCACAGTAATTTGCTGGAAGGTGTTTTTATTTATTTAGCAACCTTTATGTTGCTTGTTTTGGTTGGGATGTGAAATGGCTTACATAGCCATTTAGTAAATGATTCTTCTTAGCTTTAGTAATTAAGGGTATCCGTCAGAGTTTATTGTTCCAGACAAGAGCAAATCAAGCTATGTCTCTGAGAGTATGTTCTTCATTGACTATTATTAATCAAAGTAAATTAGAAAATACAGCAATTAACCACTGTAATATTGTCTATTACTGAGCCATAAATTACACCCATCAACTACAGGGTTGTTTTTGTCATGGTGGCGCATGGTCGTGACCTGAGGACAAGACAAGAGCGTAAGGCAGGTAAAAGGAGTTATTATGGCTGCACAAACAGATGCAAAAAACATGAAACATGCAAAAAAAATACAGTTCAACACAACCAAACAAACACGAACTAGCAAACAACTAACCACACACTCTTCTGAAGAATCCAACTAATTACAAATGAGTGCCACTTGTGACTGGCAGCTTCCTCAACAGGAAGTGGTTGCAAAATAAAAGTGTAAAACAGGAAGTAAGGGAGAACCAGTGGAAAATATTCCAAACTGTCATGTTCAGCGATGACCATTAAATGGCGTGCTCAAACTACCTTCCTACGGCACAAACGACTATCGTGACCAGGAGTACCAGAGTTTACAGCGTGAGAAGCCGCCCAACATGGCCAGGCAAGGTGCAATAATTATAGGTTATCACGTGGTTTGTCTGGTATCAGGCCAGGTATATTCATTTTGTTTCCAGAAAATGTTCAGTTTATTACATGTATTATATCTAAACAGTGTAAACACAATAATTGCAAAAATATTTCAACAATAATATTTTATAAACAGTCTTATCTTATCAATGTCTGACAATTAAAGTTCCATTAATCAAGTTTGGGTTTTTTGGTGACTGGAGAAGCACTAGGCACTGAGCACTTGTGTGCTGTTCTCTGATTGGTTGTTTCACAGGCACGATATCAGATCAGTGCGCTCTGAGTGGACAGCTACGGGGGCTGATACTGGACATGGTTAAACTCTATATTTTATCAGTATCACTGCCCTGGGCTTTGACACAGTATCATTTCGGCCTTTTCCCGTATCATTCATGGGCGGTTTCTAGGGTACAGGGCCAATTATGTGATAATGTCGGATACGCTATGCAACCGTGCAACCACAGAGGTGCGGAGAACCAGTGTTCACCTGGAGGAGTACTATGAACCCTTACACTGTTTTTATTGTCATCTATGATCAAATGTAAATGTGCAAACATAAAGCAAAAACCAAATTGAGTAGGGAAGTCTGCAACAATGGACTCCAATCGCCCGCCATTTAAAGGCTTAGCAATGTGCTTTTCACAAGCAAAATAGAGAAAGCTGATCGAATGCAGAACATTGAGCATTCTCCCTCTCCATCACCCACAATAATGCATGTCTTGAATGTCAAATGCTATTAGACTATTTGAACCCAGACACCATAAAAAGGTACAGAGGATAGTCATGTACCAGCCATTACAATTGAATGGATCTCTTCTACACATACATATGAAGCCTTCTCATATCTAATCCACTTTCAGGGTCAACCTGAAAACTTGATTTATGAAAATCAATACAATATTTTTAAATGTGCATCGCTCACTCACAGATACTCATATACAAGTGAAACACACACACACACACGCCATGATCTGTCAGCATTTCCTGGCAAACACACTCTCTCTGCAGCTCTATCTTTATCTTTGGATCAGAACTAGTGTTCTCTTCTATATGGCAGAAAGCCTTTGAACTGCTCTCTATACAACATTTTTTTTTTCATCCTCCTCCTTTTTCAAGTCCTTGTTTATTTATTTTGTTATTTCTCTAGCAGGGAGCAGGATTAGTCAGAAGCAGCATCCCCACTATCTGCCCAAGATTTGCTCTTCCATCCTGCTGCTCTGCTCTGATAAAGGGGTCTGCTCGACGAGCAACTCAAGTGCACACAGAGCCTCGTAAAACAGCATTTTTTTTTTTTCCACTGGAGCACAGTCGAGCATTCCAATACACGTCAACGGTCGAACAGAAAAAACAGTACTTGTAATGTCTGGGATACACACTACAGTATAAACTTGTCAATGGTACTGCATGTTATGTGGAGACGTAAACAGTGGCATTACTGTCTGAATAGAAGATAACAATGCAGACTGCTGACCTGAACATTAGGATGTAGAAACAAAAAGTACACTTCTGACTAAGCTTGTCCAGGTCAACTATAAATATATCATTTATTCACTCATATTTAAGTTTTTTTTTTTTTTTTTTTTTTTTTTGCTAAAAATGTTACTCAGAATTATTCCTCATCTGTATTTTTCTGACTTTTTTTCATAGGTTGGCTGTTCCTGCGACCTATACTCCAGAGCGACATAATGTCTGTTTTGGTCAAGTAGATTGTAAAATAAATTACCTGCAAAAAATTCGACTTATACTCCAGTGCGTTTTTTTCTACCTAATTGTGCATTTGTGGCCTTGTGCGACAAGGAGCAACTTATAGTCCAGAAAATACGGTATGTATATTATTGTTGTATTTACTGTGTATGAATTAGTGGTGACTTCATTTGTTTATTTTTTAATAACAAAACAATGAGTATGCTGCTCTGCTGCTTATGAAAATACACAAGTCATCTCCTGTTCCTTTAGTTAATGTGAACATTTCACCAAAAGCAAATGTTCATTTGTGGATGTCATTTAAGAAAAAAAAACAAAACCATGGATATTAAAAAAAAAATCAATTCACAGAACAGACATTTTGTTCTGGTGCACACCGGGCAGCTTGATCAAATGGTGCAGAAATAATCAGCAAAAAGTACCTTTTGTTTCTGGAAGACAGAACTCCCCACTCCCCTCGGCCCCAAGTCTGACAGGTTCAGACTGTAACCATACAATTCTCAGCATATGAAGTGTTCTGAATAACAAATGAGTCAAAATGACTTTTACAATGATCTCCCTTGACTTCTTAAGAAGTGGATGCAATAATGAAAGTAAGGGAGGAAATAGTCTCTGGTTAACCAAAAATGGCTAAAAGATATCTTGTCACGCCATATGCCTCTTCTTCCCCCTCACTATCCTTCAGTTTAGTTTTTCTTCCCATCTCTCAGTAATTTGCCCTAAAATGTCACATGGCGTATGTCTGAGGTGAATCATTTGTAAATAATGAAAAAAGAAAAAGGAGGAAGTGATGTCCAACTGAGAGGTTTCAAAAGTTAACATGAAATGAGGGAATGTGCAATGACACAAGGATGGTAAACAGTCCATCTGTGTTTTCCCAAAGGATGCCTGCCATACTTTGAAACGCACTTACAGTGGAGGCAAGGCAATTCAGTATCAATCTAAAAGCATTCTAATGGCACTTCAGCTTTTGCCTTTTGCTGGAGAAAAAGAGATAAAAGGAGCGATAAAGAATTGCAAATGAAACAAAGGACTAATGCATTACTGATATATTCAAAACCTGTCTAATTTTGGATGGACAGCAAAACGATAACATATTTCCAGAGTTTGAATTGCATGTGGTTTGATTTATAGAAAAATCCATTTACATTATTTACATTACATTACTTTATGCTCATATTATAATATGAATATAAAGCTTATGGTAACAAACCCAAACTAACCTACATCAGATCTGAATGAAAAAAGGTGCATCCTAGGGATGAGCCAGCACACCACTATACTATCTATATCTGTGTCTGTACTTGGAGTGGGTGAGACATAAACTGGAAGTGGGCATGGTCCAACCGGAAATTGGCGGTGCTTAAATCAGTGCATTAATTTAAGACTGAAATTAGGAATTTTTAAAAAAATTATTCATGACAAAGTATACAAACTCAATGAGGAATTCCGTTCATCACAATTATGGATAATTATGATCTGTACTAATTTCAAGCCCATAAAATGCAAAATGCATTATCTGTAATAGACACTGCTCTATAACTACTATCTGGTTCATCTCTATTACTATTATTACCCAAAGTAGCGCAAATATTCATATTTAATTCACCCATAATCCACAGCCATGTATTGCCCACATGCTGTGTTCTAACAGCAATCCTCTTGGTTGCCCTTTCCATCTTCAGATTCGTAAAAGCATCCACTTTAGTCCTCGGTTGCACCCACTTGGATTAAAATCCACAACAATCATTGTATCAGTAGGGATAGTTGATGCTCATGTAACTTGGATAAATGAATCGAGTGTGACCATATATTGATTATAGAAAAACAGGAGACAGAAAAGATACTCAAGGATGCCTTATGATTTCAATACCATCAAAGTATGCTTCTTCTGTATGGATAGAAAAAAAAACTATAACTAAAGACCCCAAAGGAAGGAAGTTAGTCAAACAGATGATTACTGATGATTACAGATGAACAAATGATTACTGAAACAGAAAGCCACAAGAACCTGAAGTCAAATGTTTATTATGTTTTGGAATGTAACCAATACTTGCTGGTGATAAGTCCAACTGAAAGACAAAATAGTGCTTAACATTGTGAGTTATGTGCCATGCAGCATCAACTGTTGTATGATGTGTAGCTAAAAGGTAAATGACATGGTTAAACTGTAGCAGAGCCGGGTATTTAATCAATTTCTAACAGAAACAATTACTTCTTGTAGCCGCTTTAAGTGTGGAGTGAAATTTGGCAAGTACAACCAAATATACAATTGTTACCAAAGCATATTAATGTGACATTTTAAAATATACTTATATCAGTATGGAGACATTTTTGATATGGCGGGGTTATGTCCTCTCAAATTAATTTTCTGCAAGGCGGGCGGGTGGCTTCTATCAGAGTGGGACCCAATCATTACTTATCGAGAGACTCTCTAGTAATTAATGACTTCTGCAAACCATTGCAAGTGGGAAACATTAATGAATAATTTCTGATATATAATCAAGTAATTAGGAAATGAACTCAAAAGTAAATCCAGGATCTCTGATAATGAACACCAGTGATTATCAATTTCAAGCAATCTCCCGTGTGCCCCCAGGAGACATGTGCTAGTTTTGGAGGGAGGGATTGGGAGTAACGGAATAACGGTTCTGCACTGGCGTCATCTTCATGTGCAATTGCCACTCACGGATCCAGTGACACACAGCGCTAGAAAGGCTGATTTATTTCTTTATTTATTTTATCTGTCTGAAGCAGAGCTTCTACTTTTGGCTTCTCTTCCACTTTAGTTCAGTATTTTATGTAGAATCATCTTCATGTCTACTAATCTGTAACATTTTATGCCGGACTCTCTCCACACCAATGATAAACATGTTGAAAATGTTGCTAATTATTTATACCGAGCCCTCATTCTGTCAACGATTCAAGGATAGCTTCAAGAGTTGCATAAAAATGTCTGATTTTAATGACATGCCATGAATGTGTTGAGCCAGGCCTGTATAAACTCCCAATTCATTTCCCTGAATTGCCTACATTCTAGTTTCTTAGTTATTTCATTGATCTTTACTGACATGTATTTATATCTATTCCTTCCTACTATATTTTATATGAAGGATTAGGAGAAAAACGCAGAGGGATCAACACACAACATTTTGCACATACGTACATACTATAGGATTAACAGTCTGGTCGCAAACCGTTAATGGCAATCTTAAACCGGCTTTTCTGGAGGAAAATGGTACATGTCAAGTTTGCAACCTCCCAAATTTAAGTAGGATGTGTGCGTATACAATACGACAAGAAGAAAAGAAATGAACATCAACGTACAAGATGTCTGGGTCGCGGCTAGACTGATGCAAACAAATTTCTACGTGCAAATGTGTTATGATGGTTTGATACATCAGATTAAGTTTTTATTCATTTTATGCTGAAGTCACATTATAAGTTACCACAGGAAATCTGAATAATAGACGTCATGGAACAGGAACAAAAATGGGGTAATTGGCAGGGATTCCTGATGGGTTTGTCTTCATAAGGCTTCACAGCAGGTTGCAAAAACACACCGTAAATAACCTGAAATCTTACAGCAAATCTGTTGCCAAACCAGGCAAAACTCAAGAATCACATGATGTTGCTGCTCTACTCACCTGAGGTGGGCCACCACACACTGAATACAGAGCTTTTTTTTATTTGGGGGGATGTCCATGGTGCATACTGCATCTCATTATTAAGCAAAAGTAAGATTGCTGGATCTGACCGAGTTTGACAGTCGTAGGAGGCACTGCCGGGATGCAGCATCACATGCACACACATGGGTCAAGATGCTGACTGGCTGAAGTTGTTTGTTGTTTCCAAAGTGGCAACGATCTCATAAATGGCTACTGGGGTCAACTTCTCTCTTCAATTTGTAGCTCAGGAGCACATTTCCACTTTGATGTGATAGGAGAAAATGGGACAAAAAAAACACAAGTGGAAGCCAAAAGTAGGAAAATGCTGAGGTCTTTATGCAAAGCAGCCAAATGTTGCCCACGTCCTTCAAGTGGTGTACAAATAGGGTTTCGTAGCCATGAATCATGTGCAAGTAAATTTAAGTTATGAGTTGCAACACAGTGATGAAGAAATCTGCAAATACTCTGGAATAATTGTGGAATTTTGCTCTTCTCCTTGTTGGGCTACAAAGTATTTTTTTTTCCAAAAATTAAAGAAATGCATTAGAAAAAGATTGATATTTTTTGTGCTTTGCAAATTTGTGCATGCAGTACTTCCATTGTCAACAATAAGGATGAGCTTGATACTTGATACTTGTTATAAATGAGTATCCGGTACGGAAGCGAGTACATTTCATCATTATCCGTATTTGTGTTTAAAGAAAATTTGTTTATAGAATTATGTATTCACTCTCACGCTCTGTGATTGGCCAATCACACACAGGTACTGCCTCTCCCAAGAGCGACTCCGCGAGCGGCAGCCACAGAGGAGCTCAGCTGTGCCTCATTCACGTACACAGTTTAATTGGGAAGATTAAAACAGCTCAGCGTTTGTCACTATGCCTCCACTTTATTAGGTTTTCTTCAGCTTACACCTATTTTGGTTTGTATTTAAAGTTACTTGGTAAACTTGGTCCGTAACATGCACAATTGGTGCACAGCGGTGCGGAGACACTCAACAACTTGCATTGACTGGCCACAACATTTGGTACACTTGCACAGCACAAGAGTGTGTATGGCTTACATGAGCCATACATAAAATATGACTCCCCACTCAATATGTTGTAGTATTCACCTTGTTTCATACCTACACGATGCATTTTTTTGTTTTTAAAGACAGCGTGCACGATCGTGCATCAGTCACTGACTGCGTGTTGTTTTTTTTTGTCTGCGTGTTTCAGGAGGTTGCTGGGGATAAAAAGTCAATTGGAAAACTGCTTGTAATACTGAACTTGGTGCTTTTGAGAAAAATACAGTCAGCAAGGCTGACACATTGTTTTGTTTATTGCCATGTTTGCATGAATCACACTTCACACAGCTCATATAGTATATGGAATAATTATAATATATACAGTATATACATAAAGAATAAAGTCTCAATGATTACTAAGAGGGCAGCACGGTGGTCTAGTGGTTAGCGCGCAGACCTCACGGCTAGGAGACCAGGGTTCAATTACACCCTCGGCCATCTCTGTGTGGAGTTTGCATGTTCTCCCCGTGCATGCGTGGGTTTTCTCCGGGTACTCCGGTTTCCTCCCACATTCCAAAAACATGCTAGGTTAATTGGCGACTCCAAATTGTCCATAGGTATGAATGTGAGTGTGAATGGTTGTTTGTCTATATGTGCCCTGTGATTGGCTGGCGACCAGTCCAGGGTGTACCCCGCCTCTCGCCCAAAGACAGCTGGGATAGGCTCCAGCACCCCCGCGACCCTCGTGAGGAAAAGAAAATGAATAAATGATTACTAACAAATATAATAAACAATACATATAGCAAAGTCTGAATAACCTAGCTTTAAGCTCCACCCATTTTCAGTTAAACCACACCCACTTCAGTTGTATGCCCCGCCCATTCCTAGTACAGATACAGATGCAGGTAATTTAGATGGGTGAACAGATACAGATTCAGATAGTGGTGCTCTCGCTCATCCCTATGTTTTACCATAAGTACCTAGTTCCTATCTTGGCACGGCTTAAAGGATTGAATTGGGCAAACGCTTATGAAAGAAAGAATGTGAGCACAGGCGCTCATTTGGACAGTGGAAGGAAGGATAAAGCAAATTGTAATAAAAATTGGAACACAGGGCCATACAATTTAATCCAGAAGAAAAACCAAGAAAATCTCTTCGAGAATGGATACTTTTGGGCCCGTTGAGGGATGATTGGGTTTGGGCACTGCTTGAGCGATCCTGACTACAAATCCCTCAACTACACAACACACCCACACAAGGCATGCATGCATATAAAATGATGCACAGGGATAACAGCAAAAAGCAAACACTGGCTCGGTCATAATAATGATAGTAGGGCTTCTATTAAACTGTTTGTGTCATATTCTGTTTCATATGTGAGGTCCTATCTAGTCGTGCAGATAAATATGACTCACAGTCGAAATTATCTCCATTTATCTAAATATTCTACATTCCAGGTTTCTCTAGCACAATCATGTGAGCAACCTTTTCATTTGTCATTTGTCTTTTTATTTCTCTCTGTGCCTTGCTTGAAGATAAATGAGCAGAAGTAGCAAGAACAAAACCATCTGTCCAGGTGTGACAGTCAGGCTTTGTGTCATGCTGTAAGACTGATCTCTTCCTCCACGTACGGTGACATTCACATTGTTTTCTTTTTTTTTTTTTTGCAAAGCAAGGTCAAACTCAAATTGTGTTTGCACATGTTTTGCAATAGCAGCAGCTCTGATACAAATCTCTGCACTTGGCAAACAGTGTGAGAGCAGTTGTTGGGGAAGAGAAGTGCTGTTTTTGCTTTGGTGGCCCAATCTACTTTTGCAATCATTTATCATACAGCTGTTTTTAACTTCCTGCTCTCAGCTGCTCCCTGTGTACTGTATATTGCTTTTCTCTGTGTCTGTGTCTCTTATCCAACACTTTGCGCTATTGATCCACACTGTGGTACCCCTCTCTTAGTGTCAACACCGAACAGAGGATCATCAGCCTCTCAGGTTTCGGTCCTGTGTTTACAAACACACCTCCGCTAGTAGAGCACACACGCACATACACTGAGCACACAGAAACACACACCTTGTGTGCATCCCTAGCCTAATCCCACATGAGTTTTAACGTTTATTGGCCTCCTTGGGTTTTTTTTTTTTTTTTCCTCTGGGGAACAAGGTCAAGCCTCATCAAATTTAACCTCAACACAAGCCTTGGATTAAAGGTCATGGCTTCATCCCTCACATCTTTCTTGACCTCTGACATTACCATGTCATAATACATGAGGATTAATACTGTACCTTACCTCTGGACCTCCTTATCTCACATTGCACTGGCCTTATTTCATTTTACAGGAGCCCCCATACACTGTTCTAGCTTTGTGAGAATGTGCGTCTATGTGTGTGTGCATGTGTGGACTGTCCAGTATTCCTTGAATACCACCCACTACCTTTGCTTGGTGGGTAGCTCAATCTCAATATCATGTTATCAGACTCAGGGTCCAAGGGTATAAATACCTTGCACCATAATTCTCTCCTGTTCAATAACCATTATATGTGGTACTTTATATATACATTAGGAGCACCTGATAGGGCAGTAAATTCTCAGCTCCAGCTCGACCATCTCGGAGTGCATCCAAAGGCAAAATCAACGACTTACACAGAAGGATGACATGGAAAATTAAATGAAAGAACCATGGAAAAAAATGCAAAATGATATGAATAGTGATCAGCATTCTACATATTGTAGAGGGAGAGAAAATAAGGTGGGGCTAGAAAGAACAACGTCTATGTACTGTATAGAGTAGTTATAATTATGTATTGTATGTCTGAAATAAGATTTGTACAGCCAATGAATCATCCACTCCATTTCCCAGAGCTATTCTTCTGCTGCTCTGCATATCCATGCAATGTTTGTGTTCATACAAAAGGTTCATGTTTCTTATGCTGAGACCATTTTCCTGCAACACCACTGCCAGCATCTGTTCAATTTCCAAGGACAGCAATCAACAGAAACACATTTCCATCCACCTCTTCAGATAAAGCAAAGCCGACTCCGAAGAGACTACATGTCCATCCTCAAATACACTCATACATGCACACACACACACACACACATACAACCAAGCGCTATTGTTTACTGCACAAGCATGACTGGATGCAGCACAGAGTTTATGCATCAATGCACTTTTTCATTTGGAAAGCCAGGGTGGTTACCCACTGAGAGAGAGCTGATTAAGAAAACAGTCCCATTTAATTCCTTTCTCCTCAACGGCCGGCAAGAGAAATGTAATTAAAGCCAGTAAATCTCCCAAGGGACCTGCTACCTGCGACACTACCAACATGACATGTCGTGTAATTCGCCCGACCTACAAAAGCGGCTCAGTTATTTGCCTTGGTTGCTGAGTGAGTGCAGGCCTTTGAACGAGACAGCCAAAGAATGACAGAAAGAGGAACAAAAAAAAAAGACAAATCTATGAAAGCTGACCTCTATGGTACACACCAAGGACACTGGACGGCTTTCACATGAAGATGAGCAACGTGGACATACTGTACTGCAGACACTGGAATTCACACACAGAGAATATGTTGCATGGCCAAGTGTGTTGGCTCGCCATAGAACAAACCAGCAAGTGGCCACTCCTAAGCACAATTTCTATATTGTTTCACAAAGTGATAAACAAGAAGAAATTGGTCGGTTAACATGTCCTTTTAAAATGATCGCCAGTGCAATTGAAACCATTATAACTAGAAAGACTGGCTTCAATTAATTTTATTATTGTATACAACCGGGATGTTTTACAGTGTGCTCAATGACTTCCTATGTTATTATTAGATTGGTGCAAAACTTGTATAGGCCTTTGTTTGTCAGCATTTGCTTGTGCAGCCCATTTGTGTACCTCAAAGTGCATATTATTATGCCGCTTATTGGGTTTATGAGTATTTGAATGTGTGCGTGTCTGACAAGCTTATGCATGTAGGAGAGTGCATCTATTTTTAAGACAAAAGTGAACAATGTTTTGGGACAAAATAAGGTAAATGTCAGAGCTTATTTTTGCTCTGACTAATATCAAGCTCGACAAAATATCAATTAACTGTTTTCCTAGAACAGTGTTGAGTATAATTTTATTTTATTTTTGGTCTATTGTTAAATAATGATGTGAGGGTTTTCATATTTAATCTTCAGGCATAAAAAACACACAAATGCTTTTAATGGGATTGCTGTTGTGCTGGGCTGGACTACAGGAGGTTTCATGTAATATTCAGACAGAAACAACAGGAATTAAAACCTCAAATAATGCAATAAAGATGTAGTAGAAAGACCAAAGTAACATCTTGGCATGGGGTAACATGAACGCTTGGCTAAACGACAAAGTTTTGTTTGCGTTCCGGGCCGGCTGCTTAGCAGTCGACACTGTGCACAGTTGGAGTCTATAGAAAGCCCAAGAAGTCATGTTTTATTTCTAGGGTATACCAGGTGGCATGTTTTGTCAACACAACTGAAAAAAGACCTCAGTGCCTCAAAGCAGTTTAAATCTGAAGTGGATTGCTCAAGGATAGATCTTTAGTTAAGAATGTTAATTTAGTTAAGAATGAATAAGAGTGAGAAATCAGAAAAATAAATGTGATAAGGTGACTCCTCTCTCTATTTTTGTGTTATTGACAAATACAAAAAGTGTTTGGTGCTACCACGTAGCAAAGCAGCTAAAAAGATTCTGCATGTACAAATAGATGCTGCTCCCTTAGCCATTTAGAGAACCAGATGCGGGCATGCGATGTGACAATCCCGTGCTGCACAGTAGCAAACTTGTGAATGCAGCATGAAATATCCCTGGCAAGTACTGCTTTGTTTGCTGGTCTCATTAATTCTTCAGGAGGGTATGTCTCAAAAGTGCCAACAAATACAGTAGAAAAACATGTGCTCTGGCACCAATCCATGCTCCTAATTGGGAACCATGGGCTTCAGAAGTGCATGATGCACCTTCTTTCTGAGTGTCTCCTCCATTATTCATTGAAATGCAAGAATTACAGCGCAAGAACCACTAACCCTTGTGACTAAGTTAGAAGAAAAGGAGAATGATTCTTGCAAAAAGTATAAAATGCGTAATAATCTTGCATAACAATTACAGCCATTTTTCAAAAGACATCCCTCTCAGTACTAGCCGTTTTTGATGATTTTGAATGATTTGTAAGGCATTATATAAACACACATACATAAACATACATATAAACATACCTAAAGAAAGATTAGACTCTCATCTTTCGTCAGGAAAAAATAATATGTTACTACCTTTCCCTAGGACTGGGTGATATGGACCAAAACTCTTATCCCGATATATTTAGGCTGAATATCGACATACGATATACAGTATATCCTGATATTTGTTCCACAAAGTGAGTTTAGACAAAAGTCATAGTTTTATTTAAATGTAAGCAATCTTACAGAACAATATTATCTTGAAATAAATATACAAGTTCAATATAATGTTCAATCTTCAGTGCAATCATGTTGCACTAACATGAGTCTCTCTGTAGCTAAGTTAGCGCCGTTCGTGCTTCCATCTCAAGTCCCCCATGACAACAAATGGTAAACATGGTTGATACCATCTTTATACAGCAACTTTTATATTGTCTTTTCCGGTGTTCATTCCCGTTATGCAGCCGCTCCTCCTCCGTATCTCCTCGGGGATCTCCGATCGCTCCACATAGCGAAGGTGTGCTCAAAGCAAACAACTGCTCCTGAGTGTAAACAATGGAGCAAGAGGCAAGCAAGGAACGTAACAAGATGAACATCCATAGCTACACACTTGCTTAGGGGGTTGATATGGCACCAAAAACAATAACAAAGTCATAAATAAAGCACTAAACTAAACACTAAAAACACAGCAGAAGATACAGAGCTGCCGTAACTAGCTTGTACTCGGGTGGCGCCATCTTGAAACATGACACATCTGCATCAAATCTATATTGATATTTCCAATTTGCTTGTTTTTGATATCGTTCTTAAAAGAAATAGCAATATTTTATGGACACCGTATGATCGACTATCCTTGTATCGTGAGATTTGTGTCCGCATGTTCCGAACACAAGTGTGACTCCGAGCTGTCAACTGACCACCTGGTGATTTGGATTAGATGGCGGGCGAGGATGCCGGACAGACCTGGGAGACCTAAACATGTAGTGAGTGTGTGCTGGGAAGGAGTCCTATCATCAATCGCTCGTTGGACTCCTGAAGCAGTTGACAGGTACCATCACACCAAGTGGAACGTTGCTTCAGTGGTAGTCTAAGCTAAAACTCGGGTCTGGGAATTTGGTGAGACCATGGGGGACGGCTTTCGGTCAGCCTCAAAGAGGTTCTGGTAAACCGTCCGACGCCTCAGAAAGGCAAAGTAGTACCACACTGGGCCTGCTGACCTCAACTTAGGATGCGGTTGGACGGTGGAAGGAATACTTCTCAATCCCAATGACCTTCCATATAAGAAGCAGAGTCAAGAAATACGTACACGGACAGTTCCATCACAGTGGCTGAGATATCAGGGGTGGTCAAAATGCTCCTCAGTGGCAAAGCTCCGATGGTGGACAAGTTTTGCCTGGAATTCCTCAAGACTCTGGATGTTGAGGGACTGCCTTGGCTGACATGTCTCTTCAACATTGTGCGGAAGTCTGGAACTGTACCTTTAGATTGGCAGACCGGGGTGGTGTTCCCCTTTTTTTAAGAAGGGTGACCGGAAGGTATGTTCCAACACTCCTCAGCCTCCCCCGGAAAGTCTATTCCAGGGTGCTGGAGAGAATCCGTTCGACCGTTGGTTGAACCTCAGCTAAGAGGTTCAATGCAGTGACATTCACCTGACGAAGGTGCTGGGGGGTGCATGGGAGTTTGTCCAACCGGTCTAGATGTGGTTCACAAACTTGGAAAAAGGCCTTGTGGCAATCTTTGGGGGGGTGCTCCGGGAACACAGGATTGGTGGCCCACTACTATGTGCCATTTGTTCCTTGTTGAACTTCCGCAGGAGCTTGGTTCGCATTCCCAGCAGTAAATTTGGCCTGTTTCCAGCCGAGGCTGCCCTTTGTCACCGATTCTGTTCAGATTTTTAACCATTACAGTATTTTGTCGTATTTTGGCCCTTTTAAGCATTATCCGACGTTCTTTACTGGAGGCATTGATTTTACTTAGCAACATAGAAACGAACGCCTACGCCTAGCTTTAACTTTTCCAAACTCATCAATAAAAGCACAGAAGCAGTAGCTGTGACTCCAATATGGAGCGCATTGTCACGAGCCGCAGGCAACTGTCTGATGAAGATAGTTGCTAGGCGGTGTGGTGTGGCAAGGTGTCAATACGTAACATAGTTAGGTCAATGGAACAATGTTAATAATAACAATGTGGATGTAGCTTGGTTAATACATGTGTCACATTGTATGCAAATGCAGCGTAGTTGGCATTTTTTTTAAGTTTTTTTAATTTTAATATAGGTGGTATATGCATTTCCCATTACGTGCATTCTTAGGTCGGTATTTTTGTCTGTTTTTATATGTTTAGGTCACACAGAAAAGACAATGTCTCACATATGAATTGTGGATGATGGGCTTTTTTTAAAGTTCAGTTTTCCTTTAATGCTTTTAGTTGGTTGAGCCTTGGAGCAGAACTGCATATTATTTAAACGTTTTAAAAAAGACACAAGTGGAATCTTACAAAACCTGCATAGATTAGCAGGCAAGCAATCCCGCCCCATACAGCATGGGAAAAGAAAGATAAATAAGAAATAGAAAAGAAAACAACAAACGATGCGACATGTTTACTAGACTGTAGATGCTCCGAACTTCTGAAATGACTTCATATGAAACCGACAACAACAAAGGCATAGTGTACTCTGCTCTACTGTATAGTCTCAAATGACCACTGTTCAAACAATACTGGGTGTTCCTCAACAAGCTGATACCGCTGTCATTTACATTTGTTTTTTTTTCCCCATAAAACATTGCTGTTTGAAGGTCCGACATCAGAAATACAAACTCTGAAGCTCTTCAAAGTCCTGACATTCACAAGGAATACAAGGGCAATTCTTCATAACCTTTTTTTTTTATACATAACTGTTCCTTCTTACTGTGAATGTGGAAAATAAAAAAAATAAAAAAACAAATTACTTCATTGCATTTGATCCTCACATGGAAGGCCTAACTGCTCCCAGAGGTAAATATAAGTCAAGGAAAAGAGGAAAAAAAACTGTGACCATCCTTCAGTGGTTATTAGAGCTGCATCCATCAGGGATGGAGCAAGTACACAGCAGAGAGAAGGAACAAAGAAACAAACAAGAAAAAAAGAAAGCTGGGACATAAAGAGAATGTAGAAGACTTACATTACAGCAGGGGTGGGAATATGTATGAGATACAGATAGAGAATGATAAGTGGTATATGTACTTTGTTTTTGGTTGTTGTTTGTTTTAGACAAAGATACGTAAAGGGGCACAGAAATGTCCAAACCCTACACAAATATCATGAAAAATGCTATCGAATGTGTTTTTCCAAAACATATTAATTAATACATCATACTGTTTTATAGTTGAATACTGTCTATTAGTAATAAAAAAATGAAAAAATGTGTGTAAATATGACACATTTTACACTCCCTGTGTACTGTTCACTGAAAATTAAGAAAATTCTTACATTGTTGGTAGCACACCTTTTTTATGATGACAATAATACATTTCAAGGAAAAAAGCGATCATGCTACCCTGATACAGAAGGAATCCTACTCACTAGATCGGGTCTGGAACCAACTAATCGTGATAAATGAGGGATGACTGTATTGGATCTCTGCCCTTAATGATTTAATTTTGTCTTTGACATATGATCGTTAAATAATGGACAAAAATAATTGCTTTTCTGGATTTGCATCTGCAACTCAGAGAAATTTTTTTTTTGTTTGTTTCAATTTACTCATGATAGCTATTTTAGATAAGACAATGATTATGTCAAAAGGCCTACCTTGCCTGCAAGCAGACTATTACACACTGAAAAGAAACCTTCTCAATGACCAAAGCAAAGTGCCCTGTTATTGATTCTCGTAATTGTGCCTATGCTTTGCTATAGAGCAGGCCATCATCAGACTCTTCAGCTCTGTCTTTGAATTCAATGGCGGTGCAACAATTAAACATATCGTACACAAGAGTCTCCTTCAAAGTGATGTGCCGGTGAAAGCACAAACAAGTACACACAAGCGTTTTAAACAATCCATGTTTATTGGGGAAGTTGTTCCAGGTAGTTTGTCCGTAGAATCAGATTCTCAATTTCACCGAATTTCTCTAGCATAAATTCTCCATGACCCGTCGAGCCCCAATGACCGCACCCATGGGAAATACGGCAGGTAGAAATAAACTGTAATGATCCTTTAACTGAGACTACCTCCCTGTGGCGACAGCCAAGTCCGTAAATCTATTGGCTTCAATCTGAAAAATCCAGTTTGCTGCGAACATAATCCAGGCAGTGATTACATGGCTCAGCTAAATGTAATTGGGGGAAACAATACCAGTATATAAACACAATTTTGATGCGACAGGTATTTCTTGACTGAGGGAGAGACTAAACAGATTTGACTTGAATGAAATCGGTACCATTCTGTAGTCTTTTCCTCAAAATAACTGCAGTGCCATGTGTATTTTAGACATGAAAGTATTTGAGCACCTTCTTCAAAAAAAATGGCATTGATATTCCATAATAATTCAACCGGGAGGATTGCATAAATCAAGAATAAAGCAAGAGTGAAAGTAAATATACAACAGAGAAGGCTCAGATTGTTCACTATATACAAAATAACTATTTATTTTATTATTTCATGTCATTTCTGTGACAGGTAATGTTGTCTAATACTGACACCCTGCAGCACAAATGTGTCAGATGTTTATGTGCATGTTGACCCTGTGATTGTGTGACTTTTTTTTTTGGTCACTCTGGTGTCTTCCCACATACAAAATTGAAAACAATGCATGTTAGGTCAATTGATATTTATTGGCTTTGAATCTGAATCTGAGTGTGAAATATTGTCTCTCTACATGTCAGCTGAGACAGGCTTCAGCCCCCATTGACCCTGGACATGATGAAATTACAACATTAATTTTTCTGCTTCATTAAAGGTAAACATCTCCACCAGTATTGTAAGATAAAGATATATATATATATTCATTCATTCATTCATTTTCTACCGCTTATCCTCACAAGGGTCGCGGGGGTGCTGGAGCCTATCCCAGCTGTATTCGGGCGAGAGGCGGGGTACACGCTGGACTGGTCGCCAGTCAATCACAACGCACATATAGACAAACAACCATTCACACTCACATTCATACCTATGGACAATTTGGAGTCAACCATTAACCTAGCATGTTTTTGGAATGTGGGAGGAAACCGGAGTACCCGGAGAAAACCCACGCATGCACGGGGAGAACATGCAAACTCCACACAGAGATGGCCGAGGGTGGAATTGAACCCTGGTCTCATAGCTGTGAGGTCTGCGTGCCAACCACTCTCCACCGTGCAGCCTAGAGATATATATTCATCAATTCATTTTCTACTGCTTATTCTCACAAGGGTCACCAGGGGTGCTGGAGCCTATCCCAGAGGCGAGGTACACCCTGGACTGGTCGCCAGCCAATCACAGGGCACATATAGACAAACAACCATTCACACTCACATTCATACCTATGGACAATTTGGAGTCGCCAATTAACCTAGCATGTTTTTGGAATGTGGGAGGAAACCGGAGTACCCGGAGAAAACCCACGCATGCACGGGGAGAACATGCAAACTCCACACAGAGATGGCCGAGGGTGGAATTGAACCCTGGTCTCTTAGCTGTGAGGCCTGCATGCGAACCACTCCTACACCGTGCAGCCTAGAGATATATAGTCATTCATTCATTTTCTACCGCTTATCCTCACGAGGATCGCCGGGGTGCTGGAGCCTATCCCAGCTGTCTTCGGGCGAGAGGCGCGGTACACCCTGGACTGGTTGCCAGCCAATCACAGAGCACATATAGACAAACAACCATTCACACTCACATTCATACCTATGGACAATTTGGAGTGTTTTTGGAATGTGGGAGGAAACCGGAGTACCCGGAGAAAAACCGCACATGCACGGGGAGAACATGCAAAACTCCACACAGAGATGGTCAAGGGTGGAATTGAGCCCTGGTCTCCTAGCTGTGAAGTCTGTGCGCTAACCACTCGAGCCCCAGATATATATATATTTTTAAATATAGGATAGTATATAATATAGCTAAAGAGATAAAAATTGCATTCAGAAATATATGATTTTCACTATTGTGACATTCAAACAAATGTATTTTTAGTTTGAAGAAAACTCCTCATTAAATTGAGATGTGAAAGGGTGTTAAAGTAATTAAGAGACTTCTAATGGCAATACAACAAAGCTTCTACAGCATATAAGAGCTACATCATTTCGTCATTCATCACTGATGGCCAATAAGGGCCTCATAATAGATACGTATATTAACTCTGCTGCCGAATGGCCCGCTATTCCTTTGGCCATAAACTTAATAAGCAGAAGCTCTCAGACAGGAGTTTGTCTCTCTTAGACAAATCCATTCATCCATGAAATGTATATGTAAGATTAAACAATGTGCTGCAGCACATTATCTGACATTTTTGCTTTTACCGTTCGGTTTGGTCTGATTCACAATCAAATGTCCCTTTCATGGTTATTTTATTGTGAGTTTGTTGAGGTTCCTGTATACGTCCTCTCATATAAAGAGGAAGTTATTGTAAGCAATTATTGTTGCCATCAGTATATTTGTCCAAACACATAAACAGTGACTTTAGTTGTACCAGGCATTAAAATGAGCAAGAAACTGAAGAAACAAGTGTAGTAATTTAATATTTTTTTTCATGTCTTTATGGATGAGGCCCAATTGAAATGCATTGCTTTGTCTGCTTCCATTCTGCTTTAACTATTCCTTTTCAACAATCCAACTTTTCTTCCCCCAAAATAATCAGAAGCACTCAAATAGGTGATTTGGTTACATTACATTCAGAGAGACACTAAAAATATCTTGCCATAACTAACGTAATGTACTTCCCCTATACTTATTTCATCTTTTTTTTATGCACTGCAAGCAAAGCTGTGAGTTACTGTGAGAGACAACCTCTAATAGGTTCCATATCTGAGATCAAGACGATTATTTTTAAAATGTTTTCATAATTGAGTGCTGCAGAACAGCAGTAGGTGTCAAAACTGTCGAGAATCTTAATCAAAGGTGTAAAAAAACTGAAGCATCTGCAACAGCCATCAAAATAGTAAGGATTAAATAACAATACACAACACAACAAACACAACAAACAGTGTGCAATAAATGCTTGTACAATACAAACCAAGTGAAACATCCATATGATTCTTTCCCGTTGATAATACATTACCGAAATGTAACTCATTAAACATACAGTTACATACAGTATATATCGATCCAGCTTTTTAAAGTCAACAACAGAAACCTGGCTCTTTGAAGTGAATTAGACGGCTTTTTTTCTCATTGGTTTTTCCCATGAAGTGTTTTGACCACAAAATGTGCAGTGCAAATATGCGTCGATACTGTGCACGCATAAGCCACACCAAATTGTAAAGGCACATTGTGTTTTTTTCAGAAAATTAAAGGCACCTTACTGAGCGGAAAATACGGTAAGTAAAATAAATCCCTATCAGTTGTAACTGAGTAGAGCAAATGAAAAGAAAGCGCCACTTGAGTCTCACTTCTGATATTGATGTTCTTCTATTGGATATACATAATACTGTTTGACAAAGGAAATCCTTTCGCAAACACTCAGTTTGGATTTGCTTGTGTGTACACGTCAATATGCCAATGGGGGCCTCTTCTATCAAATGGGGTCCTCTTAACACAAAATTGAAAATGTGGGATTGAAAGGTCATTGGCTGTCCATTAATGTTGTATGCAGATGGTATCGTTGCTATCTTCCAACAAGCACTATCATTGAGTCATTATTGCATTTTGTTTTCCTTTCAAGTAATGTGCACACCGCTTGCAGTGGCATGCAAGTGTTGCAGATTAATCTGATAATCCAATCAGAATACAATCTGTGAAGATGTATCCGTTTTGACTGCTCAAGGTTACAACTGCCATTGTGACACAGTCTTAGGGTTGCACGATAAGAATTGCATTTTAAGAATTTCTCCCCTGAGCGGCAACCAAATATGCTCAGAGAGACAATGACAGAGATAGAAATAGCAATATTTAGTATGTATTTGAAAAAGCTGTTGATTACTTGCCTAAATCAAAACTATACATAACCATCCAGAAACCTCATTGTCAGAGGAATTGAAAGAAAAAAAAAAGATACTGCATGATGCTACCAACAAAGCAATTAATAATGGCAGTTTAAAACAACAATTTTGCACTGCAGCTTTGAATTATTTTAGCATACTCCATGCAGCAGAGTGGCTTAGAAGACTGCTTCAAAACAAATGTGTTTTGTTTTTCCTTGAAATAGGTCAATGATGATTCAAGGGTTCTTCATGTTCAAGGATTAGCATGTAAGGGATATTCACAAAATGTCATAACTAAAGTAGGCCATGACAACATATACTCGGATTAGGAAAATCCATATGAAATACAAATCATTGTCTCTGCAGATTTCCATCTGTAGTATAATAATAACCATTTTTATTGAAAAGTATTTAGGAATTCAATTTTGGGAGTAATTCCAGAATAGGGAAAAGACAATTGGTGTGATTGTAAGCATTCTTAATCATAAAAAAAAAAACACCCCATGTCTTCAGGCACCATGCTGTCATATGAAATATTGCTACTGTTTTTCTACAAGGTTGCCAATGTTATGAGTTGCATGGGTTCTACATGTTAACATTCCATACTAACTACTGTATGTGACAGCAGCTAAGCAAGCATCAAACTGGGCCCAATGGGAGTCCAACAATCACAAACGGTAATTATTTATTTATTAAGTATTCATAATTTTTTTTTTCCTACCGTGTTTTTGCTAGTGTATTAGTGCTCTATGATGTGCAGTCCAAAAGGGAAAAAATTGTCACAGGTGAAAAAACAAATTCCACGACAAATGCATTTTTTTTCCAATACTTTTTGAAAATGATAACTCACAGACACAACTGTATAGCCTCAAAGACAAAAAAAAAGTGGGCATGAATCAAAATCCCTGAAGTATCCTTCAAATAGATATTCCACTTCAAAGTCTTATTTCATCCAACCAAGACTCATACGATTATGCCTGAATCACTATGGCAAGGCCCCTCAGGTACTAGTTTTAGGGTCAATGTGCTGATAAAACCAGTTAATGATGCCTTCAAAGACCTCTAGGTCTACAGAGGCTGACCACATGAGAATAAAGTTTTTAATTGTACATTTCTAAGAGTCAAATTTTTTTTATTATTAAATCCAATCCCCCACGCCTTATTTTTACCCTGTGTTCATTTTTGTGAAAGAACAGAAATTGTGAACTGAATTTGTTTGGACGCTCTCATGAGCCTTTGATCGGCTAATGAGGGTTATTCAGCTGTGTGAGTCTGCAAAGATATACTATATTTACTCATATTTATATGTGGATTACAGGACGAAAGAAGCAGCAGGGTTGTCCCTTGCAAGATCACAGTTCGGATATTGTGCATATCACCCTATCAAGGTTTTTCAAACACACTGTTAATAAATCATACAGTTCCCTGGTTGAGTGTGGTCTATTATTGAAAACACATATGCATCTGTTCAGAAAATGATATGAGTTGTTTTCCTAAAGTAAGCATTTTTTAAAGCATAGTAATTGCAAATGAACTCATATATCGCAGTAATCCCTCATGTATCACAGTTAATCGGTTCCAAATTCGACCATGATAACAAAATTTCCACCAAGAAACCTTCTCAGTCAGCTTTTCCAAAAAGGTTTTCAGTAGATGGAAGCATGACGTACAGGAACATCTCCTGGTGGACAGCTGCATTGACTCTGCACTTTATAAGTAGAGTGGACCAACACCAGCAGATGACATGATCATCATCACAGACTGAGAAAACTTCATACTGGACTTTAGGCAGCTTTTGTCATGTGCCTATCATGTTTTCTTCCAGACCCTAGGACCTTGATTTCCAAATGAGAGACACCATTTGCTGTTGTCAGAGAACAGGATTTTGTTCTTTTTTCTTTTTTTTTTAAATTTATTAGCAAACTGAGTACTTTGGGACTGAGTAACTGAGTACTGTCAGAATATTGTAATATTATAACACATGGATTTTGGTGTTTTCATGAGCTGCATGCCACAACAATTTAGACCATAAAGGATTTTGAATAGTTCACTCCATTCACAATGAATCTAGAATATATAAAGGTTTCAAAATATCAATTATATTATGAAAGAAATTTAACTTTTACACAATATTCTGATGTTTTGCCATGGCTCTATATATACTGCAATTACAGTATACGGTCATGTGTAAGACTAAAAGAAGCTGGCCATAATTTATGGATAATTTTTCAACTTAACTTGGATTTATGTCAAAATAAGCTTATAATATCTAACAAGTATCCAATTTTAGCATTTCAAGTCTACCAACAGTCTGGGGGGTCTCATGTGGGCTTGTCGTGCATGTCAAGAATTTTTGTTAGTATCCAGATTTCAGCTACACGGGTTTTCAGTGCTGGGCAGCACATCAAAAGCTGCCTTAACATCTGTTGCCTGGGCAGACAGATTTTTCCACTGGAAAGTGTTTAATGATGGTCATATATTTGGTAACCATATTCCCATGGTTCACAGCAAGAGGCAAGAAGGTAGTGTCTCTTTACAGACCTGACAGTAACAAACAAAAAATCTGTGAAAATAAGAGATGGCTCTTGCGTACATTTTGGAGAGGTAATAGCGTTGGCAACAGAATAGACTTTGGGGAGTGTCTGTTAGAACAACCTGCAATTTAATGTCAATTAGTATCACAGTCAATTGCTAAAGATTAGTTGAACTGATTAAATATTATTTCTTTTACTGTTATATACACACTTATGACATATTTGTAAATGTAACAAGTCATTTAACAACCATTTGAAAACAGCACAATTACTTGAATCTCCAAACTTCCTTAACAATTAACAACACATCACCAAATATATATTCTGCGTGCATCCTTATTTTACATAAACACATTTAGATTCCAAATGGCATTATGTGAATTGCTTTAAGCTAATATGTTTGTTTTCATAATGCATATCTCCATAGGGTATTTTGTTATGACAACAAAGTTATGTGTTCTCTGGCATTAATTTGACGAACAATGTGTAAAGGTAGAAAATGAGGTTGAACAAACATATTTCCCAAGTGAGTATCTTGGATTCTACATTTCTTTTTTTTTTTTTTTCCACAGTCCCAATTAACAGCTTTGGTAGCAATTAGCCAAATCAAGCCTTCGTCAACAGGCAGCCCAGTGGGGTATATGTGTCAAGAACCAGTACTCGAGTTAAGGGAGAACAAGTCAGCAAAATCATCATGGGCTGTAGTCTGCATTGGCACAATGAGGTTAAATGAAGTTTTCTTTGTGTTCACTCTCCTGTCTGTCATTGCACATACATACACAGCATACACACTTATACAAACAGTGGGCAGTAAACTAGCTCTGTCACAATATATGTACTTGCACCCCTTCCTACATAGAAAAGGTTTCTATGGAACATGACCTTGTTGGTGCAAACCTCATATTGCTCAAATGTCAAATAATTATCAAATATTGATCAATATATATTTCTTTGTTTAATTGTTTGTTGCCCTTAAAGATATCATGCAAGTAAGACAAAAAAGTGTTTTCTGGGTGAGGAAAGCGACCATATGGTTATGCTGTCAAATGTGCAAATACAGATGATACCCCCTGATAAAAAAAAAAAACAGTGCCTGCATATTCATGTTGAGTGGCTAATGAGCAGGATGGTTAACACTACGGTTGAAAGATCATATTAAAGAGGGCATGCTTTCTACACAAGAAAAAATAACATTTAAAAAAAAATCAACAATTGCATTAATTGCCTTGTCTAAAGAAAAGACAACTAGTGGTGCTCATATTGGAACAAACACTTGGGGCTCGGAGGCAAAACCTTTATCATTCAAATTCTCATGCTAGCTATGACAAACTTACTCAACCCCAACATAGTTTTTTAAATATTTTTGGCAAATCAAAGCTTAATTGAAAGACACTGTAACGTCACTTGCCACGACAAGAGGCAGCCGTGTGCCACTGGTAGAGCATAAGCTCCCCCTAGCGGCCCAGCAGGAACATGACACTTTATATTTGTCATGTTTTGATTGCAACTTGTGATTGACTGTGATTGTCCAACTTTATTCTTTCCACAAAAGGTGATAGTGCTCACCAACTCAACAATGGCCATCCACCCTTGTCCTCTAGAACATGAAGAGAGGGTGGCTGAAGGAGAACACCCTGGAAACCAAGAAAAGCCAGGGTCTCCTTTATGTGTGTGGGAGACTCGGTTACGGAGATCACTTCTTCTTTCCGCTCCCTGGATTGGAAGTGTGGCCCTGAGCTGCCACTTCTCCACTTCTCACATGACCTCCAGTTTCCAGACTAAGGCTGCTGGTCTGTCCTCGTCGACCCACACTGTCTTGCCTCCTCCTTGCTAAACCAAGCATCTGTCCTTGAGGTAAGCGAGGGGCTGGTTTTCGTGGTAAGCGAAGGTCAAACGCCTCCACCTCCTGCTTCCTGTGGGTGCTGTCCTCCCTTATCATGACTACGGCGGGAACATATACACCCTGATAATGATCAAAGGTCCCATCCATGACCTCCATATTTAGTGAATCGCTCAGCCCCGAGAGGTTCAGCCAGAAGACCCTTTCACCTGAAGCCCCATGACACAGCACCCACTGATTTCATCCCATAATGTTGGGTTGGGAGATCGTGAGTCCAGTGGTTTTCCCATCTGCACCAAAATGTCCACCTGATGTGCCGACAATGACGTCAGCGCATTGAGAGCACACACTGACTGAGCTGTGTACTTGGATAACCTCTGGAAAATGGAGACCGTGAAGTGGTCCATTTTGCTTGACAAGGGAATATTGGGGGAGGCTGAGAGGGACCAGCGGTTAGGGTGAAGGTGATATGCCACTGAAAGTTCCAACCGAGGGGGTTCGGCCAGCCTGAACTCACCCATTTTGTAAATCTCCAACTTGGAGTAACCTTTTGGGGGAAGTTTGCTCTTATATGGGCTCGTCCAGTAACGGCAATGTGATCATCCATCAGGCAGCAGCTAAAGCCCCAGTCCCAACTCACTGTACTTGCGAGTGTGGGCAAAATTTGGAGCTGAGTTTTGCACAATGATATTCTATCTCTTCTGTGAGCACAGAAGACGTAGTCGGTTGCATCTGCACTTCAGAAGGCAGCGGATACCTGCTTTCCATTCAGGTTTTCAATTAATAATGTGAGAAGACTAAAATAAATGCATTGAGAAATGCACAACTCAACTTTTGTATTTCGGTGAGTTGTGGATACCAAAATTTTGTTAATGTTCTGGTAAAATAAACATACTGGCTTTGTTGAAATAAGATGAAAATATTTATGAAAATAAATGTGACCAAAATGAATAGCTCTTGGCTCTAATATAGCCAGTAGTACATTTAAACATTTACACTCCATGTATCTAATTGGGATTGGAATTGGTATCGGTATTGGTCAATTTCCATCATGGATTATCACGATCGGCAGCATAAAATCCAGATTGGAACATTCATTCATTCATTTATTTTCTGCTGCTTCACCTCACGAGGGTCGCGGGGGTTCTGGAGCCTATCCCAGCTGTCCTTGGGCGAGAGGCAGAGGTACACCCTGGACTGGTCACCAGCCAATCACAGGGCACATATAGACAAACAACCATTCACACTCACATTCATACCTATGGACAATTTGGAGTCACCAATTAACCTAGCATGTTAGCAGGAAACCGGACTACCCGGAGAAAATCCACGCATGCACGGGGAGAACATGCAAACTCCACACAGAGATGGCCGAGGGCGGAATTGAACCCTGGTCTCCTAGCTGTGAGGTCTGCGTGCTAACCGCTAGACAGCCGTGCCGCCCCGGATTGGAACATCCCTAGTAAATATAGTTCCAAACACTTATTAGAAAGATATAAATTCAAAGGAGAAAATATAGTCTTTTAAATACATTTAAGAGGAAAAAATATGTGGAACAAGAAGCATTTGAACAATTTGTACATGAAACCCAACATATGATGCTCAAAAGTGCAGTAAACCTCTGAGATATTAAATAATGAAGACAATTACTTTCACATGCCCAGAACTGGCTCATGGGAGTGTTAACATTCACTTTTGTATCTCTCAATCTCTGACTCAATCAACACATAGAGACCAATGAAAGGTTGTAAACCATAATATATTGGAATATGACCATAATAAAAACATGACTTCAACATTTTAATAAATACACACACACATATGAACAGTATAAAATATACTATAAAACATATATAAAATTAGTTAAATAGCACTGCGCCCATTCACCGTGACACTCGTCCTTGAACATCTTTTAATATCTGTTAATAATATCTGTTTCTTAGCTATCTCTTTTTAGCTGTTTTTGTATCTTTAGAATGAACACAAGAATACACAAGTCTCACATAAGGACTGTGGATGATGTGCAATTTTTTTTAAAAAGTGCAGTTTTTCTTTAACATAACTTATTCACACGGTATGTATTTATTCTCAAAATTTGATCAATTTTGAAGTAAAACACCATCCTCTGCATTTTGTTAAGCGTTTAACTGCTTTGCCCTGTTGTTTTCCTGTGTTGCTATTATCACCCACACCTGTTCCTAATTGATGTTGTGTCTATTTAGTTCAGGTGTGTGCTTCTCCCTTCTTGTGGGATCATTGTCATTTGTTTGGCTGCTCAGTTGATGGTTCCTGCCACTGCACAGCAAGATTATTAAAAGAATAAACTTTTTACCTGCACTTGGTTCTGCTCGCTACATCCTGAGGTTGCTCCGCAACAGTTAACATTGGCATCATTTGGACAACGTTTGGCCAATACCTATTATTTTCTAATAGTCGGCTGATTAATCAATAAGGCCCTAATTTTGATTAACACAATTATTTGTGAAAGGATCCACACCAATCCACACAATAACATCAGCGTGCTTCCAATGTGCATCGCTACCTCCAGACTTGTGTTCAACACTCTCCCACATTCATCTCTCTTCACCGTCCTATATGATAATGAGGTGTGCAGCGCTAGTTATGGCAGGCATATCAATCTGAACTGCAGACAACCTGTAGGCCTTGCCCAAAGCCAACATGTTTATTAGAATGCCAGGGATAACAAATGGCTTAACATGCTTCTCTATTTAATAACCTTGGAAACCTACACGGTAACAATAAACAACAGGCCGCACAAAGTGCTCTTTACTTCAATTAAAAAAATAAAGGATGACAAACATGGAGATTAATAAGAAATTCTTGACATGGCAATAAACTTCTAACCTGAACATTTTTAAGATAGAAGGCTCTTTTTGTGAGTATTTTTACGAAAGGGATGAAATTCTTGTTTTATCCAATGTGAAAATGCTTTTCTCACAAAGAAAAGAATGTTTGTGAAATGTGTCGTGTTATTAACTGTTGGATTTCACTCTTTGGTTTATATCATGTTTGCATGTCTTCCTCCAAACATAATTCGATACGCTGCTGATAAAATGTGTACTTGGAGATAGAAGCCATTATTCAAGTGATTTATTCAAATTGTTGACATCCTAAGCCTCCTGTCATGAGGAACTATTTAATACTAATGCTTATCCATGATCATTATTCCAGATGGATGGTTGGCGGTTAAACAGAAATGTCCCCAAATCATCGGAGAGTAACTGAGCCTTTCTTCTCTCCCTACCTTTCAATTTCTTCCATACTTCCGTGCCCATGATGACTTTTTATAATTAGCCTGCGACTTTGTTTGTTGCTAAGACTATTTGAAAAGTGTCAAGTGTCAACATAAAGAGTTTCATAATACTGCTTGTTTCAAGTCAATAAAACCATTTACCCGGGAAGATGGGTTTGTTATTGATGATAAACGGTGTTTGAAGAGCTATTTGTAAATTGCCCTTGACCTTCCAAGAACAACAGAAGTTTGGTGTCGGCTCGAGATCGATGCCATCATGATTTATGCCTCTTTCTGTTGGCTACAAAGTTAGGTCTGTGTTTGTGTCACTTTATGATCTTGTTTTATATTTAGATCCCAACTCTACCACAATTTCACTTCAGAAATGCTTTGGAAAATGTAGCTTGTGTTGACACCATGGCAGTCATTGATCACAAAAGGTACCAAAAAGCAAAAGTATTTGATTCAAAAGGGACAAGTTGAACAAATAAACAAGTTCAAATTGTGCACTACAACATAAAAAGTATGTATTTTTAGGTAGGCCAAGTACAGAGTACTTCCGGCATGGGCGCTCTCTAATTACTTTACAAAACTTTGAGACATCCATGCAACAGTACTGAACTGAATGGTGCTTGAACATGGCAAAGCAAATGAAGTGAAACTTGCTGTTTTACACACCACAAGTGGTGTGACTTACTATTTGCAGGAAAAAAAGCAGTTTTGATGTGTGAACAAACTTCAGTTAAAGTTGTGATATGTTTTAATTTCACCTTAAAGTAACAACATTGCATGGGCTCATCATTTGGAGACACATTTTTGGTGTGCTTCAATGGTAGATTTATTTAATTTTTGTGACATTTTACCAGCTGAAATGTAACAAAGAGCATATAAAGCAATAAAAACGTCAATAAGAATCTCGGAGATGTGCTACAAGGTGACAGCGTACAGTATCTGACAACTTCACTCAACATTAATGAACAACACAACCCCTTAGACAGGCATGTTTAACTCCAGTTTTAATGCTTCTGAGTTTACATTTAACTCATATTTGTTGATGATTTCCACTTGTTATGGTTGGGTGTTGCTGTGCATTGCCTGGTTATGGTAGTAGTTTAACATCATAACTCGTGCGTTGGTGTGATCGGAACTCATGATTGCCTCACTCAGGACCAAAGTAAGCTGGCAGGCACACTGACATCCATCTCTGAGGCGGTCCTGTACTGCATTCACATTCGCTAACTGTATTGCAAAAAAGGTCAGTAAGGATAATTCATAATGCCGCCTACAGAGAACATACTAACTCCTTATTTCTAAAATCACAAATACTTCAACTTGCTGATATAGTTAATTTCCAAACAGCTAAAATAATGCATAAGGCTAAAAATAACCAATTACTTAAAAATGTCATCCAATATTTCTCTACAAGAGAGGAGAAATATGATCTCAGGGAAGAACTCAATTTGAAACACTTATATGCTAGGACTACGTTAAAAAGCCATAGCATTTCAGTATGTGGAATCAAACTATGGAATGGATTGAGTAAGGACCTCAAACAATGCACAACGATGAGCCAATTCAAGAAACAATACAAACAGTTGATGTTTGCTAAATACACGGATGAAGAGTCTTGAACCAGTCATGATGTGCTATATATATCACTATATTGACACTTACTATGGTACCCATTATGTCATTGGATGGTCATATCACCTCGTACTTCGGTACGAGATGCATTATTAAAAAAAACCTTAAACTGTATTATGGAAAGCAGGAAGTGAACAAATGTAACAGTTACTGATTGTAAAAGTACCAGATGGAGGGGTAGGATTTAATAAGCTTTGCTTCTTCCTACTCCTTTTGGACATGTGGAACTGTGAACTGATTATGGGATGCATTCAATTGTCATCTGATGCATGTTCAAATTAAATAAAACCATTACCATTACATTTGACCAAACTAGCAGAGCAAATTGACCCTTGTCCGTTTTAAACAGACCTAAACTGACAAGTTTGAAAGTGCCCGCAAGTCTAGGATACATGTACATACCGCTTATGTTCATTTATTAATTCATTCATCCATCCATCTATTCATCCTATTCATCCATGAGCTGGAGCCTATCCCTGCTGACTTTGGGCAAGAGGCATGGTACACCTTGGATAGTCAGGGCACATAGAGACAAATAACCATTAGCAAAGACATTCACACCTATACACCATTCTCCACTTAGCATAATATGCTTTTGGGAAGAGGGTGCCAGATCATTTGCTGCTTTTTTTTGTAAGAAAGCCCAATGACCATGATGCAAAAGGGCAGAGTGAAAAAGCAAACCAAAACCAACACAAAGTCACCATCTTTTACAACTTATTTTAGGACGCATACTCCAGACACTTACCTTTGTGTTCTTTCCTTTTTTCATATGTGTAACACTTGGGAAGTGTGAGAAAGGGGAATTAGGGATTTAAACAGTAGGTATCAACAGCAACGCAGCAGTTTCCCATAAACGCCTTATTCAAACCAAACAATGTGTATTTTTTGGATTTCCTGACACACATTTTCCCCATCTTGTATTCAAAGAAGCATATCACTATCCAGAAACCTGGCACTGTCACTAATTTTTCTCCTTGTCAGAGACAAAGAGGTTTTGAGTCTGGAGAAGCTCCTGCAGCGAGCACTGCCACTTGCAGACAATATTTCACCCCATCCGTCTAGCAAGGATAATAGAGTGTCCTTGCCTTTCGCCTGGAGGAGTGACCAGTTATCACGAGCCACCAGTCCCGTTGTTAATAAAACAAGGGATGGGAGGATCTAGCTAAGGATAAAAAAGAAGAATGATGATGTAAGAGGGTAGAGGACAAATGGGTGCATGTTATTTTGATGGACATCTCAGACTAGTGAAGTTAAGATGATTAGTGATCACTTAGTTACCAAGTTGCCATCTTAGCTTTGAAGATAAATTTAGGCCCTGAGAGGCAAGAGAAGTTGGGGAGGTGAGAAGAATTATAGTGGAAAGGTGGGGTATGCAGTATTAGGCTGATTTAGCTAATTGCCAAAGTGACCTTAAGAGAAAGTCACACAGTAAGAAGAAGAGTAAATAGTGTGTCATACAAGTCCACTCTAGCTTAATCTAGGTCATGGCCATTGCTTTTGTATTTCAGATGGGTGCTTGAGTCGGTAGTGTGAACATTTCATTTTATATATGTTATAGAATAAACACTTAAAGGCCAATAGTTCAGACATTCATTGGTGTGTAGTATTTTCAGTAGTGTCTTCAAAGTGTTTGCAATGTACAGCAAACGACACACTCATTCATTCATTCATTCATTCATTTTCGACCGCTTTTTCCTCACGAGGGATTGAAATCGGTATCGGTATTTGCCAATTTCCATCATGGATTATCGCGATCGGCAGCATAAAATCCAGATTGGAACATTCATTCATTCATTTTCTGACGCTTTTCCTCACGAGAGTCGCGGGGGTGCTGGAGCCTATCCCAGCTGTCTTCGGGCGAGAGGCGGGGTACACCCTGGACTGGTGGCCAGCCAATCACAGGGCACATATAGACAAACAACCATGCACACTCACATTCATACCTATGGACAATTTGGAGTCACCAATTAACCTAGCATGTTTTTGGAATGTGGGAGGAAACCGGAGTACCCGGAGAAAACCCACGCATGCACGGGGAGAACATGCAAACTCCACACAGAGATGGCCGAGGGTGGAATTGAACCCTGGTCTCCTAGCTGTGAGGTCTGCACGCTAACCACATTCATACTTATTGGATTGGAGACAATAATGTACAGTATACTGAGAAGCAGAATCACTCACTCAATATAATTTAGTGATATGATTGCTGATGTTTTGATGCATTTTTGTGGCCTGAGTTCACACTTGCCTCACTCAGTACTATAGTCCGCTGCCAAGCAGACGAAGAAGCATCTCTCTGTTCCCCACTGTTTGCGTACTATCATGTGTAATTAGTTTGAGGATCATTGCTATACACATGTATGTATAAAAAATAGTTCTTTGCAATGTGAAACTGCAACATGCAATATCTGCACAAATGCTGTTCCATCAAAACAAAAATCTGTTACATGATTCATTGAAGGGAAATAACATTGTGAAGGGAGGGATATTGTTTTGCATAGTCAAATTTAGAGTTTGGCACAGGGAGATATTAAAGTTTTATTAAGAATCTACAGTACTAATAGCAGTGGCTGTATCTTTTTTTCCTAATGCACATATATTATTATTGTCTCCTAGTTGTGCTGTGAAATATCAACACTAGGATATTTTAAAGAACAACAAAAACATGATGCTGTTATTATATTTGTTTGCTCATCATTAGCAAACAAAACATCAATATGAAGTTAACAGAGGAGTGAACATTTGACTCGAATCAAGGACTCATGAGCATAATATTCATGTCAATCATGGTTGGTTTCTTCAGTGGGTGGGTGGCTTCAGTTCTTTATCATAGTTATCAGGCCTGTTGGAAATGCAATTTGTTGTAAATTATAACTAGATAACATGATACTAGCCATCCCTTTTAATGTTCATAAGATTATAGGCTTAATGAGCAAAGAGTTTCAAGGGAAATTGCTGAGAATAGCTCAACAGTTGGGCCCCAATGGTTTTCCAACCATTGAATGGATCTTTTCTGCCAGCTGTATCTTTTCACATTGGCTCTTGCCACTCTTTCGACCCCTCCGTCATACAACAACTCCCTAATGCATACCCAACGACAAAGGAAAAGGAACTCATCGAACACCGATACAATAAAACTGTCGGGTAACTTAATAGGGCAGCTGTGTAGGGGCACTGTGACCAACTTGCTTTGAGGCGATAATGAGAGTCATCATTCCCTCATGGGTAGAAAGAAAGGTGGTGAGACAGTATGTACTACGTGTGCGTACATACACACGAGTATGCTGTCTTTGAGGATCCTCATTCCAGTGAGGCCTAATAACCAAACAGCGCAGTGCTTTAACAGAGTCGAAGAGATCTCAGACTGGATACTCGGGTAAGGTGTCAGACAAGTATTGACTTTCCAAGCTTTGTGTAAAATATCTGTTATTATAGTATGTCCTTTAATTTATTAGAAAATGTCTTACTGCAGAGATCAAGGTAATAGTTGATTGTGTTAGTTTCATGGAAAGTGTCATTGCATTTATTTGTGTATCAATCCTAACATGCATGTTGCTGGAGCTTGGGAGGAAGCCAGAGTACCGGAGAAATTCCTTGCACATACTCAGAGATATTTAAAAAGCTGTAAATAGGTTTTCAGTGCTCTAACTATGAGAATATTTGTTTACAAAGAAGGAATTCTACTGCGGAAATGCGCTCATCATGGTTGGGTCTGGAGCCAATTAACCACAGTAAACAAGAGATTGCTGTATTGCACAAATGAAAACCACATATTACCACAGACATTTTGGGTTTTATTTCATCTACTGTGTAGAAATGTTTTATTTTATTTCCATTTTTTTCTGTGTGAGACTTATTTTAGGTCAGCATGCTAAATTGGGTAACATGTTTGCAACTTTGGAGACAATAAAGACAATCCTGGCAGACACTGTCTTGAGATATTCAGAGATGCTGTACCTGCTGTTGTTTAATAAGCATTTTTGATGTGTTTCACAAGACAAAAGAGCAGGAAAATGCACCGTGTAGCAAAAACAAAACAAGTTCAGTTCCTGCTTGAAATAATCGGGAAATTTGATCGGAAGAAGCATTTCAGGTCAGTCCTACATATGTTGCATTTGAGAAACATAAGCGCATATACAGCGTGCGTAGACAGCTGTTTTGATGAACAAAGCACTGACTGTTGCATCAATCAGATGTGCGTTTGACAGACAACTACAAAACTAGGCTGTCTCGACAATCTGTTAAAGCAGCAATTTCTCAATTTACCAGTGTGGATGAGGCCGCTAATGGAACATCACAGAAGAAGCTTGCTTTTGCTGTGTTCCCAGTATGCTGGAAGTTGCTTTTAATAATAAAGCATGGCCTCGGGAGTGTTTTGTTATTGTGTGGGCAGGGCCGGAAGGCTTAAATCAAAAAAGGCATCTTCTGCTCACAACCACAGAGGGATAAAATATCAGAGCAGACCGGGAATATTGTTGGCGAATTCTGCAGATGTGCAGTTGTTTGACCTCTTGTGCTCACTGGAGTCACTATGGTCTAATCAGTGCAGCACAAGGCTGTACCTGAGGGCTTGTATGCAGCCTATTGGGGGTTTGGAAAGGTGAGACTTCCATTCTCTCTGTTTACAGTATATGTGTACTGCTGTCTTGTGAGCAATCCCCACGTGTTGATAGTCAATCCGCAAAAGCACAGGTGATAAATATTTAATGTGTGTACAACTAATGAGAATATTACGGCAGCACGATAATGCTTTAAATAACAAATCAACACCTTTTGGTGTTTAGACAAGCACATTTAACCACAAAGTCTTCACACAATGTTACAATACATGCAGCAATTAATCTCATGCTTTATTATTGTTTTTAACCTGGCGTGTACAGCTGCTTTGGCAAGTAGTATTGATGGTCTAAATGCCCTTATGTGCTATAAAGTTTTTCCCGTGTTAGATACTGTTAGATACTTCTTATTGCATAATTTGTGTTTAACTTTAGCTGATGTTTTATTGTGCTTTGTGAAGGGTATAGATTGATTGATTATTATTATGGATTGGTATATTCATTATTGTTGCTAAAGGAAAACTGCAAACTGCAAACTGCACTTTTTTTTGGAAGTTTGTGCATCATTAACAATCGTTATATGAAACTTTCCCTTTTCTGTGCGTTCTACCGATAGAAAGTAAGTTAGCAGGAGCTAGCTAACATTATTGGAGGTACCTATTTTGACGCTAAAGACTCTCAAAAAAACTTAAAGCAAATGCCAACAGTGTTCCATTTACATAACTGACTTGTATATTAACCAAGCTACAGTTATTGTAGCAGCTAATGCGAAAAAATATATTTATCTGGCAACCTAACATGACGCATCGCTCGCCGCTCGTCCCATTATCATTCACAGATGGAACAGATGGATTGGATAGCCCACCTCTCAAGAAGACTCAACAAGATACTGGTTTGCTGTCAGCATTTTTTACCGAGGACTTGAGCACAAGTCTGGAAGACACAGCCATTCCACTGAAGGTGGATATCGTAAGTGTTGTAGCTGTTTCTATGCTGCTGTTGTTGGCGGAAGTGGCGTAAACTACTGGGCTAGTATGTGAAGTCAATGTGCAATAGGAAAGAAGTTTTAATGTTTTAAGTATTACATGTTATCATCAATGTACTTGTTAATGCATGATCACAGCATGTATAGTTTTTTTTAAATATGGTTTTGTAGTTGAAATACATAGGTAGGTCACAATGACGTACATTGTTAGCTAGCTCATGCTAACTTGGTTTCTTTCGTAAGAATGCACAGAAAAGCGAAATAAATACGTGTTCATGTTTCATAAAAGAATTGTGGATTAATGGGCAAAATGCAAAAAAAATTACAGTTTTCTTTATTCCTGTTGTTCACGGAAGTGCCGTAAGCTACTGGGCTAGTATATGAAGTCAATGCGCAATAGGAAAGAAGTTTAAATGTTTAAAGTCATCAAAGTACGGCAAGATACTGTAAGTATTACATGTTATCATCAATGTACTTGTTAATGCATGATCACAGCATGTATAGAGTTTTATTTTTGATGGTTTTGTAGTTGAAATAGGTAGGTCACAATGACGTGCATTGTTAGCTAGCTCATGCTAACTTGGTTTCTTTCGTAAGAATGCACAGAAAAGGGAAATAAATACAGCGAGTATGTATATATATATGTGTGTGTGTGTTTGTGTGTGTGTGTTCATGTTTCACAAAAGGATTGGTAGGTCACAATGATGTGCATTGTTAGCTAGCTCATGCTAACTTGGGTTCTTTCGTAAGAATGCACAGAAAAGGGAAATAAATACAGCGAGTATATATATATGTGTGTGTGTGTGTGTGTGTGTTCATGTTTCACTCAAGGATTGTGGATTAATGGGCAAAATGCAAAAAAAAAGTACAGTTTCCTTTATTCCTGTGCATTCATCCATCCTTGTTTTGGGTAATTCCAGCCTATCCCAGCTGACTTTGAAGACTCGCATGCTACACATTGCGTCACAAAGCTCATATAGACCGACAACCATAACTAAAAGTGAAACAGTCAACACGTTTTTCATTGAAGCAAGCTGAGCGAATGTGCTGTAATAGAAAAAAGTGATTGATCCCTATTGCAGAAGAAAAATGCTTGCAATAGGCTATTATAGCAGCAATTATTTTGCATGTCATACAGTAGTTTAACCATGGTGTGTATAGGATTAGTCAAAAGTGGAAAGAAACCTGGTTCATGTAGACTCCGCAGGCATTATTACGATGCAGCCTGTCTGTGCTTCTCTTTAATAGTTGTAGACCTTTTACTGTATATACAATATGTGTACATGTTATGTGTGGGTGTTTGTAGTGCAGTTGTGTCACAATTGGTCACTATTGCCCTGGTTGTGGGCAATCATCCTTGGCCAGGTGTGTATACAGTAGATTTGAATCAACAAAATAAAAACTCAGTTCTCAAAGAGGATCACACAGGCATCCAAGTAAATTACTTTCATGCTGCAGTTTATAATGGAAGGAGAATATGATAGGAGAATATGATACTGTAATAAGCCTTGCTCACAAGAAACCTTCCACTTGTTTATACGCTGTAGTTAATAATGGCGTGTAAGAGAAACTGACATCGTTAAGCATCACCAGTGTGTATGTGCAACAACAGAGCAATCTCCTCCAAAGCCCAAATGACTATCTGTGTTTGACTGTTTTTTCCATGCATGGAGGTAATGAGACAAATGCTTATTACTCAAGTAAAAATAGGATTATTTGCATCACACGAGGAAATTAACTTAATGAATTTGTAACTAAAATAAATCACAATTTCATGGAATGGGAAAGAAAGAAGAACATTTGTGACTCCCAAACTAGACTAAGCATGGTTGAATGGGGAAAACAAAGAAAAATTCTTTGAATTTTACAAAGTCGAAGCAAAATGACAATGCATGTGGGTTTACATAGTATATACAATTTAATGAGATGATGTGATTCATGATACATTAAATGGGACGATTTGTACTCACTAAGGGTGTGCAAGGGGTCCAGTATTCAGAGTTCAGCTCAGCTCGGGGACGAAGGTCCAGATATTCAGGGTTCAGTTCAGTTCGGGCACGAGTTAATGTTCCCTTTAAGGAAGATTAGGGGAAAAATTGTTAGCAAGTTGTATTTAGCTAAGGAATCTTTGTCATTTCTGCAGATAGTAAGGTTCTATATAGGACCATAGATATCTAATGTTTCACCAGGGTACAGTATGAAGTAAAACAAAAATAAGCAAAATACTTAGAAATGTGAATTTATTGTAAATTCTTTTTTTTTTAAATCTACTGTACAGGTTTTGTACTGCTTCTACTAAATCAGGATGCACCATATTAACTACAATGACTTGAAGAGCTATTAAAAATGTCATTTCACCATTGTATTATAAAATTAAGAGCAAACACCATCCCAATCAATTGCACCATGCCGTTTTTTTTCCATTTCTGGAGCCCTGTGGCCTAGATTATAAGACTATGGAATGGACTGAATCTTTTGGGCCCCACGAGGTCTATGATGTATACTGTAATTATCTGCTGATTCTCAAAATGGCTGTGTGTAATGAGGCTATTCTGCATGAGGCCCCAGGCATAAATCACTGTCTTTAGCTGACTTCCAGATGACCAACAGGAACACAGACCTGAAGCACGAAGACAGACTTGGAGCAGTTATCTGGGTAAAAGCATTCAACTTCAACATCTTATCAACAAAGGACATATTGTTTACTAAACGTATTTACAAACACAATTTTCTGCCTCTCTAAAAATAATCAAAACACATGCACATATTTTCAGTTATCTACATGAAAAGTTTGGCTCCAAAGGCATTATCTGTGAGCTGCTTTATTACCTTGCAACAAAAGGTGAGGACTGTTTATTGATGCTGTAGGCTACACTGTATTAAATGCCAGAATGCCAGCATGTCTGTCAGATTGTCTGCTGTCAACTGGTATGCAGAGCTGCTTCTATAATGGTCCCAGTGGGTGGCAAATGTATGTGATTGCGTTTGCAAAGACACATTAAGTAAATCCTTTGCTAATGTGTGTACAGTGAGCCTTGTCTTGGGAAACATCATGCTTATTGCCGCTAAAAGAGGGCTTACATTATGCAGATACTTTGATGAAAAACAGACCTATTCACTATTTATATTTCAAAAGTAAAAAAAAACAAACAACAATCTATAAGCAATGGGTTAAAGGTGCTGTCTGACATGATAGAGTATTGCAATGTGGGTACTGCTACTACACAATATGTAACTCAAAGAATGCAAGCCACAATTCACATAACACTCACACACAGAAAAAGTTGACGTGAGCATCTCTGTGACTGTGTGAAAAGCTAAATGTGCACACACAACGGTCCGAACGCCAAATATACTGTAAATTTCAGGCTGTCAAGCACACCTGAATATAAACTGCAACCCCCCCACCCCCACACGCGCACACACACAAAAAAATGTATGTGTACATATTTAGGCTGCACCTGTCCATAAGATGCAGGTGTCCATGATGTAGCATATATTTACCCAGAAAGACACACTATAAACCTTGCAATCCCCATTGTTAACATATGCTAGTTAGAAGTGTAATTTGGAACCAACAATATATATATATATATATTGAGAGGGGTGTCATATTTGACCATAGCCATAGTGTTATGCAGAGTGTTCGATGCAGCCACCTGTGTACCTAATGTTGTGGCCAGTCAATGTGTCAGTCAACCGGTTACTGTTACCACTGTCTGTGTCCTTCCAACTGAAAATTAATTAGTCCACCTATTTTATGATGACTTCATGGAAATACATTTCAACGAAAATAGCTGACATCACACAGGCCTGCATACGTTACCAGACAAGTTTACCAAGTAACCTTTGCTACAAACCAAAATAGAAGCGAGCTGAAGAAAATAAAGTGGAGGCGGTGTGACCAACGCAACATGAGCCGTTTTTAACTAGCCGATTGCACCGTGTACATGAATGAGGCACAGCTGAGCTGCAGCCGTCGAGGGAGAGGCGGTCGCTGTGTGTGATTGGCCAATCACAGAGCGTGAAGAGTGAATGCATAATGAATATGGTGTTTAAACACGGATATGGATAATAACACAATATAATCGTTCCATACTTGTATCCGACAAAAATGCATTATGCTCATACCTGGTGCTGAGTAAAATGTGACCCCATTCAAAGTATACAACTAACATGACCATTATCATGTCAGAAATTAGTAACTTCAAAAACATCATTACCGTTTATCCTCGTTTTCATCACAGATTTCTACTGTCTGAATTAGCATAAGGAAATCAATGTATGTATGAAATCAAGTCTTCAATTAATCACCTGAATGGAAACATAGTTTACTAGCGAGGCACTCTCAGGTCCAACATAAAAGGCGTCTGATCTCACAAATGTTTTCCTGGAATGGACACAAACAGACACACTCCCAAATCTCCTAGAAAACTTTCCCATTAAAATTAGATCGCCTCAGACCCAAATTAGGCTTTGATCCTTTTTGGATTAAACTCAGATATTGAGGATATTGAACAAATATGAACTGCCAATGGGACTGCACGCAGACAGATATTTTGTCAATGTATATATCTTGTTATATATTTAGTTGTATATATATTTATTCTGGAATGATCACACAGTCAATCAGACTGCACGTATAGATAAACAACTATTAAACAACTTACATTAACACCCGCAGTCACTGAGTGGGAATCGATCCCACATTGGCTGCTGAGTACCACTACACAACCAGTGCCTCAATCATATCATAGGAAAAACAATTGCAGGTGTTAATTAGCGCAAAGGTTACCTCCATTTATTAGTACATAAAATAAACTTTGTGAATAAAGAACGCTGACATGTGACCAAAAAAAAAAAACAGGTGTACAAACGTGGACACTAAGTAATTAACAATCTTCATGGAGAAGACAGAAAAATGAAAAAAAAAATACCATGCTAATGCTGAAATGCCCCATGGACCTGTAAAGCCATTGTGCTGAACTTGTGGGTGAGGAGACGGGTTTCATTAGGGGGCTAAAACACACTTTAATTAGCTTTACCATTAGCCAAGTCCTGCCAAACCATCCTAGTCACAGCAGACCTTTAGTTATGTTTAATTACCTTGGAGATGCCACTGTATGCACTTGTCCTTGATATAACAAGACAAGAGTCTTTATTTAACAAGACTGTTTTTTCTTTTTTTTTTTTTTATGAAACAAAGAAAGGTTTAGTGGCGATACCACTGAATTTGTTTCCAGTCCAATAGTGAGTAAAATTCAGGCTGGTATCGACAATGCCAATGCAATAATGACTGTATTTCATATTATAAAGACCGCATAGCATTTAATTAACATATTAATTAAGTGAAGAGTTAATGAATGAATGAATTAATAAATTAAAGTAATGTATTCATGTATTTAAGAATGAATCATATTGAGGTAGCTGTCCCTAACTCCACAGTTAGTGACAATAATTATATCAGAGCAGTGACTGTAATGTGGGACCAGCAAATTCCTCTTTTGTGTGATATTTGATCTGTCAGACATGAGTTGGCAGTAGCCAAGTGGAAATATTTGCAACCACATACATTGCAACCACATATTTGATATCAAATCAGACATGTTATCTATTAAATATTGTTAATATTGTTTCATAGCCTAGGGATATTAGGAACTTCTAGTTGTATCACTGTAATAGATGGATGAATATTTGCAAGAAATCAAAGATATTCAAGTGGAATCGATCTTTACAATATCCAGTTGAACAATCAACCTTTTCCACTTGTAAAAGTTTTAACACGTGACACTTCCAGCACAGTAAAACCAAACACAGTCTCGTCAGATGCATTTTTGGATATCACCCAATATGGGTTAATATACTATAGCTATAAGCCTGTGCTGTCATGGTTACACTTAGTCCAGAACCCTGCGGCACGGCTTTTAACAGGAACCAAAAAGGGGGAGCACATCACCCCAATTCTGGCCTCCCTGCATTGGTTGCCTGTTCGTTTTAGGATTGATTTTAAGATTTTATTGTTTGTTTTTAAGGAGTTGAATGGGCTGGCCCCCAAATACATCTTGGACCTCATCCAAATTTACTCTCCAGTGTGATCACTGAGGTCCGAGGGCCAGCTCCAACTTGTGGTGCCTAAGACGAGACTTAAGACCAGAGGGGACCGAGCCTTTTCTGTGGTTGGCCCCAAACTATGGAACTCTCTCCCCTCCCAAATATAAAAAGGCCCCCAACATCGAAAACTTTAAGTCTCGTCTTAAAACCCACTTTTATTCTCTGGCTTTTAACTCGGAGTGAGTCGTATGGTCCTGTGTCTTTTAGTTCTTCGTTTTTATTGTAATTGGTTTTATTTTTTATACTTTTATTGCTTTGTTTCTTGTTTTTAATATTTTAATATCTACAGTAAAGTCTCGTTATATCGGTTAAAACGAATTACTACTTATTACGATACTATTTTCATTTCCCGGCAAATTTCTAGTCTTTTATGATATAATTAGCTCCGTTAGTACGATACACGGTTATTATGATAATCCGGTTACTACGATGCCTTTTTCATCTCCCGCCAGTCAATTTGGTCTGCTTACATCGATACAAAAGCAGCTTAAATCAATCTTTGCTTAAGGATTTCAATACCAAAAAAGAACACGGCGAACGGCTGCTTCCAGTCAACTTTATTTTTCACACTTCCACCACCAGAGTGCAGCACACACAGCGGAAAACACCCGTCCCTCGCGCCTACCCCTCCGGGTGGCAACACCTTCCCTATCGATAGTTCCGGGGTGAATTATGTTCCGGGGTGAATTATGTCCCGGTAACCGGTAATCACTACAGCGTAAGTTTATTTTTATTTACTGTAGTACAAAATGTATTGTAGTACAAAAGCATGCTAGATACGCAATCCATGAACTCAAGGAGAAAATTATATGCCATATCAAAGATCCGCCCACTTTTAATGCAGTTCGACGCAGGATCGGATATATGGATAGTCCGGTTATATCGGTATTTTTTCCGACTCCCGAGAATATCGATATAACGAGACTTTACTGTATTTTACTATTTTATTTCTTAAGTGATCTTTTAGTTTTGGATTATTACTTTTTTAATTTTACTAGTATGTGCAGCACTTTGGAAACTCTGTTTATAAAATGTGCTATATAAATAAAGTGGATTGGATTGGATGTCTTCTTAGCAGCCTGATGACTTACAATCTGAAAACAATGGTGATATAAGAGCTAGGGTTGAGCCTTACAAACGAGTATCTGTTACAGATAATGCATTTTTGCCGGATACGAGTAGGAAACAAGTACATTTCGTCATTATTCGTATCCATGTTTATAAGACCATGCTCATTATGTATTTACTCTTCACACTGATTGGGCAAAACCACACAGCAAACGCCTCTCCTTCGACGGCGGCAGCTCAGTTGTCTCTCATTCATGTACACGGTATAATCTTAAACTTGTTTTGTATACCGCACGCTGCTTTTTTTTCACGTCTGCTCTCGTCTAATTTGGCTGTTGATATGAAGTCACTTGGAAAACCTTTCTAAGCTGTTAGTGATCGGAGAAATGCACTCCACCAAACATTTCTAAAGAGACACCGGCGTGCATGTGAGGCGACAACCACACAGACCGGCTCTTCCCAGTCTCTTCCTCTCAAACGGCAGGTCGCTTGCCAACAAATTGGATGAGATGAAACTTAGGTTCAAGTTCGACAGCTGTGTGGCAATTGTTACAGAGACTTGGCTGGACAACAACATGCCAGACGCGGTGGAGGAACTAGACGATTGCTCTCTTCTCCAAGCAAGGACTGTAGCAGTGTAAAAACACAAAGGGGAAATTTGGCTATGTATATTCATGTACTATGTATGTTATGTACTATTGTACTGGTACAAAACTCCTCGGAACATACTGTTCTCCCGGCTTGAAATATGTGGCAGTGAAATGCAGGCCATTTAAGAGTGTTAGAGAGTTCTGCTGTATCCTAATTGTAGTTTTCTACATACCACAAGGTACTGCGAGATTAGCACTGGAGGAGTTGTAATGCCTGATTAGGCAGCAGATGAACGGCAACCCATAGGTGGCTTTCATCATGCTTGGAGACTTTAACCAGGTCAAATTAAAAGTAGTTTTCCCCTAATTTAACCACTTCATAGACTATGATGTTCATAGAGACAATAACATCCTGGACCAGGTTTACTGTAACATACCTGAGGCAAACAAGGCTGTTGCAGCACCACACCAGGGCATGTCAGATCCCATCTCTGTGAACCTGGTCCTACCCTATAAACCTCTGATTTGCAGGGTGACACCGACCACCAGAACCGTGCAGGTATGGACTGATGAGACGGCCTCAGCATTGCAGGACTGCTTTGAGTGCACCGACTGGAAAATGTTCAAGGAGGTCACAGATTTAGATGGACACACATCATTGGTTCTGTCATATCTGAGGTTCTGTACTGATGTGGTCCTGCCCGCAAAGACCATAAAGGTTTTCTCAAACCAAAAACCAGTGAATGGATGGCACAGTGAAGCCCGGAAAGAGTTGAAGAAGGGAATTCAGTTGGCAAAATCCAGTTCCATTGAGGAGGATTTTGATTAACAACTCAACTGCAGATCATATCATATATCTAGCCATGATTTCACTCTCCCAGAGACCCTGAACACGTTCTACGCTTATTTCTACACCTGGCAGCAAAGGGAGTGTTCACTTACCTTGACTGAAGGAACAGCATCAGTCTCTGGTCCCGCAGCTGCAAGATGTGAGATCTTCTACGAAGTAAATCAATACCAACAAAGCTGAAGGACCAGATAGAGTGTCGGGTCGCACATTGAAGACAGCGGGGAACAGCCAGGGCAAGAGTGAGATGGCGAGATGCCAAGATGGCTTCTCCTCAGTGGCAAGACCAAACAGCATTGAGTCCCTCAGGGATCGATTCTTGGGCCCATTCTGTTTGCTCTGTACCTGGTCCCAGTATTTACAAAGCATGTCATCTCCTTTCACCTCTATGTGGATGACTGCCAAATATACTTCCGACTTGCAAAAAAAATGATCATGCCCCCCTGGCGCCCCTTCTCAAGTGCTTAAGTGGTGTCAAGGTCTGGTTGGGTCAAAACTTTTTTAAAGCTCAATGAGGGGAAGACAGAGGTTATCCTCCTCAATCGAACTGGTACACATTTGGACTTAGTCCCCCTCGGAAACTACGCATGTCCGAAAGCCACCAGCCTTGGCATCAATGTAGATTGTGATCTTAAGCTCAACAAACAAATCAAAACTGTTGTAAAATCCTGTTCTTTCATCTTCAACTTATATCTAAAATTAAATCATTTTTATCGTTGTGATTTTTGAACAAGTCATGCATGTTTTTCTTTCATCATGTCTGAACTGTAATGCACTCTACTCTGGAATAAACCACTAATCACTTTTTCGCTTATACCTAGTACAAACCTCTGCTGCATTGCTTTTGACAGGAACCAAGAAAAGGGAGCACATCACCCCAATTTTAGCCTCCCTGCACTGGTTGCCTGTTCATTTTAAAATTGATTTTAAGATTTTATTGTTTGTTTCTAAGGCATTGAATGGGCTGGCCCCTCAATACATCTTGGATCTCATTGAAATGTACACTCCAATGCTATCATTGATATCTGAAGGCCAGCTCCAGGATGCAGTTCCCATGACACCTCACACAGTCCTGACCCACTTGCAGCTTCCTAACACCGATGTGAGGATGCTTTTTGTGGACTTCAGTTCAGCTTTTAATATGGTGTACTGAAGCTTTATAACCTGGGACTGTGCTCACCCCAACCCTCTTCACACTATTCACCAGCGAATGCACTGACATCCTACTTCACAAACACGGTTGTGAAGTTTGCCAACAATCTCACTGCAGTGGGTCTAATATGAGACTAATATGAGATCTACACTACATCTGACCAGACCTGGTCCCTGAATACAGCTATCCTAGTTAAGAGGGCTTCCCCCTCGGTTCCTGGTAAACTTCCACAAGGCCACAATAGAAAGCATCCCATGTCTTCGTGCAATAGTGTGGTATGGCAGCTGCACACCTCAGGACAAAAAGAATTGACCACGTGTAGTGAAAATGGCACAGGTGATTGTGGGAAGTCCTCTTCCAGACCTGGACTCAAGATACTCAAGATCAAAGGAAGACCCACCCCACCAGGAAATCCACTTGGACACAGTGAAAAACACTGACCTCCAGACTAAAAAACAGATTTATCCAAGATCCAGTTTTGCAGTCCATTTCCCCCAGCACAATATTGCTCATGTGCACTAAGATTATTTACATATTTATATATCCTCAATATGTTTGTATTTTATTCGCTGTGTGGAAACAAAATTCCAATACATTTTCTTTCTTTTCTTTCTATCCAAGCATCCATCTATACACCAACCAAATGGCAGGCATTGCTATAAATGACAATTCAAAGAAACATTTGATGACCCAAATTACCTTCAGATATTGTGTGTAAATTAGTGGAAATGGCGTCCTGTTAATTATAAGATAATTATTTCGCTTACAAATTCTGTGCCGAGAATTGCCCCTTCCCCTGTTGGCTACATTGGATTCAATGTTCTCTTGTGGTGGTACTAAGCTGATTTACACGCTCTCCCTTCTGCACAAGTATTGACAGTCTGTTAAAAACTGATGATGGGGGGTTATGCCATGCTCCAAATGGAAAGAATTCTTGCAAGAAGCAGGATGTGACCTAATTATAAAAGAAATATCCATCTATCCACTTTCAATGCCGCTTATCTTCACTACAGTCATGGATATGCAGGAGCCTACAAAGGCATATATTTGAGTATAGAAAGTATTTATAATCCAACATCACACTCAAAATTATGTACCAATGTAAGCCCCATACACGCCCACTTCCTGTTTATGCCCTGCCCACTCCAAGTACAGATACGTATACATATAATTTAGATGGGTGAACAGATACAGACAGTGGTGTCATCCCGAGTAACAGCCTTCATTTGTCTTACTGTGTCCAACCTCAGCAATGGCCATGCAGCTCAACAATCCGACTACCTTCAAAGAGAGAAAGCTTTTTTTGCCTTCGCCATCAAGGGGTCATGGCAGTGTGGAAACCAGACACAAAATGAACCCCGATTTTTGCCAAGAGTTTGGCTTTTAAAGGCAGTCTATTTCTATTTTAATGGCAGGCGGCCTCACTGCTATTTCATCTTTTCTCATTTTGTCATCCAACAGTTGAAAATGTAAATTATTCCAATGTTTCAATTGGTCATAAGGAGTGTATATAAAAATGACAAAAGAGAATGATTGAGGAAGCTTTACTCCATCAATTATTTTGTTCGGAAATCATTGCCGCCTATTTCACAAAGCTTCCGTGTCTTCCTCGTACACCTCGATCATACTCGCTCTTTGTGTCAGGTTCTTTAAATCCTGAAGCTGCTGCTCTACCTCAAAATAGAAGCTACAAAAGGTCTTTGTTTAAGTCAACTGCAGATTTCTCGTTATAGCTTTATAGCCATTTTACAACATTTTGTAATTATACCCAACCTCTCTAACTGCACGGGGAAGTGAAAGTGTAATTCAAAGTAGCACGAGTCAAAAATATTTGATGCATGTGACAATGACTAGGTTGCCTTAGAGTAGTACTTCGCAAGGCACAGTGAACTGTCATGGCCAAGTGAGAGGCAAGGAGGACTGTATGAATGTGTCGTACTCAGCATGCAATTTGACTCTTGAATATGTTTCAATGCCCCTACATTTTGTTGGTTTCAGTTTTGAGTTCCGTCTGTACAGTTCAGATAAATAAATAGATATTATCTGTTTCTCAATAATATTTCAAAAGAGGGGATAGAGAGTGTGTTGAAACATTACTGTGATTACTGACAGAAAATAATGACAGGATCATTACAGGATCAGTCATTTTGTTATCTAGTATTGCTAAGCTACCCTCTTGCTCCGAGTGTATTTCAGAATCAGAATCAGAAAAGGGTTTATTGCCAGGTATGATCAAACACATACTAGGAATTTGTTTTGGTATAGTAGGTGCAGACACATCTATTAAAAAAGAATGAAAAATACAAGATATACAGAATAACAGTATAAATATATGTACACAGTCTGTTTTTTGTTTGTTATTCCGGAAGTGCAGTCTGATTGTTTTTCCTAAAAGTCCAAACTGGGCGTTTCTGATACGCTGTGGATTCTTAAGAAGAGGTTGATTCTTGCAGCCGCAAGGTGGGACAAAGTTCAATTGTGAAGTGAATGGAAAATGTCTTCAACCCATGCCAGTGTTTGTACATTAATAGCAACACTAGTGGAAGTGTAGGGCATTGCCAGTTAATCCAGCTGGGAGATGGAACAGCTGCTATAGCGTATGAACAGCTCAGCTCAGCTTTTAAAGCTAATGGGCTTTAACCCTTTCCTCCATCAACTTTTGTTCATGTTTAAACAAAGCCACCTGTATTCACCACTGTCAGCATTGCTTTACCCATTTGTCAAACTTTAAGAAAAGCATTTTCAATATAATATTAGGACAAAGCCCTGAGACAGGCAAATTGGAAAATAATGTTCTGCAAATGCATGTGTTGTGTTCACAGCTGAAGCCTGAGAGCTGCAGCAGAAGTCTACAGTGTACTTATCAGTAGCCAGATGTGGCCTTGTTTGTATCAAGTCCTTAACAGTCCTTTGAGCTTAACAGCAAAAGCCATTTATCCAGCATGGAAATAGCGGCCTATATCATATTTTTTTAGATTGTGTTACTTATTTTACGAGGCAAAATTAAACACCCCGGTCACACCTACCCGACGAGGAGTCACTTCAAATCTTTCTTGCGATAATGCCAATAAAGTCATAAAACTGTGGTTTTGCCACCGCAAGCTATTTTTTATAGTTTACAATAGTCATCAAAGCTGAATTTTGAAATGCAAGGCAATACCCACATCAACTCACATTTCATTTCAACAATGTGACTCAAGTATCAAAAGCACACTGAGTGATTTTTGTGAATACTTAAAGAGCATAGCAGCTGACAGTGTTGAGAAATGTTTATCAAAATGTTTTAGGGAATCTGGGACACGTGTTCAGCATATATAGCTTTCACTCTTCTTTCATGTCTCCCGCTTAAAAATAAAGTTGTCCACAAGTCATTAAGGCAATTCCCATCCACACATCTACACACCCAGGCAGGTTTAAGGTTATTTCTGATTCATAATTGAGATGACATTAAATGTACGTAGATGTGTTTTAAATAAATGTGTATATAATTAACATTTTCTAAATGTTAATCATTGTAATCCAACAATATTTCCTGTGTTACCCTTTTATTCCCTGCCACCTCCATCCATCCATCCATCATCTATACCCTCACGAGGGTCGCAGGCTTCCATTTCTACAAATGTTTATGATGAGTTACCTCTTTCTTTTATTAAATTAAATTAAATGAACTAATAAACTCATAGTGGGATGAGGTGTATAATTTTTTGGATGGATTCCTACTAAATGTTTCAAGTGTTGAACAATTTTGCTCTCTTGTTGTCATTATACTAATTACTGGGGATGAGTGAGTATACCACTGTATGTATCTTTGTCTGCATCCGTATCTATACTGTGAGTGGGCGGGGCATAATCCGGAAGTGGCTGTGGTTCAACCGGTGGGGTTTACATTGATACATTATATTAAAGGGGACTATTATTATTAAAGGGGCATTATATTATTATGCTTTTTCCACTTTTCTGACCTATAAATGTAATTAAAATGTTGCCTTCTCATGTTAAACAATGCCAAAGTTTCAGACAATGAGGTTTGTGCATTTGGAAGTGAGCCCTAAAAGTTTGGAATGGCTCAAAACACTTGAAAAGGCATGGTAAAACCGTTCCTTTGTGATGTCACTGAGGGACAGACTTCCTTACATGGTTTATAGTTAGGCAGCGCTTTGAGAGTGTGACCAATCACAGCGGAGTGGGCATGAGCTGAGGCGGGTTGTGGGTGGAATAAATTAAAACAGTCTGTTTTGGTAGGAAAAAATCTAAAATGTTCTCTGTGCTGGTTATTGTGTGTAGCTGCTCTATAGGAGACCACAACTCAATACAAATGGTCAAAACATTTGCATAATAGATACCCTTTAAGTCTGAAATTGACATGGATTCAGCAGAAGTTGCTATATTTATAATTACTATATTATACTATGTGCTATGTATGTGTGTAAGTGATCTGTAAAACTTTATTATTTAATTTGTGTTCTTATGTGAAGTTGGAGATTCATAAACATCATGTAAACAAAAATGGCAAATAGGGAAATCATCTGTCAGCCTTGTTCAGCAGACGAAAAACAAACAAACAAAAAACACCGGCAATGACACAATACGAAACAACTTTAAGATTGCAGTTGCAACGTGCATACTGGAACATATTGAGAGGGGTGTAATATTTGACCAGAGCCATACAGGCAGATTGTTTGATGCAGGTGTTGTGGCCAGTCAATGCGGCAGTCAATCGGTTACGGTTACCACTGTCTGTATAGTCTACTATAGTCTACTAAAAATTGATACAATTCTTATGTTGTATGTAGCATGCCTGTTTTATGGTGACTTCATGGAATAAGAAAAAATAAATAAAATTTCAAGGAAAGAAGAGGTTATGCAAGCCCAAGTGACTAACATAACACAAGCCTGCACAGCGCTGTCTTGTCAAATGCACAGTAACGCAACACGAGCCTTGTTTAACTTGCCAACTGCAGCATGTGGGTGGAAGAGGCACCGTTTGGCTTGTCTGTGATTGCCACCTGCAAAGTCACTCTAGGGAGAGGTGGTCGTTGTGTGTGACTGGCCAATCACAGAGCGTAAAAACATAATGAGCATTTAGACACAAATATGGAAAATTATGAAATGTATTCCTAATTGTATAAAAAAATTACAAGAAAGAAGGGCAGAATGATAATGCATTATCCATCACGGATATTCGTTATAACATCTACTATAGTCACCTTTACCAAACATCGTATATATAATCGGAGATAAAAAGCCACCACATCAATGTGATATAGTGACTCTTCACCTTGTAAGTATGTTAATCGCCATTGAAAGAGAACGAATCAAAGACAAAGTAGCACCAAGACCAGCCAGCGATAAGAAAGTGATAAGAAATAATATTAGTGCAGATTGAAACGAGTCAACAGTGGGGCCACAGCAGGTAATCCACAGTTAATAAAGGCATGCGATGTTATCTGTGCTAGCCAAGCTGTAATGCCACTAAATTAGATGAAGTCAAGTGTAGTGGGCTAATGGTCCAGATAAACTGTCTCCAGGATGCGATTAACAGCTAAATCACTCAGCCAGCGTTAAACCTGTAGGATTTTAGGTCATAAAAGAAGAACGGAGGCACTCGAGAACACAATGATGGCTTAAGCTGAAAGACTCTCAAATGTAGCAAGAATAAATGTCTTAAATATTTTAAGTTGGCTTTGGAGAGGTTGGATAGTGTTGCTAATGGCAGCTAGTGACCATGATAACAAATGCATTATAGCACGTAACAATGTAGTCTAATACATTATGTATGTTTTATTGATTGTAGTTGTTAAATAGTGTCCACAACTTCAGAAGCTTAATGTGTTTTCAAACCCACACACGAGGAACATGCAGAACTGTCGGTCAGGGAAAGTTGAGTTTGATGTAAAATTGCGGTTGACTTTATAGTGCAGTATTGATTCTGCACAGCACTTCAGATGCACTCCTGATGCCCTGAAGGTATCAAGAAAAATAAAGAGTAAAATAAGATTTTGAGGTGTTTGGACATTAATGAAGCTCAGAAGGACTTAAAAGGGAGCTGTTAGTTTGAATATTGGATGGGAGTTTGCCATCAACCTTTCACTTGATCCACTGGTGTTGCTGCAATGAATTTTCAAAGCTCCAGATTTCCTGCTTGCCTTATTTTCTGTGTCATAAAGTCATTTTCTTAATGGGATCTGGCCTTTATCAATGAGTTCCAACCGTGGGGCACAAACCACAAAATCATGTTTCATCATCCTGTGAACATATTTTTTAAAAAGTAACATGTGCATGTAGGCCTGTTACAATAAATTTTGCTGGTTGATAATTGTGCTATGAATTATTGACCGATGTCCGATAACTTCAAGGGGAAAAAAAATACGATTATCATTACCAGAGATACTTGTATCAATTCTCGATTTGAGCTCAAACTACCAATTTACTTTTACTCTCAAGTAAACGGTTTATCGTATTTACTCAGCATTTCAGTCCAGCTTCAGCTTCCAAATGGCTCCTGTGTTCATTGTAAATTTCCATTTTCACACATTTTCAAAGTGTTTCAGTTTCGCTTCAGCTTTTCAGAATTCACACTCAATGTCTGCTGACATTGCATCATCTAGTTGTATTCATAATTATGTTGTATTTTTTTTGGTCATATTTTTCGGTGCCTGGGTGTTGATTATTTCCTATGGCAAAAGACTGTAAGTTCATTCATTCATTCATTCATTTTCTACCGCTTATCCTCACGAGGGTCGCAGGGGTGCTGAAGAGGCGGGGTACACCCTGGACTGGTCGCCAGCCAATCACAGGGCACATATAGACAAACAACCATTCTCCACCATGCACGGGGAGAACATGCAAACTCCACACAGAGATGGCCAAGGGTGGAATTGAACCCTGGTCTCCTAGCTGTGAGGTCTGCACTAACCACTAGACCGCCGTCCAGCCCAGACTTTAAGTTTCAAGTAAAAATGGGAATGTATTTCAGCATGTATGTATTTGATGTATTTTTATTGTCAGGTTAAACTGGACAAATACAATGTCCCAGAAAATATACAGTTATACACTTTCTTCCACACAATACAATAATGTGCAGATCAGTTGTGGTGATCGCGAGCTGCCTCCTCAGAGATACTTATTGCCTAAATCTCTTTCTAACTGGCAGGGAATCACATAATTGGCTGTGGTCCATTTGCTCATCCGCGTGTGTGTCCTCTCACTAACAGCAGATTTTAATGAATCGGTTTTACAGTGTTTAGAGCTCCTGGCTATAAGAGGGTCAGGGTGGGAGTGAATGACTGTGACCACAGAAAGAAAGCCAAGAATGGATATCTATAGTCGTGTACTGAGCACAGTGTGATAGGATTAATCAAAAACAATGCTTTTTTCTCTCTCCGTCCCTCACTATCTCTTTCTAACAATGTGGATTGCTATTGCCTCTCCTCTGTTCATGCACACAGAATGATCCACAATGTTTCTGTCTCTCTTCTTCTTGCCAGAGTGCTATTAGTCTCTATGTACAGTGCTCATACGACCAATGGTACACTTGTAATGGACTGCATGGCAGCCTACTGAAGCCATTATGAATTAGGAATTCACTCATTTTTTCGTCCAATTTTTATGACAAATTGATGAGAATGTATCAGATTTCAGAAGTCAGGGGTGTATTTAAAATTTCCATCGAGGGACGAGAGTACCAAACCACAAGTGTGAAAGCAGCCTTAGCAAAAGCAGAGGAGATTAATTGCTAATTAGAAGATAATAGTGATCAATCATCAAACAACTGTTGAGCAGCTAAGAAATATAATTAATTATATATAAGGATATCAGCAGTCTTTCTGGCTCAGGATGTCCACAGTTAATTCCAACAGCCAATAATGGTATCAGTAATGAAGTGCCAGATATATCGGTGAATATCCAATATTGAGCCTCTGTAATTATATAACTATAACTCAGTTATTGGATTATTATTATTATTGGATTTACATTATTTCATATGGAAAAAAAAGGATTCAGTTAGAGGACGTTTCGGTTTGAGTTGGACCTTCTGGAAAGGATTAATGATGCTAACCAAGGTTACACTGCATATCAAGGATATTATTCTGAAATATAAAATATTCATATAGATTACAATGATTCTACAATATATATTCACTGTATTGTGACGCAAGCATTTTTTAACAGGTGTTATAAAACTGGAAGGACTCACTACTGTACAAGTTTAAAAAACAAAACACACCAACAACTTGAGTTTGCTATGTATATTTTGATTGTTGTCTTATTCCTGTACATTTAGTTCACGGCATTTTAGTTTTTTAGTACAATAAAAATGAAAGTCCTGAAATGCTAAAAATACAAATATGTAAAGCACATGCAAAACGCTTTATAAGTGTGACGCATTGCCTGATGCACAGCCTCTGCATTGCTACAAAAGCATTCATGGCTCACAGCAGTGCACTGAGAGCCAAGTCTACTGATTTACCATGTCAACTTCTCTAATTCACCATGTTCTCCGTGTTGGCCAGACAGTCCGTGTAGACTGCTTCAAACCAGCTACACCGACAGGACTGGCAGATGGGGGTCTGCCCAGTGCGTCGCTGGCTATGACACACCTGTCAATCAAATGCAAATACCACGAGATACCAGCCAGTAAGCTATTGTGCTGCTGCTGCTGCTGCCAAAACGATGCAAGAGCTGCTGTCAGTGTTGCAACCTACATTCCGGTTATTGAGCTTACTACTTTCACCCTCTGTGTGCTATTGCAAAATAAATGAGGATAAAACCTTAACATCGTCTGCTGTCATGCAGAAATTTTCAACATATATATTGAAATGATTTTTTTTGTATATTGAATGTTTTTTGTTTCGCTTTTTCATTGGTCAGTTATGGACTTGACTGACTGTCAGCCAAAGGTACAGTGAAACATACTTTATTGTTGTTTGAAATGTAAAACTTCAGTCAGAGGTGTTACATGCATTAGTATTTCTACTCAATGTGCGCCCCTACATCAGCAATTTACGTGTGCTTGCGAAATAAATTAAATGGCATTGTTCTTACCGTTGTCTTTAATTTATAAAATAATGGGCTCTAATTTTGTGGCTCCGCGTGGTACAGCCCACGCAATGGTAATTTGGTCCAGTGCACAACTGTGTGCTGCCACTTTGGTCGACAGGACTGCGCCGAAATGGGTGTGGCGGCGCACAATGGGGGGGGGGGGGGGGGGGGGGGTTGCACATTTTCAGCATGGCACAGTGACAATTTCATGGCAAAACAGCCCACCAAAAGTGCGGAGAAAGCTCGCCAGTTCCAACCAGGTCTATTCGGGGCGCAGGCGAAGCGCAGCCTGCATAATGGTAAAATGGCTGACAGGCGCACAGTTGCAGACATGTCACCAAAACCTCACAGGCTGATTTTTCAGTGTCACACACTTCCGTGAGGATAATGCAATCGTCTGAACCAGCATGTACATTTTTGTATTAATTATCCCCGCACAGCTGATGTCATCAACATTTTAAAAATGAAAGCTCAACTCATCGCTCCTCTCTGTGGTTCTGCTTCACACGCCAGATTGCCCCTCCTCCCCTACCCTCAGTAACCATCCAATCATAAATGAGCCAACATGCAGTTGCAGACTTTGTGGAAACACAGAAAGCGACCCATTACTAACAACTAATAATTAACAACAACTAAAAATTATTAATATAAAGTTGGTTGGTAAAACCTGGCTGTAGTATATATATTTTTTTTACTGTTTATTTTTTCTCAAAGAGGATAAGGAGGCGATACCGCAAATATACCATCAAAGGTTTTCCTATTTGGCGATACAGAGCAGGAATGCTGGTGGAAAACAAGCAAGATGCCTGGATTCGCCTGATGCTGTGTTTAATGTAATTGTCAGGAACAGATGACTTGTCCCACGAGGTGGCGTACATGGAGCATGCCGCGCATTGTGGCCTCTGACGCGCATTTAAAGGCAATGAGAGGCGTTCATTTGATTGGCTAAGATTACTCTCGGCTGTGTTAAACCCTTTCACGCCTGAGGAAGGAATGGAGGTGCGCGGCGCTGCGCCTGGTCATGAAATTTGCAAAGTGAGCCGTTGTTGGCTCGGCACGGCGCACCTGCGCCTGGTCTATGAAATTAGAACTCAATGTGTCAACAAATTTATACTGTTAACAAATTACAACTAAATGCACACAATTAAAATAACCACAGAGTTGATGCACAATACTGTAACTGTCTACATAAGTTACATTTACACTATGAAATAACTATACACAAAAAGAAAAATAACTACATACACAAGTTCTATACATATACAGTCGCCCCCCACTACATCATTGTGATCAGCAATAACATATGATGTTGTTCCACAGAGTGCTTCTTTTTTTATGAACTGTCAAGGTATCAAAGTCTATTTTTCTAAACCTTGCTCTTCAAGAAAGATTCAGTAACGAGATGGTAATCACCGCATGTCGTAAAATGATCAGTGACTGTCTTCATTTTGTATAGAGCCTTTGAAAAAGCTGTCTATGCAAGTCTAAATGATGGAATTGTGAATTGCATACACAAGCAACCAACTCATCCTTAGCTGTGAATGGTATGTTGAGTTATATTTAAACCACTCAGATCATTCCTTATGAGGGCTTCACTTTTCATACAGCGATGACTCAATACAGACTATGCCTGTACAGTACATGTGATTATAGTATAGGAATATTTATAGTTGCTAATCTGACAAGCTGAAAGAAAAGTAACCATTTAGTATTTCATAATGTGATTATTGAACACCATGAGTGGATATTATATGCTGTTGACTTTGTTTTTATTGTTAGTAGACATGGAAAATGGGCTTCTTAAAATGGAATAAATAGTTTTGGGTGGATTATCTTATTTGTCAACATGCGTAACACAATGACAAGAAATGATCCCAATGTCCCTGTCTCATTATTTGCTCCAATGCACATGCTTACACCAAGCATGCACTCATATCAACTGACTTTATATCCAACAGAGGGCCTGAATGGAGGATGGTTTTATTTACACTTCCTATAAAAAGGTAATGAGCATTTGAATATGCTAAATCGTATGAAGGATGAACAAGCTGATCATTCCCATGCATTTATGCGTCGTACTTCATATCTACATCTGCTTCCTGAGTAATTGGACCTTGTTTTTATGGGCAATTAGAAGGAAAAGCAGGACTGGAGTAGTGGCAGAGCATGATGAGATAAAAACAGCCTGTTCAGTGTCACATGGGCAAGAGTTAAGTCATAAGTACTGTTGATCCTAGAAGGGAGAATTTGACCATGTTTGTTGTTGCTTCAGGAAACAACCACAGAGGCAGCTTACTAAAATAAGACATGTGGCCTCTCACTGGATATCACTGATATCTTGAGCCAAAGCCCCTAGGTACCGGTATGTTTTTAGCCTCCTACAGGTCATACAGTGTAAGTGAACAAAGCAACTATGTCAAAAATTCTGCAGATCATTTTGAATGCTATCTTAATACGCAAGCAAATTTGAAACATTTGACTTATTTAGGATATTTATGAAAGCTGTTGCAGATGCCATATTTCATGAGATGACAATACGTTTAATACAGTGGTCTCAAACACGCGGCCCGCGGGCCAAATGTGGTCCGCAGGACGCTAGTTTGAGGCCCCCGCCTTGATATGAAAGTTTAATGTTAGTGCGGCCCACGCAAGTTTGATATGGATGCTGTATGGTATCATGTACCCAGAAAAAAATATTACGTTTGATTAATGTTCATGTTAAAGGTTAAATAACTGTTAATTGTTATCCTCCCTATCCGTGTGGAAGTGGTAAGTTTTTGGCTATTTAAGTTTAAAGGAAATAACTTGAAGGCTACCGTTTAGGTTGCTAGCTCTCTAGTTTGCGAGTTGTGCAATATGTTGTAAATAAAAAGAGTATAAATGTGACTATAGTCGTGTTTTGTCATGTCTACAGGGCTCTAATAATGCTTTGTTAATTTTAATCTGAAAAAAAAATGTGTCTACCCACCAACTATATGTGGTTTCTTAAGTTTTTATTATTTGCCGTTTTATTATTATTATATTTACTTAATACTGATTGATTGATTTTCTTTATTCTTGATTTATTTATTGATTTTTCATCTTATTTTGTGTAGAAAAATAAAAATGAAGATATTTGAGAACAGTGGAAGTTTTATCAGAGCTTTTCTTGTAGAAAATCGGAACCACAGCAAAGTTTATTCATTTTTCTGTTTTTAATAAATGCGATTTTTTTTTTTTTTTTTTGGAAAACCTGATACGGCCCAGTCTCACCCAGACCCTAGCTCCAGTGGCCCCCAGGTAAATTGAGTGTGAGACCCCTGGTTTTATATTTACTATGTTGATCAAAAGCATCAGTAAGTGTTGACTGTCGGGAGTTCCATACTGGAACTGTGGCTTTCGGCTTAACTATCGCCTCTGTGCCTTCATTCATATTCGCTACTGGCTGCTACTGTCACAAAGAGGCTTAATAGCTGAGAAGATGCTCACTCTCTTCTGTGTTCATTTCATATAGAGCCATTACGCTCAGACACACGCAGGGTGAACCCTCTTGTCATCCAGCCGTTGTAGCACAAAGAGACTAACAGATGGGGGAGAGACACTTACTATATGTAAATTTATTGAGGGCTCATTATGACTGACCTTTATCATATTTAGCGTTCGATAAAACAATATATCCATTGTAGTCAAAGGCCTAGGCATCGAAATGCTGCGTCTTTCCCAAAACGTCAATTGCTTACTTAACCAAAGCAGCTTTCAAAGTTATGAAGGACTTTATAGTAACTCTTTATTACTCTTAATTTGACTACATTACCTACAAAAAGTGTTGTAAAAGGTATAAAAAAAAAGTTTAAAACACGTAAAATGACTCGAGTGGCAGAACACATGGTCATAAGCAATTTTAGTTTAAAATATGCATATTGTAATTGATACTTGGTTCAATACAAAATAATCTTAATGAGTATTAATCAATGAATCCGCCTGGTGTCACTAGTTCTGTCTTTGCTTGATGGTGCTCTAAATGAATGGGGTTTTGGCAGTAAAACCAATGACATTAAAGTTAATGCCAGAACATTACTCAGACAATGTGCAAGAAAATAACCACCATGACAGTTTAGCAGGAAAAGGTCAGAATGGAAATGACTGTTCACTCATTATGCAGCTCCCGAGGCAACTTTTTTACTGTCACTCGTTAATTAGTGTCACGGCAGTAACCATCAACTTTTGACTGGTATGGAAGCTCAACTGGTTTCATTCAGGTGGAAAATCCTATGTCACATTTCTATGTATTGCAAATGCTTTCATAACCATATTTATATTGCATAAATTATATAACATTCAATGTTTTGATGAATAAATGTTTCTTGTTTTATAAAAAAAAACAGATACCATAGGCTCTATATCAGGGGTCTCAAACTCAATTTACCTGGGGGCCACTATCTTCATTTTTATTTTTCTACACAAAATAAGATCAAGAATAAAGAAAATCAATCAATCAGTAATAAATCAATATAATAATAATAAAACGGCAAATAATTAAAACTTAAGAAACCACATATAGGGTCTTGAGACACATGCTAACTCGCAAACTAGAGAGCTAGCGACCTAAACGGTAGCCTCCAAGTTATTTTCTTTTTTGGCTTTTCCAAAAGCCAAAAACTTACCACTTCCACACGGATAGGGAGGATAACTATTAACAGTTATTTAACCTTTAACATGAAGATTAATCAAACGTAATGATTTTTTCTGGGTACATGATACCATACAGCATCCATATCAAACTTGCGCGGGCCGCACTAACATTAAACTTTCATATCAAGGCGGGGGCATCAAACTAGTGTCCTGCGGGCCACAAGGGCCGTGGGACTGCATAGTAGGTTATCAACTAAAGACACCAGAGGGAGGCTAGCCGCTATGCTACTGTATGTTATCTATTTGATGCTGTTATAGTGCAGCTTCCGACCAGATGGTGGCGGTAATGTGTCAGTCGGTTGTTTAACAAACTCACAGAAGATCACAAGAAGAAATTCAACTACAACTAGCAAAGGATAAGTTTTTAAAACCCAAAAAATTAAGACTAAAGTGGTGCCAGTCCCCCGCAAAAGACAATTTTTTTTACTTAAGTACAATCCCAATATAATGTATGGCTTTGTAAATGGAGGAAGCGAGGCAAAGCCGCGAGCCCAGTGTGTGGAATGTGGTATGACGCTATCTAACGCTTTAAAAGTAAAATCTAAATATTGGTCTTTTTTATTCATAAGCCTGACTTAAGCCTTCACATTTTTTCTTGCTTTATTTGTTCCATGAATTATTAGCAAAAGTTAAAATGGTTTAATAATCTTTGTGATGATCACATTTTATCATGTCATGTTATTATTCATTAAACTTTATTCAGGTTTTAGCTTGTTAGCTTGTTAAACTGTGAGTGGGTTTGATTTATTAGTGAAAACAAATGAATAAGATCAATTAAATCAATACAGTGTTAATATTTAATGGGACCCAGGACACTCTGAACTAAAAACAATCGGGCCTCAACGTCAAAAAGGTTAAGAACCCCTGGTCTATAAGACATTTAACATGCATGGTATTTATGCCTATTGTGTCACAAACTAAATAACATTAGTTTGACGAGTGAAAAGCTAACTACGTAATGCATCCTGGTTTAGCATGCAGCGTACTTCCTGCTCAACATACGTGGCCGGTGGCATGGACATTGGGAGCACCTTTGGTGTGCACACAATGACGCAGTGATTTGCCGAAATACTGTGAAAATATAATCCTTCTGAAAAAAAAAAGTAATGCATTATGCAGAGAGATGGAGAGAGAAACGTGGCTACAATGTCAAGCTGCACATGAAGGCTCATCACACTGATGTTCTTTTGAAGGGAAGTTACTACAACAAGATCATTTGCATACACTCAACAATTGGCTTATGATACGTTCCATAGTAAGTAAGTCAAGCTATCTACGTAGGTCTTGGCGCACACAGGCTAACATCACTTCATTAGTTTATATGTGTTCCTCGACTTTATTTCTTTTAAAGGCGAATGTCATTGATCAAGATGTGTGGCAGCGTCTCTCTGTCCACACAGAGCAGGGGGCGGGGTTAAACATATGCTTTGGTGCTCTTAGCGTGATTCATTCGTGAGAAATTTGACCTATTTTGACTTTGTGATAAAGTATATTGTATTTATATGTGTTTGTAATTTTTACAAATGTGATTTACATATGAAATGATAAAGGCGGCATGGTGGTCGAGTGGTTAGCGCGCAGACCTCACAGCTAGGAGACCAGGGTTCAATTCCACCCTCGGCCATCTCTGTGTGGAGTTTGCATGTTCTCCCCGTGCATACGTGGGTTTTCTCCGGGTACTCCGGTTTCCTCCCACATTCCAAAAACATGCTAGGTTAATTGGCGACTCCAAATTGTCCATAGGTATGAATGTGAGTGTGAATGGTTGTTTGTCTATATGTGCCCTGTGATTGGCTGGCGACAAGCGTGTACCCCGCCTCTCGCCCGAAGACAGCTGGGATAGGCTCCAGCATGCCCACGACCCTCGTGAGGAAAAAGTGGGAGAAAATGAATGAATGAATGAATGAAATGATAAACATTTTGCCTTGTGATTGGATGGCGACCAGTCTATTGTGTACCTCTTGGCTAAAGACAGCTGGGTTAGGCTCCTGCATACCTGCAACCCTAGTGAGGATAAGCGGAATAGAAAATAGATGGATGGTTGGATGATCAACATTCCAATTATTACTGCTTCTGGAACTGCAATGCATTCACTACTCATCCTAATCTGAACATTAACATTAAGGCTGGCTTGAGTGAAAACAAATAATCTAATTACAGAAGTGAATATTTACAAAATACAAAAGCAATTTTGTTTTATTTTGTAGGAGTTACAAATGTGTTGCATCTGTTGTGTCACACAACTAAATAAGATTTTTTCTCTATCACAGTTTCACTCTGCACACAATCCTCCTTGTTAAAAGGCCAAATAAAACATCAGCTGAAAGTCATGAGACCCAAAAAGGGCCCACAGCAGCTACGTTTACCTCGTCTTGACTTGCCCCAAAGCAAGGGACTCAATTCCCCCATCCATGCAGCGAAGACACCCTCATCATTTGTCCCTGCTCACCCCTCCTCCTCCACACTGATCTTCTTCCCTAATGTGCATTCCCTTTGCATCTGTCTTCCAACTCATGACTCACTCGTGTCTGTGCTCAGCTGTGCGCGTGCAGAGACACAAATGAATTAACGATGCTGCGAACACAGGCACAAAACCATACTTGTGCTTATCTTCCAAGAAGAGTGGATTGTTGCAAATGTTTACTTGGAAATTTATTACATCTTAAACCTCCTGGGTCATCATGTTTACACTTGTTAAAATATCAACTTAAATCTCACAGGACACATTTGTCTTACAGTAGTGCGGCTGTTCAGTTCGGTCTTGTTCTACCAAAAATATCTATTTAATTTTTAAAGAAATGATTTTCAACTCCTGACACCGCACTATTGATGTCATTTGGCACCTACACTATTACTTGTCTTTTCAGAAGAGAGTTGGGTGATAATTGACAAGTTTGCAAGTCATCCCATACATGAGATATTAGACCACAAATATAGCCACAACCCACAAGAGGAAAATCACGTTTTGACAAGACGAAGAAAAGGGAATGAAGAATACGCTGTGTTAGAATAGCAGCAAATCAGTATGACAAATGAGTAGTCAGACTGAAGGTCGCAGGATCAACTCCTTGGACAGAAATCATGACGTGCACTATTCAGAATGTCTCTAAAAGATCAATTTGTAAGGTGGTTCTTTTATAACCTATAGAGGGTGGGGTTGCGGTGGGGGGGGGGGGGGTCTAGCAACTTGAAAGGATTCTGTTCATCCCAGCTTTGCAGGCCTGAGGCAGAGAGACGCATTGCAGATAGAAAGGGCCCATTATCATTTTTGAATAACCGAAGTCACAAGTCTGTTCCCCAAATGGGACATCGCTCAACAAATAGCATCTGATCAGAGTTGTGATTTGATGTGAGGTGGCACAGGTTTGAATAATAACTAGGGCAAGTTAAAGTTCGGTCTGCGTGTGCCAGTGCGAGTGCTGTAGATGAAAAAGATGTTTGATACATCAAACACGTTATTTCTTGGCAGCATTCTTGACGATCATTCAAAATGCGTAATTTTCCACACTCCGTGGTTATTACATGATGCCTCATGAGACACTCAAGACCATTTTTATCTCCTCAAATTGATTTTCAAATTGAATTGTCACAAATCCAATCAATGAAGTTTGTTGTGAAGAAAAACCAGGACATAGAGGTTTTCTTTGTGTTCATCTGGGCCAGGGAACACATTGGTAGGATGTGTGGCGTCAATGCAGTAAAAGTTTGGATTCCTTCGTTAAACATTTTATGAAGTAGATGTGATTGTGTAGCCTTAAAAAGGTAATGTGACTCCACCCGCATTGAGAGGAGCCAGATGAAGTGGCTTGGGCATCTAGTTAGGATGCCTCCCTGGCGAGGTGTTCAGGGCACGTCTGACCCGTAAAAGACCTCAGTGAAGATCCAGGACACTTTGGAGAGACTATGTCTCACAATTGGCCTGGGAATGCCTCAGGATCCGCCGGGAGGTCACCGGCTCCATCCAGCCCTTCACTCCCTTATATGGAATTAGGATTTCATGTGCATGTCCTGTCATTTCCAAGTGTCCATGAATGCATCAGCACTTGGTGCCAGAGGGGGTATGTGATGCACCTAAATGCAGCATTTCTAGAAAGAGCTAGCTCAGCACTGGTAGCAGTTTTTGCTAGTTTCCTGCTTCCCATGTGGAGTGTCCAGCCTTTGTGTGTGTTGTGTGACTCACCAAGGTAAAGATCCATGTTTATGATGTGTATTGAGCGTGTTTGTTGTTCATAATTTAAACTGTGTTGGAAGCTAAATGGAAGCTAGTTTGTGGCATTTGTTGGATGTGCACTTCTAAGCCATGTGCTTGAAATTGTTTGTCTGCTAACCAGACTCACCGACTAGTATGCTTGCTTTCATTAGTGTTGATCACTTACATTGACTGAATGTATTTACTGTGCATGCATTTACGTATGTGTGTCATGTGAGTGCTATTAGGTTGCTTTAATTTGCATTGTTTGTAATTGCATGTGTTCCTGTTGTTTAAACCACACACATTACCGTTTAGACACATTCAACAATTTGGACAAACCCACACTCTTCTGGACAAACACTTATTGTAAACATAACCCATCCACCTGTAGAATTAAGATGATTAAATTATTCTCTGACTGGAATCTTCCCATTGTGTTCCAACTTTAAAAGACCACTTAAAAAACACTTAAACCCCCCTCTTAACAGCCCTTGTAGCCACCTATGATATAGTAGGTATAGACATAATAATAAAAATAAGGCATATTAGACATAAATAACACATAGCATAGACACATACATTGATGCAATAATAACCCCCACAGGAAACTGGCCAGAAAAAAAAAAAAAAATCAGCACTAATGTAACATTACCGACACCCAGTTACGTTTGATAGATTACATTTAGAATGCGTTTTCTGAATGCCTTATGTTTCTATTTTTGTGCATTCAACCATTTATCTGCTTCAAAATGCTTAATTTAGGCCAACAATATGTATATTGACCTCACAGCTAGGAGACCAGGGTTCAATTCCCACCCTCGGCCATCTCTGTGTGGAGTTTGCATGTTCTCCCCGTGCATGCGTGGGTTTTCTCCGGGTACTCCGGTTTCCTCCCACATTCCAAAAACATGCTAGGTTAATTGATGACTCCAAATTGTCCATAGGTATGAATGTGAGTGTGAATGGTTGTTTGTCTATATGTGCCCTGTGATTGGCTGGCGACCAGTCCAGGGTGTACCCCGCCTCTCGCCCGAAGACAGCTGGGATAGGCTCCAGCACCCCCGCGACCTTTGTGAGGAAAAAGCGGTAGAAAATGAATGAATGAGTGAATGAATATGTATATTATGCTTAAATATGCATTTTGGACTGATATTTAACCAAAATAAAGAAATGTATTAATTTAGTTAGATATAGTGAAGCCACAAAATCCAAACTGTGACACAGAAAAAATGACTGTACTGAGATCCGCTTATTATTTTAAATTATAAACACCACAAAAATTGCCTGAATATAGAAACACAACTCTGAACTGAACTATGCTGCTGTTATGTGTAGCCCAAATGACAAAATTCTGCATGTCACATAGTGTTTTCTCCTGTGATTATGATGAAAACATTTCCATCCATCTGTTTTCTACATCACTTATCCTGTTCAGGATCACAGGCAGATTGTACCTGAGAAGTGGTCTAGACCCTGGACTGATCCAGGACTGACAAATAAATCCTTGCTCACACTGCAGTGCATTTCCAATTTGTTACTCACATCTGATTGTGAAGCTTTACTGCCTGCACTCAATTTTGCAAGTCATCAGATCTTATTTGTTGTGTCCAGACATCCTGGCTGTGTACTGGGCTGCACTGGTTGCTATAGTAACGATGTAAGCATGTTCACTGATGGCAAAAATGGAAATACTCCATGTAGCCATGACTCCAAATAGGAAGGTCTTTATCTTCGAAATGCTGTACATTGTGTGTCACGCTACAAGTGGTGTCAGTTCAATGTTTCATGTGCATGTGTGAATGTGTTTGCTGTGATTTACAAGTGTCCCTGAATGCAGCGGCAACTTTTGTGATGCACCTGAGGGCTGAGGGGGGGGGTATGAGCAATCTGTATTAACATATAAAACCTCCAAAAGAGTCTGAACCTGCCATGAACCTCACCACACGTCACTGATTAACGGTTTAACTGTTTATCTCCCCTCACCGTGAATGACTGAATGAATCAGATGTAGTGGCTTGTAAAATCACATCAAGTAGCAACATTCATAAAGTAAGTACGATCAGTAGCAGGCAAGGTTAATTGGAAAATGAGAAGGTTGTCATACACTCATACCAGAAGGATCACAAGCAAGCAAGTAGCACAAGCTAAAACTAAGCACCACAGTGGTAATGACATTAAAACAATTGTTCCTTGACCTATTTGATTAGAAACTAAACAGAGTGTTACAAATTGAAATTTCAAAATGGCCACGAGCGACTGTTTTTTTTTTTTTTCCCTTTGAAATACTCATCTGTCGCCACATAACAGTAGCAGTTTGGATTTTGCAGCTTGACACTACCAAGGTTTTTATAAATATATATTAATGAATGAATCATGGGCGGCACGGCGGACTAGTGGTTAGCGCGCAGACCTCACAGCTAGGAGACCAGGGTTCAATTCCCACCCTCGGCCATCTCTGTGTGGAGTTTGCATGTTCTCCCCGTGCTCCCCGGGTACTCCGGTTTCCTCCCACATTCCAAAAACATGCTAGGTTAATTGGCGACTCCAAATTATCCATCGGTATGAATGTGAGTGTGAATGGTTGTTTGTCTATATGTGCCCTGTGATTGGCTGGCGACCAGTCCAGGGTGTACCCTGCCTCTCGCCCGAAGACAGCTGGGATAGGCTCCAGCACCCCCCGCGACCCTCGTGAGGAAAAAGCGGTAGAAAATGAATGAATCATGCGTTTCGATGTTGAATATGGGCTATCATTCCTCAAAACATATGCATATTTAAGCAGTTGTTACATGTGTTTTGTAGGGATACTTGTTACAAACAAGTACGGGGATAAGAGTATAAAATTTGTACATTTCCTCATTATTCTTATTTGTATTGAAAGAAAATGCTCATCATTTATTTACTCTGTGATTGGCCAGTCACACACTGCAACCGCCTGTCCCTGCAGCAGCCACATACACGGTGCAATTGGCAGGTTAAAAACGGCGCGTGTTGCCTTTGTCACACTGCCTCCAATTTATTAGGATTTCTATTTAGGCTGTTTGGGTTTACATCTACAGTTACTTGGTAAACTTGTCTCGTAACGTACGTGGTGGATTTGACAAAAAAGCGCTGTGCAGGATTGTGTTGCGTGAGTCACTTATGCATCGAGGTAGCATGACCGCTTTTATTCTTGAAATGTATTTTTGCCTTGTTCCATGAAGTCATCATAAAACAGGTGTGCTACCTACAATTTTGTTCATTTTCAGTTTGCATTACATAGACTGGCCACAACGTTAGGTACACCTGCACAGTAGCTGCATCAAACACCCTGTATATATGGCTATGGTCAAATATTACACCCCACTCAATACGTTGCAGTATGCAAGGTCACTAGGTGCAATGGTCGGGAGGTGTCACTCACCATAATATTCGTTGAGACACACAATCACTAGAGTTGATCGCTGGAACCACAGGCTTTTATTGCAGCTTTGAATTACCAGGCGCAATAATCTCGAATAAAGGGCTACTGATGCAGATGTAACCCAGAAACTGCAGTCTGAATCCTTCCCGTCACTTCCTGTCCGCCACTCACCCCACACAGTTACAGCAACACACAAGCGCAAGTTTTATTTTTGTCTTAAATGGCTTATTTTGTATTATATTGAGTAATACCAGTGTTAAGGTGACCATAGGTATGTTATTTCATGTCTTGAGGGCTCTAATAATGTATAAAAACAACATGGATGTGTAACCCATGCACGGACAGGGAGAACATTTACACTCCACACAGAGAAACCGAAGTAGAGATTGGAACCCTGGTCTTCCCAATCTTCTACATGCTAACCACTCGGTCATCGTGCGGCCCGATTTTAGTTGTGTACATTTAATATATTTTGACTTTTGTTCTGAATCTGGAACCCTTATTAATAATGGTTGTGAATTTTATGCTTTAAACCAGAGGAACCGTTTAATTTTCCAGATTGCTGTTAGCACTTTGTTTCATAAGATCCGCAAGCCGGGCCAACTCAATGCTATTTTCTAAACAATCCGGCGTGTACTGCAATTTCATCCGGCAACGTGGCCCGGATTTGGCTCCTGGGTCTCAGTTTGACACATGTGCTTTAGAGAGAGATTATGTGATCCGGTTGTGTATGAAATTGAGTTACAACTTGTTTGCAAAGTCACAACGACCTTGACCAACTCATAGAATTGAGTTCATCGACAAGCAAACGTCATGTTGCTGATAGATTATTTAATATTTAGATTAGGGTTAGGGGGGTTAGGGTTATATTACTTACTTTATATTATTTAATATTTCCATTTTCACTACCAAGACAAATACTCATCCTTTATAAGATGCAATTCTACCTTACAAAGAAAAGAATGCAGGTTAACAATATGCTTATAACCGTGGCTGTAGTTGTGGCATTGCATTATATTATACTGAGAGTTTTTTCGTCTGGTATGTTTGCATTTGGACTGACTTTTGTCATCGTTGTAGCAAAAAGAGAATGTTACCAAAACAAAAAAACAGCAGGAGTAGGTAATTAATTGTGTTTGCCCAAATCGCCATTCTAGCAGCTGTGGATTTGGCTCCAATTCATGGCTAATTCTACATTCCTGACCCTTGTCTGTGTGCAACAGAGTCTTGGAACCAACTACTACTGGTGTGTACACTGTCGAATGTGACTGCCAGCAGATTCAAAAGAGGTGGCACTCATTCTTGCCAATGTTTTACTAAAGAAGGAAAACAAATTCAGTGTGTCAGTCTGACTGCCAGAGCTGTGATTGCAGTAATACGGTGGCGTTGTCGAGTGGAGCCGTTGTCTTTGCACATCGATGGTAGCGCGTCAGACTCGATCAGAAGCGGTGCTTGATAGAGCAAAGCGCAGCTCAGCACAATACCCTTATGGAAAAAAAATATATTGCAGTATATTGGCAAATATAATGCAATGTATTAGGAAATATATTTCCATATATGGGATCTTACGTATGTTTATATTTTCCAATATATTGCAATATATGCATAGATCATATATGTGTATATATTGATACATAAAAAATATCTTGCGATCAAGACCAAAAAACTATATTTTTACATATATAAAATTGCATATAATTTGGGATATATAAACTCATATATTTCAATATATTGAAAGCGGCAATAATTTGTATATTCTGCAATATATTGCCATATATTACATGAATATATAATATAGTGTATATGTACAAAAACATATTATTCCATGTATTTATAATATATAATGTATTGGAAAATATAATGGAAAAATAATATATTATAATATAATACAATATATTTAAAGTAATATATTGAAAAATATGTTTTCTTTTCGTAAGGGTACAACAACATGAACAACAATGTTCAGGAGGCACACTGCCACTAAGTGTTGTTAACAAAGTGCTTACTTTTTCTCAAAGACAAAGTTGTATCAAGACGTGCATAAAGATATGTATGCATGTATCAACTTTCACCGAAAGATCTTACTTGAACTTATTTTTGAAACACAATAGACGCACAACATGCTTGTGTACACCTGCTCAGATTTTGTTCAACTGCATAGTCAAATCATTTCCTTTATTCTTTTTTTATCATCTAACTGTAGAGTTGTGTGCCACACTTCTCCCCAGAGCCAAGGTAAGGGTGAGGAGATGCCACCCTCTTTCCAAAGCAACTCATGTTTACTCTTATGCAGAATGACAAGCACATGCAGGGAAACTGACAACATGCAAGTGTAAATTAGGTCCCCTGTCTTCCCAGCATTAATTATGAATTAAATATAATTGCGGTGGGATTTACTGAAGTCAAATTCATTTGGACTGACTGTAATATGAATGGTTCCGTTGCTACAACAAGCTGTACCTTTTTTTTTTTTACGAGCAATGTTTCTGAAGAAGAGCAATGTTTCTGTCACCAGCCAGGCATAAACATTTCGTATTGTATAATCTCCAGTAAAAGCTGCCATGTACAAATGCTTTTCCAAACATTAATGTTGATAAGAGCTTTTCTTATTACCTTATTACATATACCACGCTCTACTGTATAAAGTGCAAAAATGGGTGAGGACACGGTGATTAACGAGCATGTCACGTTCATTTAAACACACATTAGACTCTTTTCTCCAGTGGGGTATGGTGAGTCTGAATGCTAATATGTTTATATACAACTTTTACAATTTGTATGTGCACTGGCGATGTAATACAAGCTTAAATACTGGTAAACCGGCCAAAAACCGGTTTCTTATACATCATTGCTGCACAAGAACCCCCAATGGAGCCAAAGAAAGCTGTTTTGATTAAGAATATGGCTGAGCGATATATTTATATATTTAAAATATCAATATTTCTTTTAAGCACAACATCAAAAACATGCATATCATTTATATCGATACAGACTGGATTTGATGCGGACATCTCATGTTCCAAGATGAGAGTGTAAGCTAGTTACAACAGCTCCGTATCTTCCGCAGTGTTTTTAGTGTTTAATAGTGCTTTATTTAGTACTTTCTATTGTTTTTGTGCCATATGGACCCCTTAAGCAAGTGTGCAGCTATGGATGTCCATCTTGTTACGATTATAGCTTGCCTCTTGCTCCATTGTTTACACTCGGGGGCACCTGTTAGCTCTAAGCCTCTTTGCTACTTGGAGCGATCAGAGATCCTCGTGGCGATATGAAGGAGGAGAGGCTGCATAGTGGGAGTGAACAGCAAAAAAGACGGTATAAAGGTTGCTGTATGAAGATATCTGTCTTTATGACGTCTGTCGTCATGGGGAACGTGAGATGGAAGCGCTAAACGTGAATGCAGCATGATTGCAATGAACATTGAACATTGGGGGGTTATGAACGCTTAATTACACCATGAAATATTTGAGAGCAGGACTATTCCAATTCTAATAGTGACAGATTTACAAATGATGTATTTAAATAGATGTTCAAAGTCAAATGGTAAAATAGGAATTTGAGACTGTTATATAGGAGCCTTTTTTGACAAAAAAAAAATCAGAAAATACATTTTTGCCCTTGAAATAATGCCTCTGTGCATGTGTGACAACGTTACATCACATTGCCAATCACTTTACATTTCTGCTTTGTGGGAAGGCAATTCACCACAGTCCTCAAAAGCAGTTTTGAAGGTAAGATTGAGATACTATTTTTGACTCAAGTACAGAGCTGTGAAAATGTCAGGTGAAAGATCACAGACAAAAAGTCAGGGCCGTTTCTAGTGAAAAACAGGCAGCAAGCAATACGGTAGGAGATTTTTTTTTTTTCCCCATCTAAAACTAAAAGAAACCATTTTATTTCAATAGTGAAGAGGAAATGCCAGTGCTGCTGAAAAGATTGCATTCATCAGAAATATCAAGGTAGTTTGCACATGCTTTACATCCAGCTAAGAATTAACTATTGCTTAATGTAGCATTATATCACTTGGACAATTATGTTAATTACAGTATAGCCACTCAATTTTAACAGGAGATAATGGTTCTTTTACTGTATTCTTTGATGAAAGAAAATGGGAGGCAAATGAACAGTGTATTTTCAGCCAACTGTCATTGATTAGAGTTTCTCACGCACATTCTAGGCTAAAATAGAAAAGCAAGGCAACAAAACTGTTTACTCTGATGTTATGAACTTCAAGGGGAAGTGCACTTTTTGGGGAAATCCACAATCCTGAAACATGTGAAACATGAACATGTATTTCTTTCCATTTCCTGTGCATTTTAACAAGACTCATAACTGCATCTAAATGATAGAAAACAGAATACACACAAAATACCAGCCTGAAAAAAAGCCTACAGAGCATTAAATGTCCTCCCAACTTGCAAAAAAGTGGACCTATTCTAATGACAACAGATATAGAAAACTGTCCTGTGAATGAGAGCCCGGTGCACGATTGTGTAGAGAAGCTAATTTTCACTCAGTGGGGTTATAATGAGCATTTCATCGTCATCATACCGGCTGTTACCATTACAGGGCTCCAGACTACAACAAAATGGTCGCATATTGCTACTAAAATATGTGACATTTTTCATCTACTCGCGCATGTGCGACCAGATAAAAACGTGCTTTGAGTTGTCAAGGGACTTTGCCCCTTACTCCAGTCCCTTATCAGACGCTCATTGTCGTTAGACTTTTCTGCCATTTTTGTCTCTCTGGCGGCAGTTCGCTAGCTAGAATTATCCACCTATCCACCGGTCTATGGGCTTTGACCAGAGTGACATTTTGTCTTTAAAATAAACAAGTAATATGGTTCGTTATGGAACACTATTATGTCTCCCACGGGGAAGCTACAGTGGCTGTCACCTTCATAGGGTACGTGCTATAATGACATATAATGCTATATAATGACAAAAACACATTAAAACAAAAATAGATGCGGATTTAATATTAATATGTACATGTATATGGCCCACCCTAGGCCATGTCTGTGTGGAGTTTGCATGGAGTTCTCCCCGTGCATGCGTGGGTTTTCTCCAGGTACTCCGGTACACATTCCAAAAACATGCATGTTGGGTTAATTGACGACTCCAAATTGTCCATAGGTATGAATGTGAGTGTGAATGGTTGTTTGTCTATATGTGCCCTGTGATTGGCTGGCGACCAGTCCAGGGTGTATGTCGCCTCTTGCCGGAATTCAGCCTGGATAGGCTCCAGCAGCCCCCAGATAAGCGGTAGAAAAGGAATGAATAAAAATATAGAAATAGTTACATCTAATAATGATCAATGTTCAGTGCAATCATGCTGCATTCACAGTTAGCATATCCATCTCACGTTCCCCATGACGACAGACGTCATAAAGACATACGTATGTCTTTATACAGTAACCTTTATACCATCTTTTTTGCTGTTCACTCCCACTATGCAGCCTCTCCTCCTTCATATCGCCACGGGGATCTCTGATCGCTCCAAGTAGCGAAGAGGCTTAAAGCTAACAGGTGCCCCCGAGTGTGAATGATTGGCTCACGAGGTGTATGCTGCCTGGCTCAATATATTGCAGTTTTCACCTTGCAATTTTAAACTTGTTTCATAACTACACCGTGCATTATTTCAATACCGTACGGATACGAATGCAGATAATTTAGATGGCAGAACAGATACAGATATTGGTGAACTTGCTCATCCCAAATTGATTGGTTGGCTCTACCTTATTTATTGTTGCAGGAGTTGGCAATTTTATTGCTGACAAACTTATCCTCCACACGTCAGTCCAGTAGTTGACAGTAATGTGCAAATGAGCTAGTTTACCAACCCACATTAATTCCCAAAGAAGACGGCAGGTCAATGTGTGTGAAAAGAGGGCAGTATTGCAGTTCTAATGTACTGCATATGATGCCGCCAATGAGGCCTACCTGAAGCTGGGTACAATAATGCAGTGAAAATGAGAGGAATTGTGAATATTTACTTTGCAAGTCCATTTCGGTGTGTGCCCCTAATATTTTCTGCTTGCACTCCAAAGATTTAAAGTTGGATGGTGCTCCTAGTAAAAAAGGTTAGTCTAGAACCCTGCGATAGAAAACATACAAGCAAAAGGTACTGTGGTACGTGCAATGTGTACTTCCACGTTCTTGTAAGCCGCCATGATAACTTCAAGTTGTGATAAAGTCTCTCATTGTCAGCCACTGCAAGCACATTCAAATTTTTATTTTATTCAAGATTGTTCTTTTGTAGGTTCAGGTTTCCAGAAAACACAATACCCAATTAGAAGTGTTCTTCCTTTCGGGTGCACGTAAATCATCACATCTTCATCCGATCCACATAATACTCTCAGTGACGCAAGTACACTAATTTCAACCCTGTGTAGAATAATAGCCTTGTGTTGCTTGGCGACAGTTCACTTTGAGGTAGATGTAAAAGCTTTTTTAAATGAAGGCTAAAAACATTGTGGCATCTTTGGGTAGCGTGAGCAAACGTCTTGTTTTCCCCAGCGTGTCCTGTTTTCACGTCCTATCCTTGCCGTTCTGTTTTTTTAAGTAATGAAAATGTCCTGGTGTTGATTTTTATTATTAGGCCAACACTGCTACATGTCACTAAAATTTTAATTAAAACTTAAATTATTGTTATTTATTCTAAATTATTTAAATAATTTGTACAAATTACTGTTTACGCTGTACATTGTCGTTCGTATTTGATGTAATCTATTTATTCTCCACATTATTATTTATTATTACACGGGAGCCAGGCAATGACATTTCGTTGGCAATTTCACTGCTGTTATTGTGCAATGACAATAAAGAAAGTCTATGTCTATGTCTAAAGATACAGGAATAAAGATAGCTATTATTTCATTTATTCAAAAGATCTTAAAGTTATTTTTGAACCATTGAAACTCATCAGAGCAATATTATTTTAGGTATACTAACAAGTTGAGGACTTCTAAGAAGTAAAAGCACTTCAGATTTAAACCATACCAATAAACCATTGCTGTTTGGTGGTTGAATACAGCCTGTTATTTGTAACAAGAAATACATTTTTGAAGCAAATTTTACTTTTTTTTGCCTAAATTAAGCATTTTGAAATGTTAGGGGTGTCACCCAAAGACAAGATGATGCTCGAGATTGGATACACAAGAATGAGAAGAGATTTTGAGATTAATTTTCATTCAATCCCAGCCATTCATAACACAACCGCTTCAGTACTGGCCATTTTAGATTATTTTGACTGATTTTTCAGGTCACACCGAATATTGTGTTCTATGGTAAACCAAAAGAAAGATTAAATTCTTATTTTTTGCCAAAAAAAAATAAGTTTGTTTATACATGTTTAAATTCTTTAGCAGTCAGCAGCAGAACATAGGTAGGTTTCAGGAAAATATTGGTTCCCAACAAGAAAAGGGAAAAATACAGCTGTGAAAATATATATTTCAAGCATAACTTTCACTTTGTCACAATTTTTATTTGCTTTTGCGCTTGTCACACAAGATCTTGTGACACCCCTACTAAATACAAATATGAGGCATTCAGAAGACGCATTCAAAGAGGTTGTGATAATATGTAGTGTTCCACACCAGTCTGGGTGTCAGTGATGTTATTGTAATGTTTGTTGAGACACACAAGCAACTGACTATATTGAGCCAATTATCCTCATATTCCCAACCATACTGTATGTAAAAACATGCTTTTTTGTAGTTTTTTTTTAAACGTTGTAAACATGTGAGCGCTGCGGTCCGATCTAGCTTTTTCCATTAGAGACAGTTAGACCTGTCACAATAATGGATATATCAACATATCAATTTATCAATTAAGAGCCCTTGATGAATTGAGTGGAGCTCGCCAACACTCCATCTTTCTGTGGTGCATTGGCTAGATGAGAAGACGGTTCACTCTGCATGTGTCTGTGTGCATTGGCTCTATATGAAATGAACACAAAAGAGAGTGAGCATCCTCTCAACAATGTAGAAGCGGGGGCTACACAGAGTGCCGGCAGTTAACAAGCACACGCGAACATGAATGAAGGCGCAAAGGCGATAGTTACGCCGAATGCCATAGTTCTAGTGTGGATGTGCAGCACACAGCCTTCCTTGCAACAGTCAAAACTCACTGAGGCTTTTGATATTAATTGAAACAGCGCTCAATGGTGCGCGTTCACAGTGCCACAGGCTGTGGTCCGGCTTGTAATGCACAGAAAGCGGTGATGTCTTTAGTGTCCCTCCTGAGCTGCCATAGTGTTGTATTCAAGCGCATGTAATTACGTAAAAAGATGGTAAATGGCTTCTTAGGAATGGATCACACGTCTTGTGCTGGAAGACACAGCCATCCCAAGACGAGAGGACATCGTAAGTGTTCTAGGTGCTGTTGTTATTGACAGAAATAGCATTGTATAGCAAGTACGTGTGTCAATGCGCATCGAAAAGACATTTCGGTAGTGTTGTAAATCGTCAAAATACAGCAAGATACTGCAACTATTACATCGGTGTACATGTTAATGCATGATCACAGCATGTATATCAAGCGATGCAACATTGTTAGAGGTTTTTTAAGAGGGCTTCAAAGTCAAAATAGGTGCGTCCCAATGACGGCATTGTAATCTAGCTCAAATTAACTTGTTTTCTCGTGTTGAAATGCACAGAAAAAGGAAAAAAAAACATATTCACAAGGATTGTGAATGATGGGCAAGACTCATATTTGAATTCCGAAGACTTGCAGGTTGACAGAAAACTACCTAGCTAGCTTGGTGCTGCCAGTGAAGCAGAGCAAAGTGTGTAAACGTATTTGCCACAAAAGTCAAACTGCAATGACATCAAAAGGTGTGCGATCGATTGGCTTCACCTGTGACAAGCTGTCTTCAACTGACGCCAAATTTTATAGACTATAAAAAAGACTATGGGTTCATTGGCGACTCCAAATTGTGCATAGGTATGAATGTGAGTGTGAATGGTTGTTTGTCTATATGTGCCCTGTGATTGGCTGGCGACCAGTCCAGGGTGTATGCCGCCTCTTGCCGGAATTCAGCCTGGATAGGCTCCAGCAGCCCCCAGATAAGCGGTAGAAAAGGAATGAATAAAAATATAGAAATAGTTACATCTAATAATGATCAATGTTCAGTGCAATCATGCAGCATTCACGGTTAGCGCTTCCATCTCACGTTCCCCATGACGACAGACGTCATAAAGACATATGTCTTTATACAGTAACTTTTTTACGTCTTTTTTGCTGTTCACTCCCACTATGCAGCCTAGCTCGAAATAGTCGAAATAGGTGTGTCCCAATGACAGCATTGTAATCTAGCTCAAATTAACTTGTTTTCTCGTGTTGAAATGCACAGAAAAAGGAAAGAAACATAATTCACAAGGATTGTGAAGACGCATATTTGAAGTCCGAAGACTTGCCGGTTGACAGAAAACTAGCTAGCTAGCTCGGTGATGCCAGTGAAGCAGAGCAAAGTGTGTAAACGTATTTGCCACAAAAGTCAAACTGCAATGACATTGAAAGGTGTGCGATCGATTGGCTTCACCTGTGACAAGCTGTCTTCAACTGACGCCAAATTTTATAGACTATATTTAGATTCTGTTGGTCATAAGGGTGAAAGTGCCTACACAGGACGTGTAGTTTTTTTTTTTTTTAAAAAGAGGGGTGGCAACTCTACCCACAGTTCAAATATAACAATAGAAACTGTAAAGCTCAAGTGCATATTTTCAGTAATTTTACTGTGGATATTTAAACAGGGGTGCTTAATAAGACAATTTGTCACAACACAAAATGTCCATGAAAAAAAGGCTTATGTTTTTTTTTTTAATAATTGCAAACATTTTGCTAAGTAGCGCCTTACTAAAAGCACAGCAAGAAAAGCAATAGTGCGAATGCAAGGCACCTTGAAAGGCTTTATTGTTCAAGTCTTAATCAAATGGGCAGTCTTACAGTACACCGAGACATGAAAGGCCTGAGTTAAAAAATGCAGATGAGTGAATCACCAAGGGGATGCAGACAACACAAAAGGTGGCAAAAAAACACACTGAGTGACATATGGACATGAAGTAGCACCACCGCGATGACTGAATACAAACAAACAAATCGCGTCTGAATGACAATGGGGCAGAAAATTGGTTAGAGCAGCAACAAAACAACAGCGGTGGCAATATTGCACAAGGGCTTTTTCAATATGCAGGTAGGCTATGAAGTCGCTTCGCAGCACACAAGGCATTGGCACGGTGCTGCTGCCTCACAAACATAACCTCCATTCTGTGGCTCATGTGTAGCCTGTCGCTGCCTTCCACTTTGCCCCTGTCTTGCAATCACTCATGAACCCACAGAGATAAAGTAGAAGAAAGGATGGATGGAATGACAGAGTGGCTTTACAGGTTAAGGGATAATTTCTGAGCATCTTTCACCGCCGTCTCTGACCATCTGCCTCTTTGGCACCAGCGCTTTTTTTTTTCCCCCTGTAAATTGGCAGCCGGCTAAGCAGCCAGTCAGAGAGACGGGGTTTCGGCAAGTTAAATGAAATTGCTTACTGTGTATACGATGTTTGAAATTTGGAGTGAGTGAAAACACTAGAAATTCTGTGAAATTCTAGTGCTGTTATGGTTGCCTGAGATGAAATTGTCAGGCGGTCAGTGACTGATGAAAACTGAGATACAAATTAGAGAACAAAATGGGAGATGCTCCGGAAAAACAGGTATGAAAGATGAAAGACTGGGGATTGCAGAAGGAGAGCATTTCCTTACCACAGTGAGGAAATGCAAAAGAAAATTGCATGTGAATGATCAGTAAAGGGAAAAAGAAAGGGAGTGCCATGTAGTCATGTAGAAAGGATGAAAATATGAGCTGCAACATAGGCAGTGTAGCATATTTTTAGTCAGTAATGGCTGAAAAAAACATCTAAAAAAGAGTTTGTCTCCAAGGTAGCCTGTGGTGTTGTCTTTGCAATGAAGATGAGACAGAAAATGAATACTGCCAAGTACAAGAGAAATAGAAGAAGAAAAAAACAACAGAAAAAAATGTCAGGCTACTATGAAGTCAGAGTCTTAAGCCAAGTCTCTTATTGTGCATAATACAAGACAAGCACTCCCCAGAAAACTAATAACTGTCCTCACTAGTGCATTTTAATTAGAATTCTCAATGCAGAGTTTTCTTATGCTGAACAGCGAGGTAAGGCTAAGACGTGATGGCACTTTGTGTTTAGTCTTATTAGCAATCTCGAGTAACAAAAGGCGGATTTATTAGTGGACCACCACCCAAGGATTGGGCACTGTTCCCACATTCTCATGGCCGCGCCGCGTTCATTTTGGCATTCGAAAATGCCACCCTCACTCTGTGTCACAAACGTAACCTCACACACAAGATAATTACTGAAAATGTCATATTTGTCACAACGGACCAACTTTAACAGCCCCAACACAAAGGGTGAAAATCCTCAATGTCGCATCATGTTGAAATCTAAAACATATTTGCGTGAATGCAAGTCTGCTTGTTGGCCTGGCTGCAGCTACTTAGGGAGAAGAACTGAGAGCCGGTTACAGTGGTCCCAGTGTGTGGCCTCCCTTGGCACACAAGCACAAATTAGCTGAGGGACGATTGCTGTGGCAGAAAGCTTCTCTGCAGACAAAACCTCTTAATATTCTTTCCAAGTCCATTAAGGCCTCAAGAGATTGGCTGAAATTGATTGCTTGTGCTTGATATTACCGGGTCCTTTAAAGGGCTCAATCCACATTAAAAATTAGACCTGGCATTTGGAGAAGCTTTGGGTAGGCTTGGAAAACTAAATACAAACCTGTATTTTATCATCTGGGAATGATGACAGGAACCTGTATCTTACTGGCAAAGCGTGTTGCTATTGGTTTGTTACCTTCAGGCTTCATTGACCGTTGGCTTTCCAAGTAGGCTTTTTTCAATATGTTCTTTATGTCACTGTGTAGTCTAGCAAGATAGCGTATCATTCAATTATTCAATTAGGACACTGACCTCTGCACACCCTCAACACACACATGCGCACACTTGATGAAGAAAGGAGTCCTTCTTGTGAGACCCTGATGCAGCAACCAGGTGCAGAATACTAAGCTCAGACACGAATGACCCTTTATATTTACTTTCATTTCAATGTAGACGATGTCTTATAAGGTAAATGATATATAGATTGATAGAACAGGAGATTGGCAATTTCTTCAGAGAGCAATAATTACTAATGCAACAATGTAAGCTGTATAGGTAGATAGGTTTTTCAGAATGTAAAATGCCACTGGAAATGTCAGCTGTCTACGACTTAATTATATCCCTGTGTAGGACTAATAATTAGTTTCAGACTCAGTGGTGGCTTATGGACATACAGGGCAGAGTATGGGTTAGCGTGGGGCCGTGTTAAAATAGGAAATGAGGTCAGTCTAGGGTCAGACAGACAGACAGCAGCACAGCTAATATGAAGCTGACACCCAGAGAGGAAGCAAATTAGTAAATCATGTTTGATAATAAGATCTCTCCAAGTTAGTGCTGTAAAAAAAGCTACAGGAACTTGGAAGGGATTGAGTAAGGAACTTAAACAATGCACAAGGATGAGCAAATTCAAGAAACAATACAAGCAGTTGATGTTTGCAAAATTCGAGCAAGAGTCTTGACAAGGTCATTTTATGTAATGTTTATTTCTATTATTATTTATCACCATTTTGATTGTTGAAAATCACCATTGCACCACTATATGGTTACACTCCCTTAAACTTCTTCATGCTTTAAATACAATACAAGAAGCAGATACATATAATAAATGTTTTGCAATAGTAACAGATAGGAGGTATGATTTAATAAGCTTTGCTTCGTCCTACTCCTTTTGGACATGCGGAACTGTGATTTGGATTATGCTATGTATTCCATTGCAACTTGATGAATGTTCAAATAAAATTAAACCATTACCAAAATCGCTTGACTGTGTAGCATTACAGAGTGTGCATACATGGAGCAGGTTTGCCATTAGCTATTGTATTTTTTATCATTGAGTATGTGTAGTTTTTGTGTTTCATCGACTGCTGCACAGAACTTTGGGCCACTGAACTTTTGGAAATGTGCTATAACAATTTGACCTTGGTGGCTGACTGATAAAAGTCCACAAACCTCATGACCATCTCTAACCAATATGGAGTTTCCTTGTCCTTGGACCCGCATGGCCCAAAACAGTGTGTTCCCAATCAGAGTCAAACAAGTTCAAAGAACATGATCCTTTGAGATGGTAATCAGTCCTGCAGCCCACTATGTTGGGCTAAATCCCCTCTGTCCTGCTCTGGTTATGGATGTCGACCCAGAGGCAGTGCTATAATAAGTGGACACACACATGCACATACACACACTTCCTTTGGTGAAGATAAGGACCAGAGGAAGGCACCCGCTGATCCTTATGGAGGAACAGCTTAGAGTGGTGTTGAGTAAGTGTTGGGAGTGTAAAGTTCCATCATCACTGTCCTTACACAAGCACACACAAACACACACGTGCATGCACACTATTCATGAGGGATTCCATGTGATGTATCGCCCGGGGCAACCATAGTCCAGAGTCTGTGGTGCTGAAGGAACCTCATTGTTCCCTGGATGGAAGCTGTGCTGGTTTCTGGGACACTGAAACGCCACAGCAAGCATGTAGCGGGGTCACATCACATGACAGATGGAGCCACCCCTTTTTAAAGATTATTTAGGAGGGAGGAAATCGGAGCAAACATAGGTGAGGAGAAATATCTGATCACAATTAGTCACTTACAGGGCACAATATTAGGTACACTTGCACAGTCCAATAAAATCCAGAATCGCAAATTCTGTACAAAATAACCTACATAGATTCTAGGTTATTCCTTAGTTCTTCCTTGACCCTTGTCTGGAATTAGTTATGTAATCTTTGTTTAATCCTGTGCAATAACATACACTATGTATTCTATTGTTTCTGATGTTTATTTTATTGTGTTGTTTACATTCTGTTCTATCTATTTATTCTCAACCGCACTCATTATTTAGCTCTTGTTTTATTGTTTTTATTTAGTCTCTGGTGTAATCCGGAAGCCAAGCAATGGCATTTCGTTGCCAAATTTCACTGCTTTGTTTTTTTTTTTTTTTGTGGAACAACAACAAAGGAAGTCTAAGTCTAACTAACCAATCAATAAATGAATGCAACACATGCCAGTAGGCATGGCTGTGCGAGTAAAACCTGGACTTTGCTGGGCGACAAGCTGAAAGCTCTGTCTTCGAGCTTATTAGTTATGCCGCTTAAGGAAAAACACCAAAAAAACATTTTTGCTGCCATTCTTGACACCAGACCATCTTCCTAAAGTCTTCGCCCACTGTGTGAACAGATGTACTCACACCTGACTGTTACCATATCTTGGCAAGTGCTGCACTGTCAGTGCCCTGATCCCGTAGCTGAGTCAACATTCAGAGACTGTCCTGACGCTTTCTGGACGTCCTTGGGCACCTTGAAGCCTTCTTCTCAACAATGGATCCTCTCTCCTTGACGTTTTTGATGATGCCAAAAATGGTTGATTGCAGTGCAACCCAAATTGCAGCAATATCCCTGCCTACAAAGCCCTTTTTGTGCTCAGCAATGATGACTGCACCATTTTCCTGCACCAGGTAACCATGGTTAACGGAGGAAAAATGAGAATTTCAAGTACCACCCTCCTTTTAAAACTTCCAGTCTGTTATTGTCACTCAATCAGCGTGATAGAGTCATCTTTAGCCTTTGTCCTTGCCAACACTCTCACTTATGTTATGACCTCAGCCGGTCCTTTTGTGGCAGGGCTGAAATGCAGTGGAAATGTTTTTGGGGGGTGAAGTTAATTTGACAGACTAAGAAGGACTTTGCAATTCATTGCCATTCATCATATCAATCTTCATAACATTCCGGAATAAATGCAAATTTCCGTTATAAAAACTAATTTGTGGAAAGTAATATTTATATATTTCTCAAAACAAAACTTTTGGCCGTGACTGTAGGTGTACCCAATGAAGTGAGTGAATACATCAGTTACATTCTTACCATGGTGTGAAGTAAGATAATGATGCTTTGCGTGTTTATAATAGGTCTTTTGGACGACAAGAACCGCATTCATTTCAGAAAAACATTTTTTTTGCATGCCAAACAGCCCTTTGCCTCCTGCCAGCTTTTCTATTGTCCCAACAGACAACTGATGTGCACACTTAAATAAAAGAGAAGTTTCCTGAAAAAAGCTGTTGTGTCAGGAAATAGAAAATAAATCTGGGTGCATATATCCATTATCAACATGCGTTATCGTCAGAAGGGAGTCTGCGCAGCACTCTATGTGTGGCGTAAGATAGCGGAAACCAATTTTCGCCTCCTGCCTGCCTGGCCCCAAAACACCACTCCATTCAGTCCTCACTAACTCTGCACAACCATAGCTACATCATTTCATCTAAATAAGGCAGCCAAATGTTTTACACCTCTGCATATTACTGAGGTGTGATAAGGTGCCGGCTCACCATTCCGTGCAACGTGGATTTTTTTTTAAACTCCATGGCCCTAACAACAAAGCTGGGCAAGACAGTAAGCTTCTGTGTCTGCATGGCCTGCAGAGATAGAAAGTGCAAAAATAAGAAGGTGAGGGTATTTTAAAATCCTGCCATTCCGTATACCCCTGACGATAAAACAACAGACAAGCTATATTTTATGTTTGTGTTAAATATTCCCATGTGCGGCACCTCGATGACAGCTTATTCGTGGGTAGATTTATCACAAGCCTTATCTGCTCGCCTCACCAGACAAAGGCGTCGGTGCACTATGTCTAAGCCTGAGGCACAAGACAAAGCACACTATCAATACAAATCTGTGGTCTATACATTGAACTGGAGTGGGTTGACACACATCCCTCAAGCAGCTATATATCACAACTTCTTATCTAATTAGCTCCCTGAAGAGCATTAAATGTCTACTAAATTACACATATATCTCTCAATGCGCTCTCCTCTGAGGATTCTCCAGTGCAGGCAATAAGTAGCGGTCTTGATGAAGGGCCTCTATTAATGATGTTGTAAAGATTTAAGGATATATATTTATAATTTGACTTTGACCAAATTCGTCAACTTTTTTAAATCCACTGTGGGAAATACCGTACACTAAATTATGCAAATTGAATTCAAACAAAGGGATAAAACGTTTAAGCAAACAATTAAAGCTTTTATTGACAGCAAAACGTCACTGTTAGAATGTTCTAAACCACTGTAAATTCTGAAAGAACATATTAGTGCACCCCATAATTGATTTGTAGGTTATTTTCTGTGTTCATAAAAGAATTCAAACATTGAATATTTGCATGTACAATTAATCACGGTGGATTTTCCGTTTTGTTTATTATATATTGTGCTTCAATGTAAATCCTTGAAAATCCCTATAAAATGAGATTTGGTGGTATTGTTAGTAATGTGCTTCCTTTTCTAACGTTGCACAACACCGCTGTATCCAAATAGCATTTATATGCTACGAAGACTCATCTCAAGCTACCCGTCTATCTATTAAATGAGGTATGGACCCTCTTTTCTGCAACAAAGGTAACAATATTACACAAACATGAATAAAAACTGTTGTGTGTTTTTGACTCATCCTGAGCAGAGTCACTGAGGAAAAATGATCTTGACTGGGAAAAAAAACTGCCCACAGGAAACAGCTCAGTCAAATCCACCATGTAGTGGGGGTTAAATGCCTTGTTTAAGGGCACTGCAATGGTGGTTTTATCTCCCAAGTCTAATTTGTCGTGCCTGTTCAAGAAACACCCGACAAACCTACGGTCAAACGTTCACCTATGTAACCCCTAGGCCACATTCATTCTTTTAAGAGCATATGGGATACAAGCACGCACATGATAGTGTCTTGAAAACAGAAATGGAAAGGGGAAAAATGCCTCGGGCTCCCGGTGGTGTGACCAATGCACCTTCTTTCAGTGAGGATCTCATACATACTGTACATTATGGTAGCCGGGCTTTCTGCAACTGCAGTCAAAGAGAATCCTGTGATATAATCATGGCAATGAGATTGTAGTGTACCTTCTGGACTTAGCCATTTGGGGATACATACTGAAAGATACTCACCTTTTTTTCTTTATTACCACCCAAAGGAAAAAAAGATGAGTGACCAGATACTGAATGAGAAAGATTATACAAGAGGGAAATGTCCGTGGGACAAGACCATGCTGTCACTCGAGAAAAGTGACAGCAAAAGGGAAAAAGGCAAAACTCTTGGGCCTACTTCAAGCTTCTGACAGATCCAGATTCTAATTCAGCGCAATAGCGTCAGGAAGATGACTAATTTAGTGGAGCTCCGAGCCAACGCTCTGTGTTCAAAAGGCATCTGTCAGTTCTTGCAAAGATATGAGAACGCATAGCATATGTAAGCATATTTACTGAAGTCGGTATGCTTTGTGGAGAGCAGACTCAGCTATTCAGCCTCCTTTAACCCAAATCACATGAAAGACGCTTGTGTTCTCGTGGTCATGGCGATTGTGCCAAGGCCTGTCATCAATTAACTTACTTACTTATCCTGCTAGTTTCTTAATTCTAAGACATTCCCTTGTGTATTGTGGTTAATTGGTTCCAGACCCGACCGTGATAGGTGAATTTTCTCTTCATAAATGACATTTTTTTTGTAGTTAGAGCATGGAAAACCTATTTAAGGCCTTCTTGGAACTCTCCAAATAACACCCCTACATTTACACTCCTATTACCCAACATAGGAGATAAAATAATAACAATATAAGTCATTTAACACATAATTAATTGTATTTTAACTGATTTGGCAATTTTAAAGGAATAGCCTGTTTTTAACCACTAAACAGCATGATTTGTGAATGAATATGTTTTTGAAAACAGTGAGAGTGAAGCCGCGAAATTGGAAGCTTGAAGTAGCAAGAGAAAACCGTATAGGATGACAATGGTGGATTTTTATTTTGCTTGAGTCAGTGCTGCCCCGATCATATTGTTTGGAGTTTATTGTATCATTTTGGCTTCTGAAAACGTTTTTTTTTACAGCCAGAATTCAATTTTAGGAAAAAAGTGTCAATTTTACAGTGCATGCCCCCATGATGGGATCTTGCACTCTAATCTAAATTCAAACAACGATTGACTTGAACCTAATATCTGCAAAGTGAAAACATTCACAAAGTGCCTCACACACATACCAAAATGGCTTTCTCCATAGTGACCCTCGTGACTAAGTAGTGTCATGCTGGAGTGTCGTCACACAGGGAAAGTGAAGAAAAACAATTGCGGTTGTGTTTTATTTGAAACTAGCCTCCAACATCAGAGGTCTGCATTGTGTCTCAGCAGCATTCTGTAACATTTATACTTGTATTCTTGTGCAGACATATTGGACAACTACAACTCTACATCAGAACTACTATAGTTATATTTGCATTTAACTAAACACATTATTTTCCGAAATAATTAAAGTGAATCACATGTTTGATGAGTCCTTTGGCAGTTGTATTTATTGAACTAATAGTAGAGCAACGCACAGTGGCTCAAGTGCTGCTTTGAGGAGGCTAAAAACAGCATCACTCTGCTTTTTTGCCTAAATAAGGTTAGAAAAAGCATGTGGCATCATTTCATTGTGGATAATTGTGTAAGCACTCACTAAGCGTTCTCCTGATGATGATTTCTAACACACAATGTAAACATGTGACTTTTAAGACTGCTGTAAAGATTGATAGTGTTTGTCCAAAAAAAAAAAGCTACACGCTTATACACCATAGACTATTTTTGAAAGCTTCCTCTATTAACCTCATATGATCCTCAGTTTTGCACTGTTGTTTGGGGAATGACAACAAACATACTGTTGTATGTTTGTGTACCGCACAATAGCATATTGTCAAATAACAAATTATGTATTGCTGGGGAATAGATTGAATGGGGAGGCTTTTAAAGCATGTTTTTTTTTCCTATTTGTGTGAATTTGTGTCATCAAAATGTGTGTTTTGATGGGCATATAAATAGCAGGGAGTTCTCACTTGAGAGCATGCATCTGCTGTACTTGATTTAAGCACCCACGCTGCTATTGTGTAGATTTTTTTTTTTTACAAAACATGTTTCAATGGTTTCAAATGAAAGAATATGGTAATGACAGAGTAGTTATGGAACATCTAATGCCAAATCCTTCAATAGCATATCCATGTGGTACCTGGAGAATGCCGATCAGGGTTTTATGTTGCTAATTCCGATACCAATCATTCATGAGTAAAATCAAGTGATAGCAATCACATGGATTAACTGTAAATGTGTCCCAAAAAATATTATTATTATTATTATTAGGGATGTCCAATATTGGCTTTTCAGCTGATATTGTCCAACTTTCAATTTCCGATGAACGCATACGTGTTGTGAAGCTAATGGATAGAGCATCAGCAATTAGCTTGTCAGGGTGGCTGTAAACAACATTGTACAACATCTGAGAAATACTTGGGCTGTGACATTTGTTTTAAAAGTCAACAGAGTAGCCATTTAATTTTTTGGATCATCCAAAAGTCCAGGGAAGAAAAATGAAGTTTCATAATGTCATGTAGGCCTTAGTACTTTTAGTCTTATAGTGGTACCACTAATTCGCATTAACAAGAAATTGAAGGCTGGTCGGGTGGCACGGCGGTCTAGTGGTTAGCGTGCAGACCTCACAGCTAGGAGACCAGGGTTCAATTCCACCCTCGGCCATCTCTGTGTGTAGTTTGCATGTTCTCCCTGTGCATGCGTGGGTTTTCTCCGAGTACTCCGATTTCCTCCCACATTCCAAAAACATGCTAGGTTAATTGGTGACTCCAAATTGTCCATAGGTATGAATGTGAGTGTGAATGGTTGTTTGTCTATATGTGCCCTGTGATTGGCTGGCGACCAGTCCAGGGTGTACCCCGCCTCTCGCCTAGTAATAAACAGTGGGGTCACGGCCACCCCATGGCCACCATGTAGCTCCGCTACTGCATTGGTTTCTACATCACAATACAAAATTTACATATTTTGCATTAGATTCGAATGACATTTCATCTACAGGTATATATATTAAAGTGAATTTATATCCTACATACCTTTTATCTCGTCCTGAAGCTCTGATCCATGAGTTTGAAAGGCTTAAAGTTGGACTTAACACTTGAAGCCGTCGTATGACTCGAGGTGTCCAACATTCAAAATTGAAGAGGAAATGTAATCTACCTGACAAACATGTATAGGTATATAATTGAGAATACACCCCATATCATATGATTAAACAACATTTCACAGATGATCCAATGGACTCTCCTAATAGATTTTACCATGCTTACCTCCAGGCATTATTACATTCGTACAAGTGAGAATAGGCGGCATATCGAGAAAATGGATGGCAGGTGCATGCCAACTTGCTAGCCAATAACATTTGTTTACATGCTTGAGAGGCGGTTTGATGAGGTCATCTTTTATGCGCCGCATCAGTGTGATCCCGTCTAACCACTGATATCAAGCTGTCAGCGCTGCAGCTAATTTGAAAGTCAAGCAAGGAAGTAGAGATTCGGTACTTTCTATTATCATGGGAAATGTGAATTCACTATCAAGAAAGATAAACGAGTTGGCAAGAACGTCAAGGCCTTCAAGTCTGTGCTTCACTGAATGGCTAAGAGCTAGCATTGCAGATGCTAACGTGAGGAGCTAGCTGACTGGCCAGGAACACAAAGCACAAAGGAGGTGAGCTTGCACTGTATGTGAACAAACTGTGGTGAAATCTTGGCCACGTGATATTAAAATGTTCATTTATACAGAATTTTTTAAATATATTTTCATTTTCAGGAAAAAATGTGATATCTCATTTTCATGCTGATATCGGGCTAATATCATCGGTGGCCCAATATTATTGGCCATCCCTAGTTATAATTAAATATAGTAATTAATAATGAATTAATAATTGTTCTTCAAATGCGGAATTAAAGCTTATTAATGTGCTACCATGAGATGTTTTTTATGACATGTTTTTTTAATTTTTATCACTCTCGCAAATGGCAGGGCAGACATGTTTGTTTTGACTTTACTGTATGAAAGAAACTGTCCAAAACATTTTGGAGCACGACACTACAATGCACAAACAGCTCGCGATAGCATGTAGGCCGCAATAGTACTAGCCAGAGGTCATTGCATTAAAAGACAATTTTAGTCGTATACCGATCACATGCTTTTCCTCAGAAATCGATCGCAACATCCCTAGTATTAACCACCACTATAACCTGAAATTTGTATCATTTGTCTCTCAGCATTAACTTTGTTTTTTGATAACTGCAATTTTAAACATTACAAAAAACAAACTTGCCTTTTCATCATGTTGGCCATTTTCATATCCACAGAAAAATAATCTAAAATTGAAAAACCTGTGCATGTGATTTGTGATTTTAGAGAGACACATACTTGTAAAAATGTTCACTGACGCAATTCTTGTAGTCTCGCTTGCACTTTCCTGGGAAGGAAGGTTAGGGGAGGCAATATGATTATACTTTAGGTTAGAAGTCAGGTTTCAAATTCCATTCTGAAAGTGCACATGGATTTCTGAAAGTGACCGCATACACGAGGCCAAAGTATAAAGCCTATATTTATTTATTTATCCTTTTTTTTTTCTTCCTCCTCTCCCTGCTCACTCTAATACAGACTAAGCTCTGCTTCTGGATTTCAAAGCGAGTGAACAGATTAAGCTGAGTTAGGCCTCCTTTCCATAGATATGATGGTGTGGCACTTTTGCCCTTCTACACACACAAACACACACACACACCTTCTGCAGGAGAAAGGGATACATACTTTTCCAAATGGATTGTATGGACACAGGTCACAATGAGTGGACAGACTACAATATGGTGCACAACTGCACCAAGAGTCCAGGTTACTAAAATGGACTTCAGGATACACTTTTATACTATGCAACAGAGCAGGTAGCTGACAATGTTGACTTTAGTCAAAATTGTGCAATGAGTAAGCACTATATGTACGTAGGTCTTTAACAATTTGTGTCACGGTATACCTGTACATCATAGCTGAGAAATTATATTTCACTCTCCAATGTCTGCTTCATTTGTGGCAACTGCAGAAATAGATAAATTCATTATCGGAAGAAAACCTTTGCAGTAAATAAGAAGACAAATTCTGGCATAAACTGAAAAATGGCCATTCAAACTGTACACCATCAAGGGTATAAATGTCAAGCTCACTCAACTAGTTTTTATGTACAGTAATGCCTACCAATAGAATTCCATCCATCCAGTCAGACTATCCCAGCTGACTTCACGTGAGAGGCGGGGTAAACCCTGGACTGGTCGCCAACCAATCACAGGGCACATATAGACAAACAACCATTAATGGAATTATAAACCCAATTCCATTTGTTGTAAAATTCACAATTAATTTTATGTACAGTTTCACTTCATTCAGTTGTATTTAGAATCTTTGAAAAGTGGTCTTCTAAAGTTAAAGAAAAACAGCAGAAGAATTAATAAATGAGAATTAATAAGTTCTCATATTGTGGGCAATTTAATAAGTTAATTGTAATCTCTTCCATTAGAGTATTTTTTGCACAGTTTCAATATGTTTTAATGCCTTAATTAAGCAAAGTACATGAATACAAATCTATCACTCTAAAGAAGGTTGGTATCGGTATCAAACAGTATCAAAATCAGACACGAAAAAATGGTATTGGGCCGTCCCTACCTTTTTAGTCATAAAAGGTGTTTGGTTGTGACAATGTGTGTATGTGCTTCATAATATGAATTTTGATGCAAAGAAGGAAAAAAAATAGTCATTGAGTATTTTGCATCTTTAAATAAAAAAAGTACGTGTTTGTAATGTGACCCAAAAAATGATGAATGCTATTCATTCTGGTGATATGAAGAAGGATTCTTCTCAGGGATCGCAATTACATGCAGCAGTAACAATGAGACAGGAAAACAAAAAAGATTGTTTATTTCTCCATATTGTTGACAAGTATTTGAATTACATCTTGTGTGAAACCATTTGCCGTATTTTTTCACAGGCATTCCTAATTTGTGGCTCCCGCAGTGTTTTATATGTAAATGTTTAATTAAGGGACTGTCTCCATTCTTGTCTAAAGATCAGAATCAGACAGAGTAAGGCTTGTGCCCGTGTGTACATTTTCCCCCAACAACTGATGTTTAGAAATGAGGACTGTGTATGAACAGCTTCACTAACCTCAGAGGAAGTTAACAGAATGTGCATACACATTTTTCCACACTCCGAGCACTATGTGCTTTAATTGTGATTTCATGAATCTAGTCTCATAATAACACACTTCATTTATGCGAGCTTTCATTGCACTGCCAATCAGAAAAAGATAGCAATGACACATTACATCTTCATGGCTTTTAGTTAATTGATTTGTATTATAAGCTATCTAGGTTTCATAGACATAATAGCTTTATACGTGGAATTGAACTGGAAGAATCACATAGCAATAACCTCTTTCTTCTTTTTTTAAATCACCTTTACAAAACAATTGATAGTAGCAGTGAAGTCAAACATCAGCTTCTGTTACACTTCTGTGCTGTGACCTTTAGATGAACTGCATGTTGGGTTGCCAACCGTTCCTTGAAAAACAAAATAGTCCCTTATTTAGAAACAAAAGTGCACGTCCAATATTGAGTTGAAACGGGCCACATTTTGTCCCCTATTATCTTGAGAAACTTATCCCCAGCCCTTTCCTGCTTTGTCACCAATGAAAGAAGAAGCAGAATTTACCAACTACTGTATTATGTTAATTCCTGAAAGTATAATGCAGTGCTTCTCAAATAGTGGGGCGGACCCTCCAGGGGGTGCGCAGTGAACTGTCGGGGGGTGTGAGAGGCAGGGAGTACTTTCAATGTTAGTGCAGACCTGCCAACATGTACAAATTCATTGTACTCAACATGCAATTTGACCCTGGAATATGCTTAATACTATGTTGCATTTCCTGGTTTCAGTATTTAGATAACTAAATAGATATGATCGTTTCTCAATAGTATTTTATAATGGGGGTGGGGGTGTGAAAACATATGTGTCCCCAGGCCTTACAGAAAATAACTGAGAACTACTGGTGTAATGGGACTAGTGTAATGTTAGGCAGGGCCTCCTGTGTAAACATTAGTGACAGATCGCTCGGGAACGGGATGCTGTCTTCGCTCTTGTCTTTTTTTCCTGTTAAAGTCGCATGTGCTTGGACATAATGTGTGATGTCGTATGTGTCCACTCTGCGCCGAAGGGGAGGTGAGGGGTTATACACACCGAACAGCAGGGAGAGAGATGAGAATGAGAGAACGTTGCTATATAATTAGAGACTAGACCTAGGAAAGTGAGGGGGAAAAAAAAGCTGAGGCACTTTGTGTTTTTGTATGCCAATATTCGTTTAAGACTAGCGAAAACTGTTAGCTGGATTCCGCTTTGTCTTTTTGTTTTGCACATTTTAATTTATATTTGGTTGTTTAATGAACTGTTGATGTTATGTTGTTTCACAGTAAATGGTTGCACATTTTGAAATAATACACACAATCAGATTGTAACTTTTGAATAATTATAATAAATATATATATAAATAATTCCCCATGCATGCGTGGGTTTTCTCCGGGTACTCCGGTTTCCTCCCACATTCCAAAAACATGCTAGGTTAATTGTCGACCCCAAATTGTCCATAGGTATGAATGTGAGTGTGAATGGTTGTTTGTCTATATGTGTCCTGTGATTGGCTGGCGACCAGACCAGGGTGTACCCCACCTCTCGCCCGAAGACAGCTGGGATAGGCTCCAGCACCCCCGCGACCCTTGTGAGGAAAAAGCGGAAGAAAATGAATGAATGAATATAAATAATTAATATAATTAATTAATAAAATAATTATTAATAATAAATAAGTAATAAATATTTTTTAATTAAATTAATATTTTTTTTAGCAATCTGTTCCATGTTTACTCAAATAACAATTGACATACAAATAATAAATATTTGATATCACTGTATGCTTATATTACATTTGGTAATAAACTACAAGGAAATCTGAGGAGTCAAAATGACCAGTTCTTAAACCAAAATAACTTGCTTAAAAGAGCCAAACTTCCCAGCACTAGTAAACATTGTGGCAAGCAGCCCTAACCGAAAAATTTTAAAACAGTTGTTTAATGTTTAATTCAATTCAAATTAAATCCCATGTGTCTGTATTACTTCAAAACATGCATCCAATTTAACTTGGGTTTGAGTAAAACAGTGTAAAAAATGTTTCACACACACAAAAAATTGAAAATCCCTAATAGTATGTCCCCTTATTAAAAACTGAAATTGTATTGCTATAGCCAAACAGGTACTAATAACGCTACATGTATGTGCTTGTTGAAAACAGACTTGATGAATGTAAAACATGTTTAAATGTGGCTGGAAACCCTTCAAAATCATACCCCGCCCTTTATTTGAAACATGGATATAAGGCAGTTCACTACTGGATACCTACAGTGTATGTATTCTCACACAAGAGAATACAGTACATATGTTCCTGTCTTGTAACAGGAACATCATTGTGCCTGTACCTCCTCTGGCATGCTGGACACACTGCACACGCAAGTAGAGATGATATATTAAACATTGCAGTTCTTCTAACCACCATCTTACTTCCAAAGAGCATAGTTTTGGTGTATGTCATGTTTGTGAACCGACATGCTCTTTACTTCATGGATCTGTTCGAACCCAGTAATCTTGCCCTTCCTTGGCAGCTGATGATTGAAGCAAGTTGACAATTAATTTTGTAGCTGCCGGACAAGTCCCAGTTTACACAATCTGTCTTATCACGTCACGAAAACAGAACAAACTGACAGATAAGAAACAAGAAAATGAGCTCTTGGAAACATTTATTATGAAATTATGAAGGTAGAATAGCAGTGTTGAAATAAAGCTTTCAAGAACATGAGTTGCATTTGTACTAAATAATTGGCATTTTTTTTTCAGATGACCCAGCAATAAAAGAAAAAGCAGGGCAAATGAAAACAAAAATAAAATCCATTACTTTTTAACACAGCACATTAGGCAAAATTACCAGGAGTTCAGTTATACGTACATGAAACATCTCATATATACAATAAAGATTTACATTAATGAGGGTTACAGAGTCTGAGTGATGAGGCCGTGTGGTGCAGCAGTCAATGGCAGTCACATTTCATCTCAAACACCCAACCACCCCCCACCCCCCCCTTCGCCGCTAGCTTGGGGCTTGTTTGTCTGGCAAAGCCATTATCACGACTATTAGCCTAGACACTGGCACAAGCTAGTGGCTGTGCAGCGGCCTGTGTGTCACATGAAACAACAACTGAATGACAAGGACACATCTCCCTCTGGGTTTGTCATGTCAGGACATACAGTACCGCTGTGTCCATCTTTTAGAACCCCAACCCACCCGCCATCTACAGAAAGGAGCGTGGGCGCTGGACACAAAGCACTCCCAACTGTCATAAATGATCAGAACACAAAAAGGTGAGCACGCCATCCATGGTTAAACATTGCATGTAAAAACATTGACCCCGATAAAAGATGGGTGAAAGTTGTGTGAGATGGATGGGCGGGGGAGGGTTGAGCGGGGTGTTTCGGGGAGGGGGAAGGTAGTGGTGGTAGGAAGGGTCAGGTGTGGGATGAAAAGGAGAGATGCATTCTCGGGGTGAGGGCATTCACACAAGGATGTTGCATTATAACTTATTTTTTTTATATATCATTTTTGTAGACAAGCAAGAAGTCAAGAAACATTTTCTTCCACCCTCTACTCTTATGTTACCAATTAAAGAATTGAGCTGTAGATACCTTAAGTGCAGCAGAATGTCCTTTTTCTTAACATGCTGTGTTAGGAGGAATCATATGAGTATGTCAGCTTCAATGACTGCAGTAGACAAATGAGAAATGTTTTGAGTGGATTAGTGACGACATTAAGATGACTGAAGTCATGACACTCTCACAAAAGCCACAGTAACTTTGTTTTTGTTATTGTGTGTTTTTTGTGCATGCAGAACATGAATATCCTATAGTGAATCCCGGAATGATTGATCATCCGTCAATTTGCTGTGAGAATTTGCAGAGATAGACGATGCTTACTTTTAAGATGAATGGCTTGTCAGCCAAAAGTGGCAGACAAACAAACACATGACAAAGAAAAATCACTTTTGCTCACATGCACACACCCTTTGATATATGACAACATTTGCCATTATCAAAACAGAATTTTATGTATGATCTCAAACTTAAGGATGGGGGTGGAAAAATACACTCACAGGAATACGAAGGTGAACAAACATTAAATGTTATTCCTGGTAATTTGCCATCATCTGTGTTTTTGGTAGTCTACTGAAGAGAGTTCATGATAAATAAATTCTAAAAATTAATATAGAAATAATAATAATAAAAAAAACAGATGCACCTCATTTGGTTCAACATAGGGAAAGAAAACCAAATAACTCACAGTCGAGCAGGTTTACAGACTGATTTATTTTGTTGTTTTGTGCAGACAAGACTGGATCCCCTCAAGCTTCTAATCTACTCTGATTCTGGAACATCCAATACCGTACTATCGGCCACAAGTCATTTCGTTTACCCATGTACACATATTGAGCTATTTCTCTTCTCTGAACTAGAACTCCATTTTCACTATACGATACAAAAAAAAGCACAATATAATTGTATTGTTTGCTTATGCAGTATGTTGTGTTTGTTTTTTTCTTTGGAGGTAACAGTGTGTTATCAATACTGCTAGCATATGTTACCAATTGTGGCTTAAAAGAACAACATTCCAAAAAAAATTATATAATTCTCACAATTACGAATTAAACAGCATAAGAATTTTGTTGGGCTGAATGGAATATATGGCTGTCAAGTACATGTCCGTGACGTGCATACACACCTTCCAACAATTAACAATCATGCCAGTGTTTTTCAAGCTTTTTTGAGCCACAGCACGTTTTTTACAAGGGAAAAATCTTGCAGCACACCACTTACATCACTAAGTCTATTGGAGGAATGAGGATATCAGCTACGTGTTGCCACACGGACGAATATTACATTGCTCTCCCAGTCTTTACACCACGGACACTTGACAATGACATAATATTGCAGAAAATGATTAATAAATGTTAATAAGGAAAAACTGAGGCTGCACAGTGAACGAGTGGTTAGCGCGCAGGCCACACAGCTAGGATACCCGGATTCGATTCCCGTTTCGGGCATCTCTGTGTGGAGTTTGCATGTTCTCTTCATGCATGCGTGGGTTTTCTCCAAGTACTCTGGTTTCCTCCCACATTCAAAAAACATGCTAGGTTAATTGGCGACTCCAAATTGTCCATAGGTATGAATGTGAGTGTGAATGGTTGTTTGTCTATATGTGCCCTGTGATTGGCTTCGCGACCCTAAGACAGCTGACAACATTACTAGGTGACGAGTGCATGTGTGACGTGAGCATACTCGAAGCGGGAAGAGGCGGGATATAATGCTAGCAGTATGGAACCTCTGCATACAGCCCCTTTCATTCTAAAACTGCATTTGGTAGCATTGACGCAATGACCCATTCATATAGACAATTATTTGCTGTGTATAATTATATGTTAGTTACTGTCAAACATTTGATTCATACATGTACATAGCTTTGACATTTGACAAAAGAAAATGCATGCATACATTAGCTGTCATACACTACATGACCTTGAGTCAGATGTACTATTTGCATTCTACAAGAGTAGGAAAAAAAAGGAGCTGCTGAATGATGGTAATCGACAATAATCACTGGTTTTCTCTCCCACTTGGTCAGTCACACTGCCAACATCTTTGTCGGCACACCCAAAAAAGACATTGCAACACAGTTTCCCCTCAGGTGCAACATTGCCATAGTTCATTAATCTTTTCAAACTTGCCCACTTCCATCAACCCTCATACGTACCACTAATCCTTTTTATTAATGTGGCAAATGAACCTGCACAAGAAGGATGACTCCCCCAAGGATTCCATCATTACCATGGTGTGTACTAACGGTTATTTGCGTAGCATGTCAGTTCATGAAACACAGACCAGACAAGGCTACGAAAGAATCAAGAATCACTTAAAGGGACTGTATGCAACTTGGTACAAAATACATTTTTTTAAACCCAAAATCTGTAAGAACTATCGGCCACCATATGTGACAATTAGTGGTTCAAAAGAACCGACTGAATAAAAAATGTCTGTGTTCTTCACAGTTGCAAATCAAATTGCATAAAAATTGCTGTTCAGCCCAAAGAAGATGATTTCCGTTCATGGCTGTGCACGCAAGCGACAGGCAAACTGTTGTTATTACAGACTATATATTCAATGATAGCTAATGTTAGTAGCTATCGGTAGCTGATGCATGTATGTTACATGGAGCATCAGCGCAGGAAGAAGGAGGGATACAATGCAAACAGCATGTTCCAAGGTTATTGCCCTCTAAGCAGCTGACAGTTGCAACAGTTGCAAACAGTCCTTCTAAACTTAAATTGAATATAAAATGCAAACATTTGGAGTAAATCTGACATTTTGCTCACTTTCTGTCAAATAATACTGCATCACAGGTCCTTTGTGTGTATGTCCAAAATAATGATATGTGAATTAGAGGCCTGATTTTGATCAACAGTCTGGTATTCACCACCATCACCATCACAGACTAAACTACGATATCATGTTCCTATTGCTGAGGTATGGTATGATTAGCACATCAAAGCATAGTGTGGAGTAACTGATCTATTGGCTCACACATGCTTTAAGCACTTGCATCTTTTCTGCCATGTAAAAAAAAAATTCCCTCAGAGCAATTTCATCTTTACACACAATATGTTGGAGCTACACAGTTGCATCACTGTGAGTCCAATATATTGCCATTAATCATGCACCCGTATACAGTGTTTTGCCATATTACCATAACAAAGCGCGTGGAAAAAAAAGAGACCCATCTCACAGTCACAGGCCCATCACTTAATAGACAGCCCTATTTTCACATTCACCATGGAAATTAGCTAAAGGTTAACAATGCACAATGTTTTAAAATGTGAAAAATGCTCACACGCTCACCGCTCTCATTAGATTTGTTTTTGGTAAACAAAAATGAAAATACGTATTCTAATTGATTTATCATGGTGCCTAATACACCATCACACTGACTACTTATATGCCCGGTACGCTCAGCAAAATCATATTAATGTGTCCTCAACCCGAGCCCAGGGATCTGATGTACCGTGTGTGGTTAATGTACAGCCACTGGGCACTTGTTATGCTAGTGAACCATATCTGTGTCTTCCCTTTAGATGAGATTAGATTTCATGTTCTTGTCACTGTACCATACAGGTACCTCTGTGTGAAATGCACAATACTAAAAGTGACTGATGCTGAAACAGCAGTGATATTACGCTTGGTTTCTTAGAAGCTTGTGTTGCCTGGTGAAAGTAGGACAGCGTTTTAATGCTTTTTTGCTCACTGTTGTTTCCTCTAATGTTGGTCCCTGGAGGGTAAATAATAAGTGAAAAAAAAAGACAGTCAAGGCCAGGATTGCAACTATTGCTATCAGTGTGTTGGGGGTCTCTACAAAGCCACACAGAATGATGACGCCACTTTAAATGTCTCCTATTTCTATTTCCCAATGTTATCTATTAAATACGAGGAGGTTACCGGTGGATTTTCACGCTTTGCTGCAGCCGCTCTCGACCTTTCTCCTCTCTCCGTCTACTTGTTAATCAATTTACTTTCAATTTTCTTATTTATTGATCGATGCTGATGCTGCATAGAAGTGACTCCAGAGAGCCGAAACAGAATGGCTTTTCAATCCAGGAGAAAAAAAAAAATCAATTTAAAAGCTATTCCCTAAAGCTTTAGCCGTGTCTTTGCCTTAAACATCCTTGTTCGCTTAGTTGCTTATTTCACATCAACATCAAACAACAGCAGGTGATTGATGACGTTAGTTACTCTTGAGGAAACAACGTAAAGACTAAATCCCTTCATCAGTTTGCGACACCGCTGCTTTGTTTTGAGACTGCATGGAAATATGACATTTTTTTAATTCAAATTGCTTTTTAAAATGTCTGTATCTTGGACTGTCCATGGTCACAGTGTACAAACCAAGACCAAAATATAAATTCAACATGTCCTACAGCCCGATACTGGCTAACTATGTTACCACAATCAATAACTGCCATTTAATCTCCACTTTTGAATAGCACAGTGAGATGTCTTGGAATTGATATAACTGGAAAAACAGACGGTCGGCAAGTCTCCAAAGATTGGTACTAGGCATGAGGCATGAGAGCAAAAATAAATGACTTTTTCTCCTCATCGGAAGAGCTTGATATGAAAAAAAAAAAGTCAAGTGGTTGAGTGAAGTCAGAAACAACAAATAACTGAATGCTTCAGAAATTGGAGGACTCTGACATGACAAGATGCAAGAATTTCCGAATCTGTTCTTAATCTGATAAGTTATTCTATGTGATAAGAGGATGCATTTTGAATAGATGACACAATCATTGATCAAATTTATAAAATTCTGTGAGTGTGAGGCACATCTTCAGCTCAGTTTAGACGTTCCAGGTAAAATAAGGTTCCATTAAAGGCCATACTTAAGCATGTACAGTACATAAACATCATCAATCAAATAGCCCAAGTTATTGGAAAATGTACGCACTTAAGTGTCTGCGGAGTGCATTATTTGTGCTATGAACGGCACAATATAAAAACCACTGAGTGTTTGGGCTCCTTTTGATCATCTGTCAGAATTATTGATTCCAATAAATCCTTCGTAAAGTGCAAGGTGACTGAAAGAATCAATGAAGATGTGCTTACTGTATAGTGTCATATCTCATGTGCTATCCTGGTTGTCACCTTCACAGCCACCCATGTCATCACCTTGTCTCATCCCCTGCCCTCCCCTCCCATCCCCTCCCCTCGCCACCAGCCACACTCCCCTCGCCACTCACCCAAACTGGCGAACACAGACAAACTGAATGCCTCTTTTGACTGCTACCGCTCACACAAAAAAGGCATTAAATGGGAGCACAGATGCAGTAACCCGGAGGTACGCAATGACAGGAGTCTCGTCCGGCGTCACCCGCGTAATTCCTCTAACTCTCCTGGATAGACCTTATCACTCTCATCTCTACCTGCCGTTATCAATCTTCCCTGTGCAGCCTCAGCATCATTACACGAGAGTATTTCACTAAGAACGCCAACATAGATTTCACTCCTTTTTTTTTTTTTGCTGCCTTGCACCGGCCACTGCAGTCTGGCGGCACGCCAAGCATTGCCATGCAGCTCAACACTGCCACCTAAAGCATCAGTACCACCGCCAGCCAAGCCTGACCCACTGACAACTCTCTCACTCAGCCCCCACCCCCCGCCCCCCCCGTCCTCTCTCGCTACTCCCCCACTTCTGCTGCTCCCTGTATTTGTCCATGTGTGTTCTATTAGATTAGAACAGTTTGTTGTGTAGTGGTGCTTTATTAGCAGAAAAATTAATAAGGCTTTAATGAGAAAAAAAAAAAGCAGCATGGATTACGTTGAAATTTGAGGCTCATTATTGGCTAATCCTTTTTGAATTGGATGTGTATCAATCCCAGACAAGCCTCACTCAGTTTGTTAGTGTGCTTTGAGAGGAAGAATTTAATTCAAGCTTTGATGATGTGGCAAAGCTGACTGTAACATTCACATTTGCCACTGCGGCTGACTAATTGTTGCTTGCTTTTACTGTTTGCAAGTATTGAAAAGGTTTCAGTCTTTTGTGATATTACAATACATACCAGAACACAGAAATAAACACAAAAAAAAACATGAATGCAATCAAGAGTTTTATGAGAGGTGAAACGTCTGCTATTTTTTTTTTTTTTTTTGAGAATATGTACCTGTTTGTCAGGTTTGAGTAGATAGGCAAGAAAAAAATGTTTCTTTCACAAAGAACAGTGAGTCACAGTTGTTGACTTTTTTTTAACCAGTGATCTAAATCAGGTGCTGAATACACAAAATAAGGCAGCCACTCACACACTTTAAGTCCAACTTGAGCATACTTTTCATGTCCCAACCATTAGTCTTTGATTGTACCCCCAAAATTATGTAAGTGGTGGTCGAGTTCTTAACCAAATATATAATAAGTGGATGTTTCAGTTCATTTTTGTATCTTTAAGTTTGAGGAGAATTATGTGTGCTTCCTTTACTATTTTGTTGCATCAGTAACTTAAGTGTGAGTCTCAAATCTTAACTGGCACTTTAGCACTGTGGAACAGGGCAGTTATAGGCAGTACTTATAGACCAGTAAAAGTGCTCTTTTACCTGCTGTCTGGTGTGCAAGGGCCCCTTCGTCTTGAACCCTCCTTGGGAGCTGCACTCTGAGGCACTGAAGTGGTCTGAGCTTGTGGAGGACCTCTTGGAAAGGGTGTCACAGCCCCCGACGAACGTGTTATCCAGTGGGAGCTCCTGAATCACGTGGTGCTTCTTCACTGAAACCGGTGTATCAGCCTTGAGGTGGAAGGCTGATTGCGGTGAAGCAGATTTGTAGTGTCGGGCCAGGTCAGGGCTGCTGGGCTTGAAGGTGGTGGTAGGTGTGGCATTCCAATCAAAGCGTCCGATCCCTTGATCTTCCAATTCGGTGGGCAGACTGATGGTTCCGTTGATTGGCTCATGGGCAGGATCGTCGGGTTTGTTCCCCTCAATCGTGACAAAGTTCAGCAAAGAGCTCTTTGGAGATTTCCTTTTCTTGCGCTTTTTCTTCTTATTCTGCTTGTTTTCTGTATTTGGTGACATCCACTCAGTGCCCTGTTTTTTCCTCTGTGCAGCTTTAAACCTGGAAGTGTGACGGCAGCGCAACAGGACAGTAACAAATATGACAATTATCACCACTAAGGCGCCAGTCACAAAGGCTATCATTATTGTTAAATAGTCCCCGCTTTGATAAGTTTCACCGCTATCGCTCATGTTCCGGTCAATTGGTGTTTCCATCCTACGTCGGATGAGATCATTGATGAGTGTGTAGTTGCCAACAGTATCATTGACATAAAGGAACACCAGCACCAGAGTATGAAGGGATTTGGGGTATCCTAAATCACTGATGTTGACCACTAATCTATGCAAGCCCAGGTCGCTCACTGCTGGCTTTTCCTCCAGGGTGATATTTCCAGTGACAGGGTCAATCCTGAACAGACCCTTGTTGTTGCCGCTCACGATAGTATATTTGAGTTCAGCGTTCATCCCTGTATCGCCGTCTACTGCAAACACCTCTGCAACCACAGAGCCAGGGATAGAGGACAGAGGGACTAGTTTAAAAGATGTGTTGGAGGGCGGGTAAATGACAACCGGGGTGTTGTCATTCACATCAATGACATTGATGGTCACCTTAGCAGCCGAAGAGCAAGGTGGTCTGCCACTGTCCACAGCCCTCACATCAAAAGTGTAGGAGCTCTGTTGCTCCCTATCAAATGACACATTGGACTTTATCACACCAGAGAAAGGGTCCAGTATAAAGTTTTCATTGTCATTTGGAATGGAAAGAGAAACTGCAGCATTTTCTCCAGCATCGGAATCCGTCACAGTTATCACCCCAACTGTGCTGTATTTAGGAAGATTCTCCGAGACAAAAAACTGAAAGTGGTTATGTGTAAATTTGGGGTTGTTGTCATTTTCATCCAGCACAGTGACAATGACTGCTGCCTGTGTCTGGAGAGGAGGCGTCCCATTATCTCTTGCTGTTACAGTGAAAAGGAACCGATCCTGATCTTCACGGTCAAAAACTCTGGATGCAGTCAGAACCCCCGTTTTGCGGTCGAGATCAAAGAACGATGCGTTCGGTCCCAGCTGATAAACGATCTCTGCGTTTTTTCCACTGTCCTCATCCGTAGCACTAAGAGTGGTAAGGAACAGGTCGCGTTTGTTGTTTTCCATGACCGCCAGCTCAATGACGGGTTGAGTGAAAATAGGTGGGTTGTCGTTCTCGTCCTCCAGCCTCACTCTCACCAAGGCAGTCTGATTCAGACTCGGTTTCCCGGAATCAGAAGCCACGATTTTAAAGTTATATTCCTTGGTCCCTTCATAGTCCAGCAGTGCAGATGTCTCCAACAGATACTGGTTGTCATACACAGCTTTCAGATGGAAGGGCACATCCTTCTCGATGAAACAAATGACCTTGCCGTTGATGTCAGTGTCTTTGTCCGACACTGTGATGAGAGCTATCTTGGTATTAATAGGATCCTTCTCAGAGAGGAAAACAGTGCCATTAATGGGACTGATTATGTATCTCAGGTCTATATTGGGTGGATTGTCATTAACATCAGTCACATTTATTGAAATAATAGCTCTGGCAGGGCTTGGGCTGCCATCACTAGCCACAACAGAAAGCTTATGGATTGCAGTCTCTTCCCTGTCCAAAGGCCTCTGCACTGTGATTAGGCCAGATGTCGTATTCAGTGCAAACAGCCTTTTTGTAGCAGGTGACACCTGAGCCCCAAACACATATCGAATCTCTGCGTTCGTCCCTACATCTGCATCTGTGGCTTGAAGCTGTACAACAGATGTGCCAATAGGGGAATTCTCTGGAATGTGCACCTCCACCTGACTCTCCTTAAACACAGGTCTGTTATCGTTGACGTCCGTTACGGTAACTTGCAGGATGGCGGTGCTGGACTTCTGCGGGCTGCCACCGTCCTCCACTTTAATCTTCATCACATATGTGTCCTTCTGTTCTCTGTCCAGATTCTGCTGCACAATAAGCTGGGGCCACTTCTCCCCCTCGGGTGTTTCCACTATGTCTAAACCAAAAGCACTTTGCCCGTTGATCAACTCATATTTGTGGACACTATTTGGCCCGGTGTCTGGGTCAGTGGCTGAAGGAATAGCGAAGCGGCTGTTAATGAGAGTGTTCTCTGGGATGGAGATGTTGATCACAGGGGATGGAAACATTGGTGCATTATCATTTGTGTCTCTGACAATTATCTTGATCTTAATAAGCCTGAAATAATCATTAGGCAGGATGACCACTTCAATTTCAAAGGAGCACTCAGTGTCCTCAAAGGAGGGACCAGGGCATAACTTCTCCCTGTCTATTCGGTTTGATGTAGTGAATATCTCACCAGTGCTGCTCAGAACACGGACCAGAGGGTTATCTCCTGCCTTGGAGACGAGCCGGTACACAAGATTAGCACTTGCTCCAGTGGCAGCATTTGTATGAGAAATGTTAAGGTCCCTCGGTATATTTCCAATGAGCACATTTTCTTGCAGCTCCTCCCTGATGGGGTAGATTAGTTCTTGGGCTATTGATGGATCAAGCCAGATACAGGCGAGTAGGGCACCCAACAGGTAATAGTCTTTTAGATCCATGACAGAGGAAGTGAAGCAAATGTTTTTTTTTAAGAAACTGTAGTTGACAGGAATCTTCCAAACCTAAAAATACATGAAGAGCATCTCTTTAGTTAAACAGCTTTGCAAAGCAGCATGATGATAAATCATGTAGAGATCTATAGATATGATACTGATAATCATTATAAATTATAAATATTTATCAGTACATTTTTGCACGGCTATTATTATTATAAAAATAATAATTAATCAACATCATAACCCTGCATCAATCATGTTATTTGTGTGTGTTGCACCATTTGAACATCCTATGCATGTTATCCCACAATAAATTAAGTACTCTATCAATTTTACACACAAATTTAGAGCTTAAATTCTGCTTGGCATCAAGTGGTTGGCATCGCTGAAGCTTACAAAATAGGATCAGTCAAGATGTTTAATTCTTTGACAACAAAGCTCCATTCTTAGTTTTACTTTGCAGTCAAATGTGTAATATCACCAAAAAAAAAACAACTCCATTATTAGCTCATTGTCCTTTCATATTCCTCAAAGACATTGCTGGTATTTGGCAATTAGGTCGGGTGAAAACAATTTTGGAAAAGCAGCTTGCGTCAACAGTACTCATGTGTCATTTCACCCCACCCGTCAATTTAACTTCACTAATACGGAAAACATTTAAGTGTGTGACCTGCGGCTGTTGCGGTGATCAGCGTCTCATCCTCCTGCAACCAGGTGGTCAGTGGTTTGCGGTGTTTTCCATTTACACGTCTCCCCAAATCAATGCTCAGCTCCCGGTTGAAAAAACCTAGTTGCTACCTGTTAACGTGGAAGCGCCGGCGAGGTGAACGCAAGACGACCCACTTGTGTCCTCTCATGGTTCAAGTCCACCGAGCTCCATCATCACTCAAGCTGGCATGCAGCCACAAGCACGGAAAAAGAGATGATAAAGCCTGAAAAAAATGTGTAAAATGACCAGATTCGGTCCTCCTCGGTGTTGCAAAATGAGGCGAAAAAATTCAGCCAAGAGGCGTTCAATGTCACAGCAATGCGCAACGTTTACGCACCGCTCATCCTTGCGCTCTCACTGCCGGAGCTGAATATATTGCTCTAACTCTCGCTTGTCTATTCACAGGAGGGGTGGTGAAATACACCGACGCCCCCTCACCCCGCCGAACCTCAGCCATTGGTCAAGCCCGCATTCTTTCAGCAGTGTCGACACACGGAATAGGAACACGATTGGCCGGGAGCAACGTCACTTATTGCGGACTCGAGGGCTGTCCGCGATGGGATGCTCCATGAAGATGCTGCAGGCTGCGGAGACGTTTACCCATCATCCCAAAAGGCTTACAGGGGGGGTGATGATGATAATGGTGAGGACGACTGAGGTACTGTTGCGAATATTTTATAACAAAATAGTGAAAGTCCTCTCATAATGGCTGCCTCTCACTAGGGAAGCATCAAAAGCGTGAGCCAACCTGTAGGCTGTTGTCAGGTAGGATGCTCTAATTGGGATGGACACGCAAACGCACCAGACCGAATCACTTTCCTAAAAAAAAAACTATATATGGCATTTAACCTTTTTTTTAAACAATAAGACTTGCTAAAGTATTAAAGCTGCAATATAGTCACTTTTATTTGATGTCAAGACAGAGAAACTGTTGTCTAAGCATGTTTGCACAGGTTGCATATTTGTGTTGTGTCCACTGCACTTGGCAGCCTGCGGGCACTCATCAGCATTTGTTTCTAAGAAATAACCTTGACAGTTATCCCAGTCATCAAAGTCATACAGTGGCATGTGTGTGTGTGTGTGTGTGTGTGTGTGTGTGTGTGTGTGGAGGGATGCACTCTTTGTATAATGGGACAAACTGCCTTCCTTTTTTAAAAGTTTATTCCTCATTCTAAATGAATTAAGGGAGCAATGGTGTGACTTTGGTTTTGCACACGACTGCGGACAATCTGACTTGACAAGTTTCAACATCAACAAGAGAGGGTTTAACTGTGAAGCCGAGGAATCCCAAAATTACATGTCAAAAGTGACATAAGGTAACTAAAAAAAAAAGCAGCAGACTTAACAAAATGGAAATCAGAGTCAGCCATACAGATCAAGCCATCATTTAATTCCCGCCGTCATCCAATAATTACTTAATTCAAATGCAGTAGATAACCCTCAATTTCATCCATGGCTGTCTGCCTGTGCTGCTGCTGCTACTGCTGCTGTAGAAAAAAAGCAAGCTGCCTAAGCCAAAGGCTGCAGTGGGCTGTCATGGTGAACACTGCCATCTTCAGGCTGGCTTTGACACATACTTGAACTGTGCAGTCACTTTGACTTCAAATAGCAGCATCGCTGTATGCACCATTCAAACCAAAGCGAGGCATGATTCCAGAAGAAATGGCACGATTCATAGCATGTTAACAAAGACGCACAGTGAGAGGAGGTCCCAACGTTCACATGTGGAACCCTTTCTGTTGAGGTGAAGATCGAGGCGCATTGCCCTGTCAACAGTCCATTAGCACACCCAACCTGGTGGCCTGAGCCTTTTTTTGCCTCTGGATCCAGCCATCAGTCTGCTTTTGCTGTGAAGGAATGACCTGTCACTCCAGTTTCAAAACCCGACTCTATGCTATGTGGAGAAAAAGGTGACAATGTCATTCCTCAAGTAATGTGAAGGGGAGCTTTTGTTGATTAATTGAAAAACAAATCAAGGATTTAGTATCATCAAAAACAGTCCTCAAGAAAAGGAAATTGCACCTTCTAACTTGTCTTTCTCTCACTCACACGCAGACACTCACGTGCACATGACTCACAGGTGGGTGTCGAGCAAATGAAAGTGGTGGTTTGACTCCTGTTCCTCCTGAGACTTTGTTTAGTATTTTTTTTGACACGACAGAGGGGAGGGTAGAAAGCAACTCATGAATATTAGATGGTGAGGGTCAAGTAAGAGTACCAAATGGAGTCAAAGATATTGTATCAAATGTTTTTTTTTTCATATATATATATTTATATAGGACTAATAATTCTCTTTAACTATGCAAAGCAAGGGAATGCCCTGTTTTCTTTATGTTGAGCCTTGGCTTTTCTGACCAATTCTATTATTCATTATAAAGAAATCAAACAACAAAAACAAGACAGGACTGTTTTGGATGGGCTGTGTGGGGCATTTTAGAGGCTTCCAGAGGCCTGTCCAGCGTTCGGGTGTGGCCAGGGTGTTGTCACTGGCGTTGCCGTTGGTGTGACAATAGTATTCTTGAGCAAGAAACTGATCCCACTTCAGGCTGTGTGGCAATAGTGTCTTGATGGCAGAATTAGTACATTTAATATTTTCTAAAGAAATCATACCAACTTTTTATATTAAAACAATCAAGCGATACTTTTGTTAGATATTTACATTTTCCCTAATGAGATCTAGAGCTGTGTAAGTAAGTCTGCCATTACAAAGGAAATAGGGGAAGGTATTCATTTAACCATAAAGTAATCTGTCATTTATTGCGGGTAATTGGTTCTAGACCCGACCGTGAAAAGTGAATTTCCCTGGAGTAGGATCCCTAATTTATAGGGGTGTCGAGACGAGATTTCCTATTTGGAGTAAAGCTGTCTTGTGAGAACACAGCAACCAGACGCCAATCAGAGTGTGAACTATTGCATTGCGACTATGAATGATAATATATGTAACATGGAAGTGGCAGTGTGGCAAGGCATTATGCACAGTAAGTGCTTTAGGCACACCTTACATCCTACTCGGGGTTCCCAGCATCAGTGAGTAATGTGTGGATGTTTTTTTTTCCCATCCAATTGAAACAGCTGCTTGATCTTTTTTGATGTCCATGTAGAAACTATAGTAATTCTACATTTCATCAGAGTTGCTTAAGATTAGTCAGATCAACCCACGTAGCTGTTCGGACTTGTCTGCACCTCTTCACGCTCGTTAGGTTTGGCTGGGCACCAACTTGAAATGCTCCAGCGATCACTGCTTTCATTTCATATCACACCTTACACATAGACGAGGTCTATGTTAGCGACATGGTCCCTCTATTTAACAAGAAGTGGTGGTCATTAAAAGCGAGTGTTTCTTGCTTGAAGTATCCACCACGTGACACCTCCAAATACTACCATGCAATGCTGGTTTCATGTTGGTCTGAAAGCTGCATCAGCCCCTCCATAATGCAGCTTGACAGTCCTAAGAAGGCATTGTTTGGCCACATCACTCTCTCGCCTGGCAAAGACCTTGCCTTCCTGGCGAAACCAAGACAGTCTGGCTTGCTGAACACACATGGGTGTCCGAAGTGTGGAATGATGTCCATTTCTGGGAAAAAAATTAAAAAGAAAAGTGGAAAAATAGAGCAAAAGGTCATGGTGTAACCAGCATAAGCTAAAATATGGATACTAATAACTAACAAAAACCCAAATATTTATTTTTAAGTTTGACAAATTAATTGCCTGTGAGAAAATACATGTTACAAATGCATATTCTGACTTTACAGAATGACAGATAACAAATAAATGGAACTATTTAATAACAGTATTATTTAATATTTTTTTGTTCATTCATTCATTTTCTACCACTTATCCTCATGAGGGCAGCGGGCGTGCTGGAGCCTATCCCAGCTGTCTTCGAGCGGGAAGCGGGGTACACCCTGGACTGGTCACCAGCCAATCACAGGGTACATATAGACAAACAACCATTCACACTCACATTCATACCTATGGACAATTTGGAGTCGACCATTAATGTATCATGTTTTTGGAACATGGGAGGAAGCCGGAGTACCTGAAGAAAAAAAACGAGAACATGCAAACTCCACACAGAGATGTCACCTAGCTTTGTGGCCTGTGCGCTGACTATTATTTTAATAATAATAATAATAAAAAATAATAATACTGTAATGCAATATTTGTTGTAGTCAGCATGTAGACATTTTGCTGGTTTTAGTTTTGAGTTCAGTCTGTACAGTACACAAAAATAACAGTGTCTCTATAGTATTTCAAAACGGAAAAACACAAAAATATTTCCATCCCACCACTGTTTAGACAGAAAATAACTGAGAACTCAAAAAATGTAGACAATTATATCATTTTGGGCAATAATGATTTCAAAACACATCTGCAAAGCTACTAAAACTCGTTCATCGTCTCATTTTGTGAGTTGAGTGCCTCCTGACCCCCCTACTTAATATATTTCTAAATTTAATATTTTGATAAAGAATGGAAAACCTTCTACATACAGTTATCAGACTTTATCAGAGCGCTCTCTCGACAAGGAGTAATACTCCATAGTCGTATTTACATACATACTATTACCCAACATCGTAGACACAGTACAAGTAAATAAGCCATTTAAGACATAAATAAGATTCATGCTTGTGTGTGTTGCTATGCGGGGGTGGGGGGGAGTCTTTTGGGTGTGGCATGTTAAATGCAGCCCTACCAACATGTACAAATTTACAGTACTCAACAGCCATGAAAAAAAATCTGGCCCCTAGGAGGTTTATGATATTAAATAGCACTACTGTAACCACAAGAATAAACATATTGTTAAATCAATAACTCACTGACAGTGTCATAAGTGAAAGTTATTATCCGCCATATGGGAGGATTTCTGATACAGTATATATCCTGTTGTTGGACTTTTATTTACACCTCCTCATCGCTCCTCAAGGACATTAAAATACGCTAAAATGCCCTCTTTATCATCACAGGTTTCAAATGAGATTAACTGTCATGTGACCAGAGAGTCCAGGGAGCCTCTCGCTGCAAATGTACAGTGTTTGATGTCAGGTTTACCCATCTGCCTATTTAGTGGGTTGAAGTAGCTGCAGCTAATGTTGCTGCCAGTCATGCGCCTGACAGGTGATGAATAATGTAGTATGCTAATATATGTTCTAGGAGCTGAGGTGCACCTCCTACAACAACCTCACATTGCAGACAGAGCCTAAGGGAAAGGTTCAAACCTGAGGCCTTCCAATTCCCTATAGAGAAATACAGTCAATCATGCTGCTCACCTTCATTTGATTCTCACACTGATTTATTGACTTTCTCATGCTGTTGAATTGGTCGCATGAATAACACAAAAACAAACACGGTTCCCTTTCACACGCGTAAAAGGAAAAGGTCAAGCCGGTAATTAATGTATTCTCAAAATAAGTCTCTTTCGGAGCTGGTGCTGGAAAAAATGTTTACTGCGGAGAGGACAGTGTATGACCCATTCTTCATTGAGAGGAACTCTTCCTCGTGGAGATGCTAGCCAATTGGATGTTTCCACAACTAGTTGCTGAGGGTGATGACTACCTTTTTTAGCAAGACAGTGCTGCGCCACGCCGGCATCTCGCTGTTAGATTTATCAATGAGCACCTGAACCTAGATGGGTTGGTTTTGTTGGAAGCAGTGGTGGTTCTAGCCAGGGGGCCACATTCTCACTCCCCCATGCTACTCAAACATGCTCAAACGTCCACCACATGATGTGGATTAACCCAAGCGGAGAATCGAGGGGGTGGGTGCCACTAACATATTTAATTATTAATATTATATTAATTATATCGGAAGGTGGCATGGCGGTCTAGTGGTTAGCACGCAGACCTCACAGCTAGGAGACCAGGGTTCAATTCCACCCTCGGCCATCTCTGTGTGGAGTTTGCATGTTCTCCCCGTGCATGCGTGGGTTTTCTCCGGGTACTCCGGTTTCCTCCCACATTCCAAAAACATGCTAGGTTAATTGGCGACTCCAAATTGTCCATAGGTATGAATGTGAGTGTGAATAGTTGTTTGTCTGTATGTGCCCTGTGATTGGCTGGCAACCAGTCCAGGTTGTACCCCGCCTCTCGCCCAAAGACAGCTGGGATAGGCTCCAGCACCTAAAAAAAGTGGTAGAAATGAATGAATGAATGAATATATTGGAGACAAAGAATCTCAAACATGTTATTTCACTATGAAAATGTGAAATAAAAAGGAGGAATTGTAATTCAGTATGAGTTGGTTTTGCCTTCACTGCTGGCTGGGTGACGGTGGGCAATCATGAAGTGCTGTTACAATGTGTCAACAAAACATGGGAACGACAAAGTCAAAGCCATCAAGTGCACAATTTAGAAAGAAGAAGAAAGAAGGAGTGGAGAAACGTTTTAAAGCGTAAACCAAATGTATTTTTGGAGCACCTTTCTGCATTTGGGAAAAAAAAAACAGTTAAGTCATAACACCTCGTACTTTGGCATTTGGAAAAAAAAAACATTTGTTAACAACAGTTAAGTCATATCACCTCATACTTCAGTATGTGACAAAATTAAAATAAAAAAAAAAACTCTATTAGGAAAGCAGGAAGTGAACAAATGTAACAGTTACTGATTGTAAAAGTACCAGATGGAGGGGTAGGATTTAATAAGTTTTGCTTCTTCCTGCTCCTTTTGGACATGTGGAACTGTGAACTGATTATGTGATGCATTCAATTGTAATATGATGCATGTTCAAATGAAATAAAACCATTATCATTACCAGATTACAGTTGTGGGAGTGTATGTTGAGGTGGAGGAAAGAGGATCAGGGGGATTGTACTTGAAGGATTTGTGAACTGTAAAAATAGAATTTTACATTGTATTTGTGTTATATTTAGTATATTTTTGCTCATTTATTACAATATACTTTGTATCTTTTGTGACAATGTGTACCTTTTTTGGGAGCAGTTTGGTTACCACAACTACCTTCAACCTTGGAAGAGTCACTGAAGTTGTTTACATGATAATCCAGATATGCTGCAGATCGTCTAGACCGAATGCAACTATTGCGTCAATGTTGTCCGAGCAACCAAAGAGGAGCACTTTAATTGCCTTTAATGCTTCTCTATACCACATGAAACTAAGATTTGAAATCAGGGAGTTTTTATTTCCTGACGGAAAAAATATCACATTTTATTTCAAAATAATGGAGGTGTTAATAATCTATTGTAACAAAGTAAATGCCTCCGATTCAATTCCTCCATGCCAAACTACCGGAGTCACTGCAAATGCTGATGAAGATTTTGGCCTTTTACCTTTAAGCCCTCTCACAACACCAGTAATGACCCAGTGGATAATTGGCATCACACGTTACAGACCCTGAATACCAATCAGGCATTGCTGGATTAAAAGTTTACTTTACATTGTAGGGAGCCTAAATCCACTAAATGGATGTCTGACTAATTCGTAAGCTGGTTCATATACAAAACACAAATCAATGTTACAATCTAGCATTAAGATTGTTCTATGTTTGTTTCAATGCATGTATACACTGTTGGTGGTGATGGATTTTTTTTGTTTGTAGGTGCTATGTACAGCAGAATCCTGACGCCAACCAAATACTTAACAAGATAAGGCAAGAAATCAGGTGACTGGGCTGCAATGCAGTTGGCATTAAGCGTCCGTCATTATCGTAAAACCCTTTCAAAGTTCATTTTGTGAAGGCAGCACATACATCTACATTGACATTTCCAGTGTATAATGCCATTTCAAATAATCCTTCATTGTGAATATTTTAAAGTACCAAGTTGTTCGTAATACTTTATAAAAAAAAATGCTTCATCCAATGTACTACATTCAGAGTCACTGTAATGTTCCCTCTCCCTCTACTTTTGTCACCATTTTCCCCATCTTTTGTGGCACTTTTGAATTACACATTATTTTACCAACCGTGCACTGAAAAAGGTCAAACATTTCTTCACTCTTTTCCGACTGATATATAAGCCAGAAGCTCAGTGGTTGAAACAGAATCACGTCAAAGACTGTTGGAGCGAGTGAAAAAAACTCCTTCTCTGCTCAGTGACAGCCTGGTTTGACCTTGTGCTCAGCAAGAGAACCCGATAGAAAGATGCAAACCTATTTTTTTTTAATCTCTACCTTTATTTTTAATTTACCCAATACAAAGATACTGACTGAAAAAATGTTGCAGTTCTGAGGAGTGTCTTAGGTAAAACCAGCCAAATGAAAAGGCATTAGGCACTTATGTTAATGGGTTTATGTTAGGACTTGAAAAAGCATGGCCGATACTTGCTTCATAACACTGATCCCATCGGCCGATCAGCTCCGCCCCCACTGCAGTATCCAGAAAAGTCATGCCTACCATGTGTGGGGATTATTGGGATCGGTATAGACAGCATAAAACCCTGATCGGAACATCCCTAGTTTTATGGTTTTATTTGAACATGCATGCAAGTTACAATGAAATACTTTACATAATTTGATTCACAGTTCCACATGTTCAAAAGGACTAGGAAGAAGCAAAACTTATTTCATCCCACCCCTATCCGTTTCATCTGTTGCAGTACATTTATTAACGTCCTGTATTCCATATTTTACTATAGAAAAGTATCATACATAAAACAATAAATAGATATATCACATACGTATTGCATAGAAGTGTTTCAAGTTATGTTATATTTATAATGTGAGATTTCTAGGTTTTATGCTTTTCCAGCTTTTCCATGTAACCCTAAAGTTTTTTAGAAAGGGTAGTGTGACAAATTTCAATTCAAACAAAAAAAAATTTGCATCAAAGGTTTTAGTTTCGTAACAGTGCCACCATGTAGTGTATTTGTCAGAAAAATAATACCACAGCCAAGAAATACAAAGTGTGTACAAAGGATTGTATGTGTGAAAATTGGTTGACTATCCATGGTGGATCGTCTACCACATACTGTACAAGGTGAGACATAATGAATTTCTCAGCCAACAAAAGCTTTTACCATTCATTTCACACATACCACAAATTACCATGAGATAACATACAATTTTTAAGCAGCTGAGACACAAAACGGAAAATATCATGCTCGTGTTTCAACGACACATAGAAAATAGTCATTTGTTGCAGTCATTCGTTTCGCATGGTGTGATGCCTCATGAAAAGATGAAGATAATCATGTTTGCATGGTAAATCAGGAAAATGCACCGCTTTACATATTTCTTTTACACATTGTTGCTTATTGATGAAAGAGAAATATTTGTCCATCCACTCTTTTTTAGAACCAATAATACCAATAACCAAAAATACCAATAGAACTAATAATACCAACAGTACTCAGAGATTTGAATGGGCTGCCCCGAAATCCTGTATCAACACAGTAAATGAATAAATTTGACCGTTGAAAAAGCACATTATAGCACTTATAGCACATATCCAGGTTATTTGGAGACTCCAAATATCTTTGTTATTCTTCATATGACAATGAACTGGTTTTGGGGGCATAAAAGTACATAATTATATGTACACCCTCACTGGCGCTGACTGAACTACCAATACGCTGTTACTCTGAAAACGGTGGAATTGTAACAGCCCCATTTGCCGCCAGTGTCAACTATGATTGATCAGTGGGCCACACTGCTACTAAAATATGAGACATTACAAGTACATTTTTCATCTACTCGTGCATGTGCGACTGGTTAAAACTATGCGTTCTGCATTGAGTTAACAAGGGATGTACTGTAAAGAATTTACAAAATAGTCTGCAAAATGTCAATTGAAGACAGCTTGTGACTCTCCGAAGAAAAGTAGCTATTGGCTGTGCACCTTCTAATTTGCATATAATTTTCGTATAACATTCTAAAATGCTGTAGGAAAAAAAGCACAACCTTGGACTACAGACACCTTAATTAGCTTCGGAAGTACAAATAAAGTTGGTTATTAGTTTGTTGTGCTATAATTTCATAAAAATAAAATAACCTTAACATTTTTTTCTTGGCTAGCGCCCCCCAAAGTTCCTCACACATTGGCAATTGAGAGGTTTTTAAATTAGCAATTAACAGATTATGCTGTGTTTATTCTATGGTTCCACCCTCATGGAATCACGGCTTGAGAACTGACTATATACTTCCGGCTTGTGACTAGCTTTGGGCGGGGCGGGCTTCTTTTTGAGTCACCAAAAAACAAAAAAGTTGCGAGATTTAGATGTCAGTAAGGAAGGTTGGAATGTCGCCAGATGTAGAGATGAAACTGGCGCAGTGGAATCTCATTGCAGTTTGCACTTTTCTGCAGGGGTAGGAATGAACCTGTTATGTTCCACAGGGCAGGAGTCATCACTTCTTGTCCTGTGCTCTTATTTTGGAGTGCTGCACTTCCTGCTGAGGGGAAGTTTCAGCCACTTTACCACAGTGTGTTTGTGCACGGCTGGTGGCAATTACAATCAGTGGGGTTTAAAAGCCCAGCGTGGACAGGGTGTGTTTCCTCACCTGTGCTGTCACCTGAACTAAAGTGTTGTACCTGTTGCTCTGCCTGATTGTTGTGTTGTCACAGATCCCTTTTCTCTGTCGCCTTTTTGCTTCTGTCCATACTCAATAAAATTACTTTTATGTGCACCCTGCCGGTGGTGTCTCTGCATCCTGGGGGTCTAGCCACCGACAGCTTTGCAGCTTGTGACAGAACCAGATGCACATTGTAGACCAGTATATGTTACAGATAATGCATTTTTGTCAAGAATGAAACAAGTACAGCTCTTCATTATCCGTAATTGTAATGATGGAAAATCCTCATTATTTATTCACTCTTCATGATCTGTGATTGGCTTGTACATGATGCACTTGTTGCCTGCTTGTAGCTAACTAGCTATGTTAAGATGACTGCTCTCTGCGATGTAATTGCTGCCCCACTCGTGCACTAAAAATATATATATTTTTCTTTTGTATGCATGGCAACACTGCTACAAATAACTGCACGGCGCATATTAAAAGAGAAAGCGATGAAATGTTTTTTTTTTGTCATGTATTTACTGTGTGATCAACAGTGGTTCACAAGAGGCTTGCCACTGGAAAAACCAATGTGTGCGCACCACTGAGGAAGCCTGCCAACATCCTTTGCTTATAGCAAAGTTCATTTCGAGATAGTGATATGAAAACACAGCACACTTATTTGTTTTCAAATCTCCCATCCGTGTGAAATACTGTATGTAAACCAGGGATGTCCAAAGTGTCCAACGTCCATTGTGGACTGGATTTTTTATGGACCTGTGAACAGCATATTCCACAAACAAAATATTGAACTGGAAAAAATTTAAAATAAAGTAACTAAGAAAAAAAAATAATGTTCCGGAAGAGTTGATAGTAAAAAAGTATTACAGATCACTTCCACGCATATACAGTACACATACATACACAGTACACTTATAACTGAATGATGAACAATAAATACAGCAACATCTGATCAATCCATGTCAATTTCAGACTTAAAATAATATACTGATTAGAAGCACCACCCATTTCTGGTTAAACCACGCCCAATTCCGGTTTATGCCTCACCCATTCCGAGCACAGATTACAGATACAGATAATTTCGATTCCCTACAAGCTAGCTAGAGTTATCCACCTAGCGCCTGGTCCACTGACTTAACTGACTTATTTTACTGTGACAATTTGTCTTTAAAACTAAGAAGCAATGCGGTTTGTTCAAGAACTCGCTTTTGTCCCACAAAAGCTACTATGGCTGTCATATTCACGGGGGACATGCTAACTTACTCTTTTTGGGTGTCGCTGACACGCTAATGCTTTGTTGTTAGCATTACAATAATTATGTCTTGTCTTCAAAACACTACTTGTGTTTCTTAAGTTGTCTTAAGAGCCCACCGTTTGAGTGGATTTGTAAACAAGGTACAATATGAATGTTGCCAGTCACATTAAACAAAAATAGCTCCAATCTCCTTGTTTTCAAATTAGCTTCAGCAGTGCTGGAAGTCAGATACACCTTTGCTATCATAAACCCGGCCACTCAGTTTTTACTCTTTTATAATGTTCTGTTACATTTATACTTTACCAAACAAGGTTTCCCTTCCATTTATTTTTGGTTGGCAACCCTACCAGTTAATTTGCATATTTAATGTTATTATTGAATATAAATAACCGACATGAGCTCCCAAAGAAGAATACAAGAGAGTTCAATTATTTATCAGTAATACTGTGAAAATGAGAGGAAATGAGAGGAAACTTACGTTGTAAGTCCAGTTTGGTGTGTTCCCTGAAATGTTAAAGGGGACCTTTATGCGTTTTCCACCTTTCTAACCTATAAATGTGTTGTATTACCATATTAAATTATGTTTTAGACAATGAGGTTTGCGCATTTAGAAGTTTAGGATAACACTGAACGGATACAAACTGATTGGGGCCAATCACAGCAGAGTGGGCGTGTCTGATGGCGGACCATGGATGCAATAAATTAAAGCAAGCTTGGGCCCCATCTATTGGCATCCAAGAACCTTCTGGGTCTTTAAATCTCGATTTGAACATTGTTTAACTGATTCATTCATTATTGGTTTTAATTTTGAAGTTTTATAACGTTGTTTGTCAAAAACGCTATTCAGTCAGGTTGGAACGTATTAGAAGTGTTTTTTTTTTTAGTGTAAAACTTCCAAGTCAAATGATATAAATATCTGCGTGAAAAGAAATTGAACCACTGCACCAAACATGTGATTCAAAACACATCAAGTGTCTGGCAAAGCAGAAGTGTAAACACAGCCTTAGTCTATTGGTACCTCTGTCTTTAAGGTGTTGCAGCTGGTAAAGCTGTCTGGAGTGGAAAACACAGGTGCAGAGTTTTTATTTTATTTTATAGTCATTCTCGGATTTTATTCTCCGAGAGTGCTCCACAGGGATTTACAGGGATGTGTGACTGTAATTGCTTCCTAATGAGAGTCTTCTCCTTGCTAATTGAGGTTGTTATTGTCTGTTACAGCCAATGCTGTGTAAGTACCAGCATCAGCAAAATTTAACCACAACTGTTGACTAATGAATTGTGTTTTCCCATCAAATCACCCATATAAATGTACGAATTACATTATCCAGTACACTTGCATTGAAAATTGAAACAGACCACGTTCTCTTTAAGTAGCAGTGCTGCAATTCTATAGATGACATATAGATTGTTTTTCTAAGTATCTTCTCGTATAGCCTTTTACCAAAAAGAAACCAACAGCTTCATTTTAGAATCCTGAAATGTCAACATTAAAATTCTAATGAATGCCAGAAAAAAATGGTATTTGGCCATTATACTGTACTTACAGGAAACAGAAATTTAAATTTAGGTTAGATGTTCAAATAGATTAACATCTTTGGAGTCAGAGGTCACTGACACTCCTAAGGTACCCCTGGCGGACAATCTCTGCTCTAGTCCACCCCAAAGATGCTTGATGGGCTTGATCAATGCTCTTCCACACCAAACCATATAGACAACATATAGACAAACAACCATTCACACTCACATTCATACCTATGGACAATTTGGAGTCACCAATTAACCTAGCATGTTTTTGGAATGTGGGAGGAAACCGGAGTACCCGGAGAAAACCCACGCATGCACGGGGAGAACATGCAAACTCCACACAGAGATGGCCGAGGGTGGAATTGAACCCTGGTCTCCTAGTTGTGAGGTCTGCGCGCTAACCACTCAACCGCCGTGCAGCCTAAATGCCCTACAATCATGCAAAATATAACAAAATAATACAAAATACAAACTGCTCAGGAGGTTGAGCAGGTTGTACAGAAAGTTGGCGGTTTGATCCTCGCTGATCCTCGCTTCCTCTACCAAGTCGCTATTGTTGTTTCTGGGCAAGACTCCCCATGTTGCCTCCAGTGCTGAATGAATGTTTGGGGGTGGTCAGAGAAGCCGTAGGCATGAATTTGCAGGCAGGTTTCCATCAGTCTACCCCAGGGCAGCTGTGGGTACAGATGTAAGTTTACCACCACAAGCGTGCGAATGAAGAGTGAATGAATAATCGGGTCACTTCACAGTGCTTTGGTTGCCTTGAAAAGCGCAATATAAAATCTTCTTCTTCATAATTTATTTCAGACATGCATACTATGTTACATTAATTCATTCATTCATTCATTTTCTACCGCTTTTCCTCACGAGGGTCACGGGGGTGCTGGAGCCTATTCCAGCTGTCTTCGGGCGAGAGGCGGGGTACACCCTGGACTGGTCGCCAGCCAATCACAGGGCACATATAGACAAACAACCATTCACACTCACATTCATACCTATGGACAATTTGGACTCGCCAATTAACCTAGCATGTTTTTGGAATGTGGGAGGAAACCGGAGTACCCGGAGAAAACCCACGCATGCACGAGGAGAACATGCAAACTCCACACAGAGATGGCTGAGGATGGAATCTCTTTCATTATTATTATTATTATCAGTTTAATAGGAAGTCTTTATATTTCATGCTTCAGACCTCCATCTATTTATTGAAATCGGGTTGCGAGGTCAACAGTCTAAGCCCAGACCCTCTGCCCAGCTACTTCATCCAGCTCCACCAGGGCAGATCCAGAGGCATTCCCAGGCCTCCAACATCTCCTTTGATTACTTTTGTATACAGTGAACACTACGAGCCTAGATATTAGATTTGATTCTTACGCCAGCTAAACAAGTGAAAAGACTGCATATATACACTGTTTACCATACAAATCAAAAAGGAAAGATAAAAGTCACAAGTGCACAAGCAATGCAAAAGCCCATCAAGCAGCGTTGGCACAATGAGGTCCTGTCAACTTGTCGACTGAGCAATTCTGATCATGACTGGTGCATTGAGGCATTTATATGGCTTCCTTCCTGTCTGTGTTGTCTCTGCCAGCCTTGTCACGGCTAAATGATCAACGGTAAATGACACAAGGGTTCCTGACAGGACTGTTGAAATTATTCACTCACCTTGATAGGAAGCTGATTACTGCTGCTTGTTCGACTGCATCATGTCTCATCTGATGCGGTTATTGTAAGTAAGCCATGCATCCTCAATTCAAAGCAGGGAGGGTAGGTGTGTTTGTTTTTAGTAGTTCCTGATGATCTTCCTTATGAGCTAAGTATGTATGAGTTAGGGCGGCACGGCTGTCGAGTGGTTAGCGCGCAGACCTCACAGCTAGGAGACCAGGGTTCAAATCCACCCTCGGCCATCTCTGTGTGGAGTTTGCATGTTCTCCCTGTGCATGCGTGGGTTTTCTCCGGGTACTCCGGTTTCCTCCAACATTCCAAAAACATGCTAGGTTGATTGGCGACTCCAAATTGTCCATAGGTATGAATGTGAGTGTGAATGGTTGTTTGTCTAGATGTGCCCTGTGATTGGCTGGCCACCAGTCCAGGGTGGACCCCGCCTCTCGCCCAAAGACAACTGGGATAGGCTCCAGCACACCCACGACCCTCGTGAGGAAAAGCGGTAGAAAATGAATGAATGAATGAAAATACGAGTTAAGTATGACTTATAACTCCGCCTAGTACTCCTCAGCAACCGATCGATTGGAGCAGCCATATACTATATATATAATAATATATAATGAAATATGTGGATGGATGTGTGATGGAAAGAATTTAGGTTGGGGTTGTGATCAAATCTTACCTTTTATGCATTTCCACACAGTATCAGCATTTGGGTCCAAAGATGAGGTTAAAGGAAAACAGGAAAAATACAGTATAGTTGTCTACTATGATGCCTTCAAGGGCTGTCTAATAAAGTGGGACCACCACGTGCCGAAACCCAATGAAGCAAAAACAACATAAACATACAAAAACTGGAATTTCTCATCATAGTTTCTTTCTCAGCCCGTTTCTTCCCAGTGGTTGGGGATCCCATAGAGACATAGACTTTCTTTATTGTCATTGCACAATAACACAGCAGTGAAATTGCTAACGAAATGTCGTTGCCTGTCTCCCATGTAATAATAAATAATAATGTGGAGAATAAATAATTACATCAAATATGAACAACAATGTATAGCTTAAACAGTAATTTGTACAAATAATTTAAATAATTTAGAATAAATAACAATTATTTGGCATTAAGCAGTCTGATGGCCAGGGGGAAGTAGCTGTCTCTAAACCTGGTAGTTCTACAAGATCATCCACCAGGACCTGGTATGCAAGTTGGAGTCGCTGGGCCTCAAGAACCTCTCTTTGCAACTGGCTGCTTGACTTCCTCACGAATAGAACCCAGTATGTCAAAGTGGGCAACAACACATCCAGTGTCATCTCCCTGAACACCGGCTCACCCCAGGGATGTGTTCTCAGTCCCCTGTTGTTTACCCTGATGACCCATGACTGTCACCCCAGATACAGCAGCAACCACATCCTGAAGTACGCGGACGACACAACAGTTGTGGGCTTCATTCAGGACAACAACGAACTGGCTTACAGGGAGGAAGTGAAGTCAGACCTTCTGGAATGGATTAATGATACTTATATATTACCTGCCATACTTGCCACACCCGTGTAAGCATCCAGCCAGATATTCTTTTTGTATCTGCATTCACCAGGTCTGGCTATACCACCATTTGCCATAATTCTAGCATTATTTTCACTGCTGCAGTCTGCATTCTGGATTCTAATCCCAACCACTGCAATGCTGTCTGGCAGACCAAACACTTTCCCTTCCCCAGACGAGCATTAATATGCAAAATACAGGTGCTCATCTTTGTTGAGCAAATGCAAGGACAAATTCATCTTGAGAATACAAAAAACAAATGCATGTTGAAAAGTGTTGCCTTTATTCTTTACAGTTAATATGTTTAATATTTGTACTTTTTGCTCTGGAAAGTAAACATTGTTTTTTTTTTTGTTTTTTTTTTGTTTTTACCAGAAATGGGGTGGCTGCAGCAGTGGAAAACACATGATGCTATTATGCGAAATACGCTTTAAGATGTTCTTCAGGAGCCTACTAATCTAATCTGTTTTTATTAAAGTGTGGGAGGGCAGAGGGTTTATATATAAGGAAGTCCACCCCTCTGTGACATCACAAAGGGGCAGTTTTACCACAGCTTTTGAAACCGAGCGTTTTGTGCCATGACCAAATTTCTTTTAGGGCTCACTTTGAAATGCGCAAACCTCATTATCGGAAACGTTGGCATTGTTTAACACGAAAATAAAACATTCTAACTACACTTATGGGTCAGATAAGTGGGGAAAAAAGCATGAAAAGTCACCTTTAACAGAAATACAGTGAGCAGCCTAAGGGTTATTGCACTTTTTTTGTTGGTCACGCTCCATACAATCTTTTTTGAAATGTCCGTCATCACTCATTGCATCCATAAAACTTTAGAGGGCAATGCTTCCTAACACTGCATTTGAACTATTTACTATAGTATGTAATGTTACTAATCGCAAGCATGTAAAACTAGGCTATAAAATAGATGCTCTATCATTGTAATTGTTTTTTGTTTTTTTACACTTCCATTAAATTGTGAGTGCAGCTAGAGGACCCGGTGCTGTAATTAAAGTCATAGTATTGCTCTAACATTTGTGATAGAATAAAAGCGGCATCATTGTTTGTGTTTGAGCACAGATCAGCACAAAGCCCCTTAAACATACTCTGCTTTCCCTACAAATCACACTCCTGTGCCCCAGCTGTGATTTTCCATCTTTTGGAGGCTTAACTCTATGACTTTGTGTATATGGTGTTTTGGATCGCTCTGCCACAAATTAAATTTGAATTTTTCCATAACAGGTCAAACATCTTACGAGAATAAACACAACACACCATGAAATTAGATTGTTGTTGGAATGGCCTGGGATTTAGATACAAATTTTGAATTACAGAAGAGAGTTTGCTCTCAGATCCTTGCTGTGGCTGACTGGGCTCTATAATATTGAGCAGAAAAATATCCTCCCATTCCCTGGTACACAGTATGTTTTGGGCTTCAGTGAAATCAAGCCTCACGTCAAGTAGATATGACTCTGTTTGAGATGATCACCTGAAGCTGGGGGCATGATTGTTATCAAAAAGTACAAAGCTAAAGTCTGTAAAGGTTTGGGCTATGGGAAATAAGAGAAAGCTACATTTGTTTACAGTTCAACAATGCTTTAGGCATTTAAGTGGTTGGAGTTCCTGATTCCCTACCAGCAAAAGAAAAATATTTTAATCTGTCAGAATAAGTGGCATTTCACACTCAATTGTTTCAATAACATGGGCCAGTACGCTGTTGAACCAGCTGAAAAACTGTTGCTGAAGCCTGATGCCTTTCCAATGTTACTTGGTCGTGTTGAAGACTAGAGAGCAAGCAGTAATTAACAATTCACGAGTGCGCTAACTGTGTTTATTTTGTGTAAGCAATGGAACAAAAGCGGTTGGTTGTGTAGCATTATAGAGTGCGCATACATTGCGCAATTGCTAATGGCAATTTCCCACCACAATCAGTGGGTCTACCCAAAACACTGGTAGTCACGCAAAAAACGTGTAATTACCACATTACATGTTACTGATGCTGTAGGAAAAAAAAGATACTTACCATTGAGAATGTCAATTGGACAGTCCAAGGCAAGCACCGTAAACCGTACCCACAAAAAATGGCCACAAGTATGTGTTTCATTATTTTGACTGCTAGTAAGCAACACATACAGCTCTATGCACGCTACAGAATAAAAGACCATGAGCAGTAATCACTGCTTATTTAGCCCTGTAATGAATCCCCCTACTATTATTCTAAGATTCGTAGATTCGATTTATTAAAAAAATATGGATTTACTTCCTAAAACTGACACATAAGCTATGTTTTACTAACAAGTCACATCTCGAACACTTACAGTTGACACCGCCGACCAGTTGCAAACACCAAGAAGGCCAAGAAGTATTATATAAGTATATAAGTGTAAAGTGAAAGTATTGTGTTATTAAGAATATTTATTTTACTGGCAGTGATGGCCATTGACAGCTATGAGCTTTTTCTTTGCACACTAAAGATGATAGACAAGAATTTTGGTTTAGCAACCAATTTGGCATGAAAATCCACATTATTATTCTAAGATTTGTAGTGACAATTTATAAAGACGGCAATAATTAAACAACAGAAGCACTGTGACTTAATTTTTGCTTGACTTAAGATTGCTTGGCAACCTTATACACTTGCTACAGCCTTGCACACGTAGGAGAGACACACACAGATTGACATGAGCTAGAAAGAGACACATAGCCACACCACTGATCCATGTAGAGGAGGGATACCACCCCTGTGTGAGTGGGACCCGAGAACAGGATACCAGAGTAGGCATTTCCTAGTTTGAGGCTTTTCCCTTACATCATGACATGTACTGAAGTCCTGCACTGAGCTCTGTGGCATCCTCCAGACAATTACTTCACTAAAGTAAAGATTTTGAAAATAGACAATATTGCCTGACTGATCTTTTCCTGGGGTAAACAAACTTGTACCTTTTCACGTACAGAGCAGTATACAAACCCAATGAAGATTTCCCTTCATGATGACAACGGGTAATGGCGAGCTGTACTCATTTCATCCTTGTACAGCACTGCACTCAGCAAATTCAGCAGTCTTTACTTAAGAAAATGTTAAATAGTTGGATTCGTACAGAAAATACATTTATACCATGGTTCAAGGTACAAATGTTAATAATAATTTTATGTATTTTTTTTCATTACTCCAGATCAGGCTTATCCTTACTTACCTACCCTGACTGCATGTCACTGATCAGCTCAAAATCTAATCACAGGCTTTTTTTTGTTAGTTAGTTTGATTTGCATTGTTTAGGTTTTCTTTACTTTGTGGCCATATCCAACTGACAGGTGGGCATATTGCTAGGTGAGATTAAAAATGCAATTTGATTCCAGATGAAACAGGATCTCATTTAAACATCAGTTTTCATGCTGCAATGGGTAGACAATGTGGAAGAAGCAACTAATCATTCCGTCGGTAAACTAAATGACTGAAGATTTCAAGACGCACTCAATCATAAATCATATCGGCAGTATTGTTTTTCAAGAAAGCTGACCTGCATGATTTAAAATCATTTAACGCTCTTGTGCCACTGTCACATGGAAGCTGGGATTCTTTTGTAAAGGGATTCACATATTATCAGACTGATATAACAATGGTTGTTGCATGACAGATGAGGAGCCCGTTCTGGACTTTGCAGCGGATGCCCTGGGTTCAAATCTCCACTAGTAAGCATCATCAGTATTCGTCAGTAAGGGCATCCGGAATTTAAAGGGCTCAAGCCAAAAATCAGTATGCAGATCAAAAAAGATCCGCTGTGGTGACTCCGTAATCAGGAAAAAGCTGAAAGAAACAAACAAAAGTTGCATGGCAGATGTGAGTAGAAACCGAGACAAATATTAAAGCAAAGCCAGCCCAAAGTTTCAAGGCCTTTGCCATTCTAAAAATTCATCAGACTCAAGGTTCAGGTGATATACAATTGAAGAAATTATGCGCTTGTTTTCAGAAAGCCACTTCTCCATGAAACATCACACTGAAGCTTTCTATGCCCTGCAGCCAAGGAAGAGTTTTGAAATGGTCTTGCACATTTTACTGTGCAAGGTAATTAAAACAAACATAATTAATACTTAATTTGAGTAAAAGAAATACGGTTAGAATTTGATGGAAACCTTTGTGTTGTTTATTTTTCATGCATTTTTTGTTTATTAAGATTTTTCATGTGTATTATTGAAGCAAGATGGGTGATAAGGCAATATTTCTCAAACCAAAGCTGTATAAAACAGGATAAAACTGGACATGTCTTCCCATGACTGCAGCTTCTCTATCACCCTTCTACCTGATTTACAGGACTTTAATGCAATTCAACTATTCCAGAATTAAAACTGTTAAAATATAACAAGCAATGATTACTTTGTTCAACCAAAGCATTTATCAGTTCCAAAATACTGACTTCTTCTGCAAGAAGATGTCAGATTCTCGCATGCCAGGTCACCGTGCAATAGGTTATGACATAATCGTTGCAATATCCTGCCCTTGCTGGGTTTGGTCATAACAGCATGGGCGGTTTATTGATTTATTTTTGTTTATCTTCATACAGCATAGAAAGCAGGATTTTCTGTTATAAGGCTGTGATGCAGATATTTTGTGGCATTTCTAGGTTAATGATGCCATGATTTTGCCACAAAGCACTCCATTCAAATTGCTTTTTGATTTTGCTTTCATAAGAAAATAGCATATTTTCATGATATTTGGGATTTCTGTGATAATGTCTATTGTTTCGCCAGCCAAATGTTGACCAACATTGACGATGTTAGCTGCCATTGGACTGACGTTGCAAAAACTCACCATAGTCTCGCCATACATTTGTCATGGCTTGTGTTGCAGAATTCAAACTTCAATCAAAGCAGTATAGATAAACTGTCCTCTAAAAAATAATTGCTTCTGAAGTGTAAATATTTAGTGTAGTGTAACTTACCATTGTTATCTAGCATTGACTTAATCCTCTTAATAGTGGCTATTCACCAGAGCTATGCAGGTTATTACTGGAATCCTCTTCCACACGTCCATGATGACACGCTCCTCCACCTTCCTTCTGCTTGTTGATGCTGTCGGTGCTCAGTTGGGTTCAGGTCAGGAGACATAATTGTCCACTCCATCACTTTCACCTTCAGCTTCCTCAGCAAGGAATTTGTCATCCTGGAGTTGTTTATGGTCTTGTTATCATGTTGGAAAACTGTCATGCTGCGGAGTTTCCCAAGAGAGGGGATCATGCTCTGCTTCAAAATGTCACAGTACATCTTGGAATGAATGTTTCTTTCAATGAACCAAAGCTCCTCAGTGCTAGGAGCATTCATGCAGTCCCAGACATGACAGTCACTATGATAACATGATAATATTTGTTCCATTGTGTGGACTGTTGAGTCATCTCATAATTGTATAGTAATTTCTATACAATTGTGAATTAGTATTATCCTTCAAAAGTTATACCTACTGTGTATACATGTAATATACATTGAAAAGTGTGGCGTGTGCTCACTTTAGTGAGATACTGTCCATCATAATTTGAGGGAATTAGAATGTCTGGTCATTATTATTCATTCATTCATTCATTTTCTACCGCTTTTCCTCACGAGGGTTGCGAGGGTGCTGGAGCCTATCCTAGCTGTCTTCGGGCAAGAGGCGGGGTACACCCTGGACTAGTAGCCAGCCAATCACAGGGCACATATAGACAAACAACCATTCACACTCACATTCATACTGTAGAAATCCTCCCCCCGAGGACTCTAAGTGGGTTTCGAATAGAGGATAAGGGAATCTCAAAGAACCAAATCACAGAATGAGAACCAGATTATTTATTTATTCCTGACAACAATACCTAATACAGACGTCCGGGCTTATCTGCAGTCCCTGTATGCCTACAAGTAAGCGGGTCTTATTACAGTGCAGCTGCAAAAAAGCACCCTTCCTTTCTCTGCCCGGCCTTTTATACATTCGAGGCTGGAGTCCTGATGCTGGAGTCCTGGACCAATCAGCTTTCGCCACTGCCCTTGCTTGAACCGCTTTCATGGTGTTTCTCCTTTCGTTTGTTCGCTGTGGCATCAATGCATCTTTCCTTTGCAGGGGCATCAAGGCTTCTGGAACATTCTGCTTTTCCTTTGTTGCAAAGCAAGCTGTCATATGCGTACTCGATGTTTCCACTTTAAATGTCAGATGTCACGTTAGTCCTCTTTTTTTGTGGGTGCGTGTATCCTTTAGTATATCTAAAGTATCCATTGTATTTGTGAGACTATGTGTTTTGCTTTTATCTTTAGCTAACAAAATTGAGCAAATACCTTCAATACCTATGGACAATTTGGAGTCGCCAATTAACCTAGCATGTTTTTTTAATGTAGCAGGAAACCGGAGTACCCGGAGAAAACCCACGCATGCACGGGGAGAACATCCAAACTCCACACAGAGATGGCCGACGGTGGAATTGAACCCTGGTCTTCTAGCTGTGAGGTCTCTGCGCTAACCACTAGACCAGCGTGCCGCCCTGGTCATTATTATATGTACTGTATTCATAATGAAATACTGAAAACATAATTTTCATGCCACCCAGAGTCAGAGCAAAGTAAATTCAAATAAAATGTATTTGGTCACATAGTCTAACATGGTGGGGAAAAAAAGCATAGAAAATTGTTTAAACTGCAGTTGAATTGGAGGAGAGAAATAAGCTTATGAAGTGTGTGCATCACTTGTGGCTGGCTATGTGAAGAGTGGGCAGGCCCATAACTGGCAGCCCTCCAGTTGTCACACAAACAACAAAAGCCCCTTGTGCTTAAATCACACACATTAGAATTGCCAGCCTTATTCTGAGGGAGGATGCTGCCAGAATGACTGCAAGCATTCTTAGTCCCCCTCTGTAGATGTATTTTTCACAAATATGTTCACACATTTACAAAATAGATTTCACACTGACTGTATATTGTTTTCATCGACAGAACATAGCTAGAAGTTAATAGCTTGCACAACAAACATAAAGCAGACTTGGAGCTTCCGATGCGAACATCTCTGTTGCATCTGTGCAGTCCTGCTCCACCAAGCATCAAATGTGCAAGGTTTCACAACAGCCTCTTCTCGCCACACTGCTGCAACGAGACCATCAACATATTTCACCAGCATTTTTGTCCTGCGTGTAATTCAACTTCACTGCCACATGCAGAAAATATCATGAACTACTTCATGTGATTCGATGAGCATGTTTACGAGTTTGGAAAACATTAGCCAGAACAGCAGGCTTTTATTGCGAGTTTGAATTATCTGACCAAAGGCACCCTAATAAAAAAATTATTACGTTTGATTAATGTTCATGTTAAAGGTTAAATAACTGTTAATAGTTATCCTCCCTATCTGTGTGGAAGTGGTAAGTTTTTGTCTATTTAAGTTTAAAGGAAATAACTTGAAGGCTACCGTTTAGGTCGCTAGCTCTCTAGTTTGAGCGTTAGCATGTGTCTCAAGACCCTGCAGTTGCGCAATATGTTGTAAATAAAAAAAAGTATAAATGTGACTATAGTCGTGTTTTGTCATCCCGAATAAAAATATGTGCTATGGCGGAATACACAGCCATTGACCACAACATTAGATACACTTGCTACACCTCTGTGTGACGCTTGAAACGCTGTTGGGGAGCAATAGTCAAATCACAAAAGGAGCTTAATGTCAGCTGACTGATGTCATATGACATCTACAAAGTGATGTTTACGCGATCAACCCAAACGTCCTTGGCAACCTACCAGTAGCTCGCAATCAACATAATGGGCACCCATGCGCTAAATCAGGGGTCTCAAACACGCGACCCGTGGGCCAAATGTGGCCCGCAGGACACTAGTTTGAGGCCCCCGCCTTGATATGAAAGTTTAATGTTAGTGTGGCCCGCGCAAGTTTGATATGGATGCTGTATGGTATCATGTACCCAGAAAAAATTATTACGTTTGATTAATGTTCATGTTAAAGGTTAAATAACTGTTAATAGTTATCCTCCCTATCCGTGTGGAAGTGGTAAGTTTTTTTCGATTTAAGTTTGAAGGAAATAACTTGAAGGCTACCGTTTAGGTCGCTAGCTCTCTAGTTTGCGAGTTAGCATGTGTCTCAAGACCCTGCAGTTGCACAATATGTTGTAAATAAAAAGAGTATAAATGTGACTATAGTCGTGTTTTGTCATGTCTACAGGGCTCTAATAATGCTTTGTTCATTTTAATCTGAAAAAAAATAATTTGTCTACCCACCAACTACATGTGGTTTCTTAAGTTTTTATTATTTGCCGTTTTATTATTATTATATTTATTTATTACTGATTGATTGATTTTCTTTATTCTTGATTTGTTTATTTATTTTTCCTCTTATTTTGTGCAGAAAAATAACAGTGGAATGTTTTATCAGAGCTTTTATTGTAGAAAATCGGAACCAAAGCACTGAAAAAGTTTGTATATTTTTCTGTTTTTAATAAATGCGGGTTTTTTTTTTTTTTTTTGGAAAACCTGTTGCGGCCCAGCCTTGCCCAGACCCTAGCTCCAGTGGCCCCCAGGTAAATTGAGTTTGAGACCCCTGCTCTAAATTGTCCTGGTGTGAATCAGAAACCAAGTAGCCCCTATAAACGAGGGATTATTGTACCCTGTCTCTTGCCCAAAGTTCGCTGGGAAAGGCTCCAACTCACCCACAATACTAATGAGGACAAGTAGTATAGTGTAGATTAAAAGTGTAATTAATACTGAACTAATACTATTAATAGTGTGTATTTTATAGAAGCACAATAGAATGACCATTAATTTATAATTCCAGCGCTTCACACAATTATTTGAAATGGAATGAGTACACGGAATGAAAGCAGTTTCTAATGTTTATCCAAAGAATGGCCTGATTTCATACTCGGCATCCCAGATCTGTCTATGGTAGGTTGTGATTGGGAAAGCTTGGGAGGAATGAGGACGATTTGGCTTTTGATGAAATATTTATGATGCAGTACAGCTTTGATAGTCATTATGTGAGAAACACAACACTGAAAGTACGCAATTTATTGATATAAGCTTATATCTTTCACTTTAAACAGTTACCCCGAGCTTAGAAGCCCATCCATCCGGCCACTTGTCCTCACTCGGGCAGTGGGGGGTATGCTGGAGCCTATCCCAGCTGTCTTGGGACAAGAGGCGGGGTACACCCTGGACTGGTCGCCAGCCAATCACAGGGCACATATAGACAAACAACCATTCCGTACCTTTTAGTGTCTGCAGTTAATTTAGCATGCATACAGACCTTAATCAAAATCTTAAGACCAGTTGAAAAATTTGCTAGACTATGAACCTTAATGAGTTCTAAGTAATTTAATGTTCTAAGTAGAGGTACAAAAAGGGAGAAGGGGGTGATACAAAAAAAAAAACTGAAAAATGTTGTTTTTCACATGATCAAAAGTTTAACACCACAGGCTAGACATAAAAGCCAAACTCTGCTCAAAAGTCTGACTTTCTGTCAGGCATTCACATGGCCATGCCCTCCTGATGGGTAAAGCTAAGAAGCTGTCTCTTCTTGAGCGTGGTCGGATGGTGGAGATGCATACGCAAAGGCCTCTCGCAGTTTGCCGTTCCTGCTGAGGTTGGACACAATAAACTACATTCATTCTACATTTTTGAAAAGATCTTGAGCATTACAGAACAAAAAGTCGAGTGGTAGATCCCAAAAAATTACACATGCGCTGAGCCGGACGATCCATCAAGTCACAGGGCGGTCCTCGACCCAAATTAAGGTCTTTACTGGTGCCAACTGAAGTACAATAACCATCAGACAGCATCAGTGGGAAACAGGTTTCAAAAACCTCCTTTAATGCCGCAAAACTGCCCGTTTGACATTGAAACTTCCAAAGTGAAAAAATATTCTCTTGTGACCAATATTAGATCCCACCTGAGATGTTTTCTACTCGGAACAGTGGATGGGGGTCCATCATGATCTGGGGTGCTTTTTCATTCAGTGGAGTGTGGAATGTGGAAAGAAACCGGAGAAAACCTACGCACACACAGGGAAAACATAAAAACTCCAGAGATGTTAGGACGTAGATTCAAGTGATCTATGACTAGCTTACACATAACATACATAATAAAAGGTTTGATTTATTCTACAAAAATATCATTATAATAATGACACAACGGAAGACCATTCATTCATTCATTTCTACCGCTTTTTCCTCACAAGGGTCTTGAGGGTGCTGGAGCCTATCCCAGCTGTCTTCAGACAAAAGGCGGGGTACACCCTGGACTGGTCGCCAGCCAATCACAGGGCACATATAGACAAACAACCATTCACACTCACATTCATACCTATGGACAATTTGGAGTCACCAATTAACCTAGCATGTTTTTGGAATGTGGGAGGAAACCGGAGTACCCGGAGAAAACCCACGCATGCACGGGGAGAACATGCAAACTCCACACAGAGATGGCCAAAAGTGGAATTGAACCCTGGGCTAGCTGTGAGGTTACGCTAACCACTCGTCCGCCGTGCCGCCCAACGGAAGACCAATAAAACAATTCATTAATTCGTTCATTTTCTACCGCTTTTTTCTCATGAGGGTCGCGGGGGTGCTGGAGCCTATCCCAGCTGTCTTCGGGCGAGAGGCGGGGTACACCCTGGACTGGTCGCCAGCCAATCACAGGGCACATATAGACAAACAACCATTCACACTCACATTCATACCTATGGACAATTTGGAGTCGCCAATTAACCTAGCATGTTTTTGGAATGTTGGAGGAAACCGGAGTACCCGGAGAAAACCCACGCATGCACGGGGAGAACATGCAAACTCCACATAGAAATGGCCGAAAATGGAATTGAACCCTGGTCTCCTAGCTGTGAGGTCTGCACGCTAACCACTCGACCACCGTGCCGCCCCCAATAAAACTATATTCTACTGAATGTATCTAAACATATATGAGTCCAGGGGCATCCTCTGCATGTTTTCTGTTGTTTTTGTATTCCCATATTTTGTCATTTTAATTAAGTCTCTGTTGGTTTTGAACATTTCCCGTTCATGTTAGTCGCATTCTTTAAATGTGAGGAAGAGACCTGAGCAACATTCAAACAAACACAGCCAAATGCCAAACGTCCACCTACTTAATCTCATTGTGAATGTGATGGAGTGATGATGCCTGATTAAATGTCTCATTAACGCAGAGATGGGAAAAAAAAATGGAAATGGTGTCTCTCTCACAGCCGAGTGTATTTGTCCAACTAATATGTGTCCTGCACATCTGAAGGCCTGTTAAGCTCTGAAAGCTGATATCACCTGTCGCTGTGCTGTTTGCTCGAGTGCTGTGCACATAAACACACCTGTCTGGAGATTCCATGGAATTCTGATTACACCCTCTGTCATTTCTCTGGGACTTATTTATCCCATCTCTGACATGATGTTAATAGGCTGAAAAAATGCTTTGTCCTTGCGTTATTAGCCAACAGTTTCCTTGCGGTCAACGCTTTTATGTTTACCAATTTGGATTTAACCTACAACGTTTATTATTTTGCACAACACACACATATGTACGTATATATATATAAGTCCTCACACTCATTCTCTTTTGTCTCACTCAAAGCTGACAGAAGGAAGCCATCGATCTTCATGAGGTTTTGATACACATCGTTTCACCTCCTGCAGTACCTGCTTTATCAGGAGATTGGAGGAGAACGGATGACTGATCAGACTGATATAGCTTCTCTCGCATTTCAGTGACAAGCAGCCCCCACCTTGCCTCTCTTTCCTCATTCCACTTCAACCTACTTTCCTCCACTTCTTTCACCCCCACAATAGGGTGATTGAAACGTTAACAGCATAAGTCTTACATCTTAATGTGTAGCAAGTAAAGCCAATGCACATTATTTCATACTGGAAGTGAATAAAGTATTTATCTGTCTATTCACCTACAGCGAAACAATGTTGGACTAATGCTGCGTTAGCACAGTCGTACCTTTCCTGGGAACATTTTACACGGAAAGTTCAGCACGTATGACAAGCATGACTGCAGTGATCTGCACGGAACACTTCCCCTATTTTCATACGGTTGGAAGACGTAGTCTACACCCGGCATGATTCTATGCACACGCTCTCGATAGCAGTGTTTTTCCACCTTTTTTGAGTCACGGCACGTTTTTTTTACATTGGAAAAATCTTGTGGCACACCACTAACCATAAATGTAACAAAATGTCACCATGACCTCACATGTGCATCAATAAGTCTAATCGGAGGAACAAGCTAGGTGTTGCCACACGGACCAATATTCCATTGCTCTGCCAGTCTTTACACCACAGACACTCACAGTAGCCACGTTTTTACATGACAAAATTTCTCTTTCCAAAGGACCTTTCGGGAAACAATGGTATCCATGGAAAGGAATATTCCAATCTCTTGTCTACATGCACCGTGAAAATCAACCAGGATAGTCAATAGGGCATGCCCAGTAAAACGTAAACATCAACATCACGTGATACCGGCTTCCCCAAGTTGTTTTCACTTGTTGGAATAACTCCGTATTGCCAGTTTTTCGTCTGTCCAGTCTTGAAAAAAAACAAAACTCTCAAAAACAAACTTTGCTTAGTCCAGTGCCGATTGCTGGCCTCCATTTTTAAAAGTGAAGAACGTCTGGATCTGCGTGTTACGTCATATCTGAGCATGCGCTGAAAGAACGCACCCGGGATAAATTTAACCAGGAAAAGATCAAATTCAATCTTCCTAATATTTTATAATTAAACTCTGGACATGTTTTATATAGATATATATTTTCTTTTTTAATAAAACTGGACTTGTGAATAAAGTATAGAAGGGTTTAGATTCTGTTCCACAGATGGCGCTAATGCACACGAAAAGCTACTTGCCAACCGCCAATAAACAACAGAATAAGAAGAAAAACACCACAAAGAAGAAAAACGCACCCTGACAACTTTCCGTTTGAGCGGGTACAAGATACCTCAATCGGATTGGTTAAAGGAATATTCCATCCCAGTTCAATTCTTTCCGTTTGAGCAAATATACCAAATGCAATTGGAATATTTGGGTCCATATATTCATGGCTATTGACATAATATTTGCAAATGATGATTAATCAATGTTAACTATAAAAAGTGATATTGGATAATTCCTCACGGCACACCTGATGGTTTCTCAAGGTACACTAGTGTGCCGCGGCACAGTGGTTGAAAATCACTGCTCTATAGCGTAGCCGCCGCATCAAAGATAAGGCGATTGTTCCTTGCAGTTTCTTAATGACAGTCGACACAATTCAGAATGTAAAGCAAATACAAAGAGTCAAAATGAATCAAAAGTCAAATCAACACTTTTTTCCACTGCATTCATGTGCATAATAATAATAATAATAAAGATGTGCAGTTTAATCAATGAGCAGCCAAGCTACGAGTGTCAGCGTGTGTACCTCATAGCAGTGTGGTAGTGATCATGCGTCTTTCTGAGGATGAACACAGAGATGTGTTTACGAGTGGGAGATACAGTGTGGAATAGGCACTGCTGTTGACGAGTTTAGGTCGCAATCTAGTCATTAAAAAGCATCAAGACTCTGTCTGTCTGACTCTGTAAGGACATTATACTGTGCATTTGTCTGCGGTTGTCTTAATGAAAAACGACTTGCAAGAATGATTTCAAACAACAGAATTGATAGAACGAGTAACCCGGTTGTGGCTTGAATGCCCAAGTCCAGTACAAATGTCTTAATGTGAGTATGCCCTGATTGTATGACAGTTTGTCTATATAAGAAACCATCCAAACAGGAAAAAAAAACAAGATTTTAAATAATATTTTGCTTAGAAACAGGTCAGCTTGATAAAATATTTCATGAATATTTCATTTCCTAAAATGGGTAATTTCCTTTTCTGTAGCCGGTAACAGTGAGCTGATATGACAATAGAGAAAATTGGGTACTTGAATAGAATAAGATGTAGTGAAAAGGTCACATAGCAGGTTAACTTGTCATGAATCCCAAATAGGAGGTAACCTTGTCTGGAATGACCATAAAACACGGCCATGCGTGTTGACAAACAGGCTATATGAAATGCAAGTTACTCTGCGTGACCATGATACGAAAGTCAGCGTAGCACTGCATGTGACTGATTTAATCTCACCGTAGCAGAATAACTGTTCCACTGCTGATAGCACTGAGATGGAATGATTAATTTCAGTGATTGATCAATCTCCTCCACGGGCCATGCAATAAGAGCTAAAATTACAACAGAACAAAATGAGTTCTATCTTTCTTCCCTGTAAAATAAAACATTATATTGTTTGTTTTATTCATTAATTCATTCATTTTCTACCGCTTTTTCCTCACAAGGGTCGCGGGGGTGCTGGAACCTATCCCAGCTGTCTTTGGGCGAGAGGCGGGGTACACCCTGGACTGGTCGCCAGCCAATCACAGGGCACATATAGACAAACAACCATTCACACTCACATTCATACCTATGGACAATTTGGAGTCACCAATTAACCTAGCATGTTTTTGGAATGTGGGAGGAAACCGGAGTACCCGGAGAAAAAACCACGCATGCACGGGGAGAACATGCGTGGGTCAGATGGCCGAGGGTGGAATTGAACCCTGGTCTCCTAGCTGTGAGGTCTGCGCGCTAATCACTCGACGCCGTGCCGCCTTGTTTGTTTTAGTCAACATGTATTTGCAATTATGATAGTAACAAGTACATTCATTCATTCATTCTTTTTCCTCACGAGGGTCGCGGGGGTGCAAACAACCATTCACACTCACATTCATACCTATGGACAATTTGGAGTCACCAATTATTTAGCATGTTTTTGGAAAATCCACGAATGCACGGGGAGAACATGCAAACTCCACACAAAGATGGCCGAGGGTGGAATTGAACCCTGGTCTCCTAGCTGTGAGGTCTGCACGCTAACCACTAGATCACCGTGCCGCCCGTAACAAGTACATATAAGACATAATATTCAAAGTTACGTCCAAGAAGGTAACCAAATGGAGTTGAATGACATATAGATATTTGCAGACAGAGATGAAGAATGCATGGAAGATGTTTTGTTTATCCACCTAACAGCTTGGAGCGCTTCTATTTTTAAACGTTGTTTATTACAAGGATTACAAGTGATCAATTACAGAGCATTATTAGCGTTGGTGGGCAGATTGTGTTATCACAGGACAGAGCCGGTCTTGCTTTTTGCCTGCTACTGTTTTTGTGCAGTATTTAATGTTTATTGAATCATTTCATGCCAGCAAGTGTAGTAGTATTTCTTTTTTTTGTACAATAATTTAATGTTTAGATGAAATGAAAGGCTAAATGAAATGTGCATGTAGATTAAAAGAGCTGTACTTGATTTCATACGTAGTTATATGGAACTTGCATACAGCCAAGCTCTACAGAATCATCTTCAATTTCAACCATTGCTGTGACTGCTGGATTTGCATTTTTGAATGCCTTAAAAAAAAATCATCATAACAGTGAAGGAGATGTGAATGTACAGTATAAGCATTTATTGAGTTATGCAAACATTTGTGGTGTATTGGAGTGCTGAAATGCTTTTTCGCTTGGTTAAAGTTGTTTTTCACGTTGATCTCCAAATTAAAACTCATTTAATCTAAACCCAAGAAAAAATGTAAACAAAATTCTTATCTAAATCTAATCTAAATGTATCCCCTCCCCGCCTCACCATCATTGTCATCATCCCCACAACTGAACTGCCTGAAGATGTTTTAATATTACATGCCATCCTTTTGGTTTTAATAATTGAAACTTGAACCATTGATGTTGATTTTTAAGCTTTCAACTAGCTTATGAGCAAAAAAAACCACAGCTGCACTGAAACCTTTATTTTAATTTCTTGCACTTCAGTACCCGGTTGACATGGATTGAGCCAAAACCTGAAGCATTAAACAATATAAATACTTTTTAATACTCGTATTTTACTTTGACCCGTTGCCATCCATCCATTTTCTATGCTATTTATACTCACAGGTATGCTGGAGCCTATCCCAGCTGTATTCAGACGAGAGGCGGGGTACACCCTGGACTGGTGGCCAGCCAATCACAGGGCACATATAGACAAACAACCATTCACACTCACATTCATACCTATGGATTTGGAGTCCTAGTATGTTTTTTGAAATGTGGGAGGAAACCGGAGTACCCGGAAATAACCCACGCATGCACGAGGAGAACATGCAAACTCCACATAGAGATTCGTGAGATGCATAGAGATTCAAACTAGATCCGTTACTGTGGTTTAAATCAAGAAAATGAGCGGGGCGACAATAACTACCAACAAAAATATTAGGGGAAAACAATTTTCTGCTTGAATTAGCTGGCATTAATTTCAGCCATTTAGAACAGCAGGGTCTTGCTATTATCAGCAAAAGTGAGCCACAGAGTGAAATTAGTAGGATGCTAAATGGAGGATACGTTTAGGAAAAGTGTTTGGGAACTGATAAAGGGCTCGGGGAGGAAAAGAGAGCTTGGCAGAGGTGGGGAAGCCAAGCCCTTGCAGGTGGCCCCATCTCCACCCAAACGTGCTGGTAATAGCTGCCATTCATTATCGATGTGCTACTGCCTGGTGTAGGACCAAGTACCCCATCCATCCCTGTCAGCAAGTGGCATGTCAATGACAAAACCTTAATTACACCATTAATTAATAGAACGATTTTTTTTCCAGCATGCGCTCTGTGCCTGATGTTCGCTAAGCCTCCTCGTGAGTGATTGCTCATGGCACGATACCATTTAGTTTACACAAGTTCACAGAAAAAAACATGTCATTGAAGTGGTATCCCAAGGAAGGCTTAGAGAAGCCCAGCAGAGATCTATTGATTGACAAGATACAGACAGAATGTGGCTGATTGTCACAAAAAGTAACCTTTTTGTTCTGTTCTGTTAGCCCTCACATTCCCTGCTTTAGTTTACCAACTAATAAGTGAAATACCTTTGATATAATGTAAACGGTAAGGAGCAAAATAAGTTATGCCTAAAGCAGGGGTCTCAATTTACTTGGGGGCCACTGGAGTTCGGGTCTGGTTGAGACTGGGCGGCATCAGGTTTTCCAAAAAAAAAAAAACGTATTTATTAAAAACAAAAATCTTTAAAAAACGTTGCTTTGGTTCCAATTTTCTACAAGAAAAGCTCTGATAAAATATTCCACTGTTCTCAAATATCTTACTTTTTATTTTTCTACACAAAATAAGATGAAAAATAAATAAACAAATCAAGAATAAAGAAAATCAATCAATCAGTAATAAATAAATAAATATAATAATAATAATAAAACAGCAAATAATGAAAACTTAAGAAACCACATATAGTTGGTGGGTAGACAAATTATTTTTTTCAGATTAAAATGAACAAAGCATTATTAGAGCCCTGTAGACATGACAAAACACGACTATAGTCACATTTATACTCTTTTTATTTACAACATATTGCGCAACTGCAGGGTCTTGAGACACATGCTAACTCGCAAACTAGAGAGCTAGCGACCTAAACGGTAGCCTTCAAGTTATTTCCTTTAAACTTAAATAGCCAAAAACTTACCACTTCCACATGGATAGGGAGGATAACTATTAACAGTTATTTAACCTTTAACATGAACATTAATCAAATGTAATAATTTTTTCTGGGTACATGATACCATACAGCATCCATATCAAACATTAAACTTTCATATCAAGGCGGGGGCCTCAACCTAGTGTCCTGCGGGCCACATTTGGCCCGCCGGCCGCGTGTTTGAGACCCCTGGCCTAAAGCATAAATCAACAAAAATACAAATATAAAGGCATATAAAAGACACATTTAAAGGCATCAACAAGGTATTCTACACTAGTCAGTAGGTGTCTGTAAACCTTAATTGCAGTTATGAATTATCTCACAACACGCACAGTAATCTCTGATAAAAACAGCGGATACTATTGTGGCCGTAACCCACGGCAAATTCATCTCAGAACCTCTGCTATCACTTCCAGTGACCCACTCACTCTGCTCCTCTGGGGAACACATTTATACCAACACACACAAATCATATTTATGTCTTAAATGTCTTATTTACTGACATTTACTGACATTCTGTATGTTTAAATAAAGATGCTATAAAAATATGGACTGTTGTGAGTAAGCATGTCAACATACAAAATGAGCAGGGAATTACATAATGACTTCCAGGAAAGCAGGAATGTCCAGTCTCCACGATGAAGTGTAGAGAAGCTGGCTGGTTCCAGAGCAGTGACCAGTGTCAAGTCCTCATCAGTCACAAAGGAATAGCAAGCCAAAAGATGAATAAAGCATCAAATCTCTGTGGCAGCAAAAAAAAAAAAAACACATTTCTGTGACTGTGCAGAAAGCTAAGTTAGGACAGTGAACAAAGACCAGCTTTATAAAATCCTTATTATTAATACACTACTGGGAATGGTGGTCTACAAAGTAAATTGTGAAAGGATTATACAGTGATCTAGCAGAGCGCCACAGGCATTGTTAACCCTTTGAGTCCGACAAACACATCATCATTCATGTGCATTCTTCTCTGCTGGATTGTTGTCACAGCACTTCAGTAAGTTGGCACTGAAACATTATGACGTTCCAGACTATGCAAAAAAGTTTTGGTTCAATTTCATCATACTGTATACATGTAGTATACATGTGTACATGTAGTTATGAAGTATTATCCAAATTCCAAAAGTAAATTCATCAATCATTGTTTGACCCTTCAATTATACATCTTGTATAATTCTATAGCAAATCTTGTAAATATAACATCTAAGTGTTTGGACTTTTAAGACTACATTTCAGAGACAGGTGACCGTGCAAATGTGCAAATTTGTGTTAAAAAAAAAATACAGTAATCTCTCATTTATCGTAGGGTTAAGTGGTTCCTGAACCAACCGTGATTAATTAATTTCCGCAAAGTATAATCTTTTTCAACCTTCTAAATATTTTTTTATGTTATTAGAGCCATTTAATGAATGAAACATGAGTTAACATCCCTTTAGTTACCTTTACAAAATGTTACCCAATATATTAGACATAGTAAGAGTAAATAAGCCATTTAAGATGGTGTTTCCAAACCTTTTTTGTCATGTGTGTCCCCACAACATCTTTGCCATACCATGAGTAACCCCCTCATTCATACTTTTACCAAAAGTAAAATGTAACACAAGTGTAATGATTTTGATGCAATTGTGCCATAGGTTATTGTCTCCACAAGTGTAACAGTGCTGAATTTAACACGCCATAAAGGCAAATATATTTTTTATGTAGTTACTCTTTTACCCCAGGAAGTGGCAGACATCTGTGACTTTCATATAATTAACACTTGTGGGTGTGTTTTGCATCAAAGTTAAGGAAATTAATTAGATTAAAATGCCGCGGACAAAGGAGCACACGGCTGTTGGCGGCAGGGCGTCTGCCTGCTATGATAGTCCACAAAAGCAGCACATTTTGGAGCTTTACCATGTTGTGGGTTGCAGGAAAGGACATCCCGGTAGACTCACGACGTACATACAATGCGTGAATGAAACAAAAAAATAATAAAATATATGGAGAAATAGCAACAGTTGCGGGAGAGAATGCACGGTAGTAAATAGCAGCAACTGTGTTCAAGATACCGCTGTAAATGATGATGATGGCTGTGTTCGTGTAAGAGATGACAAAGAGTATCACAAGTGGAGTTTTATCTCGGCATGAGTTTTGGCCCTAACCATAGCACATATTTTTATTAGGGATAATTGTACCTTTGGTCAGATAATTCAAACTCGCAATAAAAGCCTGTTGTTCTGGCGATCAAGTCCACCGCTATTGTCTCTCACCAAACATTACAGTAACTTTAATGAACACCAGAGTAGAATACTACATACTGTATCATACACATCGTCTTTTGAATGCCTTATATTTTTATGTTCATTTAGATGATTTTATACCTGAAAAAGCTTAATTTAGGCCAAAAATATGTACTATTTTAGTGATATTGGCACCCCTGGTCAATAGCAATCATCATAAATAAATGCAAAATGTACACTTCATCTATGTCATCGGTAATGACGGATTTCACTCATGGATGATTGGAATCTGCAGCATAAAACCCTGATCAGAGCATGAAATTTTGAGTTCAACAGAAATCCCATTTAGACATTACAACAAATAGTTTTGAGTGGAAAAACAACAACGAATGAATGGTTGGTGAATGGTTGTTTGTCCATATGTGACCTGTGATTGGCTGGCGACCAGTCCAAGGTGTACTCTGCCTCTTCCAGACAGCTGGGGTAGGCTCCAGCATGCCCGCAACCCTGGCTACGATCAACCAAACTATTGCAAACACCTTTCAGTATGATGCAGGAATGTTTTTTTTTATGTTTAGGACGAATACAAGCCCGCTAATAAACTATGATAGCATCAATCAAAATGCTGAGTGAGTGTATGGAAACATACAGTAGAGGCATATACTGTGGTGATGCAGATCAAGAAGTACACGCATGAACATCACTCACAAGCTGCAGAGTGTACTGCATGATTCCAATAGCTGGTAATGGAGTTTGTGTCAGTTTGGTGCATATATGTTCCATCATTATCATAAAGTGTGCATAGTTTGTTAGACCTGCTCTAGCGGGTGCTATTTTGTTGTTGGATTTTCCTATGTGCTCCAGCCGATTTACCGCACTATGGAAGCAACAAATACTCACAGGTATTGTAATAGATTGCAGCAAGTACCACTGTGGCTGAAAAAGCAAGCCTTAGTCTTATCTCTGTCTTAGAGAGCTGCCTCTTCATTATAGTGTGATCTGCATCATTATTGCAATAAGCACACAGGATAATCGCAACTCATTACTTATGTCTGATATTAATGGGGACAATATAAATAACCCCCCTTGTGTATGAAATAGTTAAGTGAGAAAACACATTGCCCCTTATCTTGCTGCTAATTTGGTCTGGGAAAAGACGGGGCTTTATGCCGCTACAGCCTGAGAGAGTGAATATATAAACATGCCTTATTGATCCTTGGAGTGGTTCTGAGCTGCCCCTGCCCGTGTCCATGACCCTTTAATGACACAAAAGATCTCATCGTATGCACAAGCTGGATGCTGGAGATGTTTTATTGATAGACAAGACCGGACGGCGTGTCGGTTTGTGCACACTTTGCAATGTGTGCAAAAAGAACATGAGCACACACCAAAAGGAGAGGATAGTCGTGCAGTTCCACACAGTACGGCTGACTGTGTGTGATGCTGAAATCTGTCTGATCTTCCTGCCCGGCCTCACCCTCTGTGTGTCCTGTTTGAAATTTCTGTTTGATTCTTTGCCGCGGAGAAGAGGCAGTCATTAATACACTGCAATATCTTCATGTCCTTTGGTGCTGAGGGAATGCTTTACCGCACCCCTCCTCCAAAGTTATGTAAATCAAAATGTGCATCAAAAGCCATTTGCCACATTAAGCGCAGCCGACAAATATAGTATGGGTGCATGCAAGCAACCTTGACGAGCCTAAAACTCCCTATTGCATTTCAAATTCCCTAACCTCATTTGAAAGTCAACCGTGCTTAAGAAATGGAGACATAATCAAGCAACTTGCTTTGAAAATCAATGAATTTGGCATGTTTACTTATGAATAAGAAAAATATGCTATTTGTGTCGATCAGGTATATCGAGCGGAATAATGTACTTTATAATGTACAACAATTCTGATTTTGTTAAATAACTGCTTAACAAATGAGGTGTTCTTTGATTGCATGCAAGTCACTTCCTGGAGGGGTCTTTGTGAATAAAAACAAGTAAACAACCTTGTGGGGTTTTTTTTCTGCATTGGTAGACAAACGTCTGCTTTATGACACAGGAAACCAATTTCCGAGATCATAACAAGAGTGCAAAAAGTCACTGCTTTGATACCTCATCAAGAACTGTAAGTCTGGCTATAAAGTATCTGCCCCCTTAAATTATGTGCCACCGCAGACATATTTCTATAAATACGAATAAAGTATTTCATTATTTGAGTGACAGCAACACTAAACTATTTCTGAATAACTTGTCTCAATTCATGTGCACTGGAGGAATCCATTCAACGCCGAAGTATGTCTGCATCTGTTATTATGGCCGAGGTGGAGCGATGCATCCTTTCTGCTTCTTTGACCACAAAATGTGCTCCATCCATTTATTTTCTATACCGCTTCTCCTAACGAAAGTTGTGGGCATGCTGGAGCCTATCCCAGCTGTCTTCGGGCGAAAGGCGGGGTACACCCTGGACTGGTCGCCAGCCAATCACAGGGCACATATAGACAAACAACCATTCACACTCACATTCATACTTATCGCCAATTAACCTAACTTGTTTTTGGAATTTGGGAGGAAACCGGAGAACCTGGATTTTCCATGTAAAAAGTACTACAAGCGTCCCTCATATATTGTAGAAAATTGATTCCAAACCCGATTGCGACGAACAAATTTCTTCATAGAGTTTCCTTACTTGTAAAAGAAATATTTTATATTTCTAAATATTTTTTAAGCAAGATAAGAGACATCTAAACATTAAATAACACTCCTATGGTCCCATTTATACTCCCATTACCCAATATAGTTACATAATACTAGAAAATAAGATATTACGCTACATGTAAGATCTTATAAATGCCTGATATTTGAGTTTTAGTCATTTAGTCATTTTAAGAATTGAAGCTGATATTTCAGTTCAATTATTGTTTTCAATAAATTACTTTTTCAAAGTGTTTTTTCTCAAACTCCCCCTTCTTGCTTTGCATATTGTGGCTTTACTTAAAAACTCATTAAGATCCAAATGTGCAAATTGTAAATTCTTGCTAAATGTGGCCATTTATGGGCCTGTGAACAGCACATTGTAGAAAATGTAACTAAAAATGAAAGTTGTAGAAGAGTTGATGCTAAAAAACTGAGTCTGACAGATCACTTAAACACATACACAGTACACATATAGCTGAATAATCATGAATATGAAACTTCTCATCAATCCATGTTAATTTCATACTTAAAATAATGTACCGATGCCAAACATGTTTCACATCCGGTTTATGATGTGGGCCCACCGCCCACTTCTGGTTTACACCCCCGTCATTCCGAGTACAGATAAGGATCCAGACAATTTTGATTGGTGAACAGATACATTTATATTTTGTTGTGTTGTTTTATCGCTTCACTGTAGGTTTTATGCTTTCTTTGTATTTGTATGTATTTCTGTAATGTAAAGTGCAATATAAATACAATTTCTTCTTATTATTATAATAGTGTACATCCCAAAGTCACTTATTACAGAAGCACCTGGAACCAATTAACAATGATAAACAAGGGATCACTGGAATATTACTCATATTTAGTTTATCAGCTGACCATTTTACATTTGTGATTTGAGGGTGTGTGATGGAAGGGTGGATGGGTAGGTAGGTAGGTAGAAATAATTACTTCCGTCATCATTTATAACCATAGTTGTTGGATAGAACTATGACATATCCTCCTACACTTATAGTTTTTTTCAACAGCGTGTTTTATTTATCAGTCTCCAAAGACAATTTCTTTCTGTAAAAAGTTTGGGTCATGGGCCCTGTAGAAGATGCTTACTCTTTATGGCCATTCACTCACCACATCTGTTCAGTCAGTCCGCACCTGTCAGCCTCCTCCCACCAACACACCTGCCACACCCACTTATGTGGACCTGCTGCACTCGCACACCTGCTTCCTTATGCGCTCACTTTACCTCCATTGTTCCTGTCTGCTGTTGCTGTTGATGCCTAGTTCATATTCCACTATTCTGTCTACACTGGATTTTGACTTCAGCCGCTTTTGTTGGAAATTAGAACAAATGTCATGTTTACATATTGTGTTTTATTTTACATACAGTAGTATTATTTTTGATTACTGTACAGTATATATTTTGCTGTGTAATAATATATGTTCTGAATTTTGATTAATTTTTTGTTCTACTTGGGTGTTGTAAAGGACCTCAAACAATGCACAACGATGAGCCAATTGAAGAAACAATACAAGCAGTTGATGTTTGCTAAATACAAGGATGAAGAGTCTTGAACCAGTCATGATGTGCTATATATATATATCACTATATTGACACTTACTATGGTACCCATTATGTCATTGGATGCTCATATCACCTTGTACTTTGGTACGAGGTGCATTATTAAAAAAAAAATAATAAACTGTATAATGGAAAGCAGGAAGTGAACAAATGTAACAGTTACTGATTGTAAAAGTACCAGATGGAGGGGTAGGATTTAATAAGCTTTGCTTCTTCCTACTCCTTTTGGACATGTGGAACTGTGAACTGATTATGGGATGCACTCAATTGTAATCTGATGCATGTTCAAATGAAATAAAACCATTACCATTACCATAAAACACATATAATTGTTGTAAATGTGATTGGTTACTCTTTGTATGTCAAGTATGGCACAGAGCAACAGCTTATTTGACCGTGTTACAGTGATAAATCGCTTAAGAATTGATTTGTTTTTTTATTGTTGTCGTTTCTGCATTTTTTTGTTCATTCTTATGATGCATCAACAATACTGGAAGTGGAAATAAATTCATTTTACTTTATTTGTGCATTAGCGTCAATCTGTTTTGTTGTTATTGTACTGAAAGCACAAGACAGAAACTTTATGCGAAGAAAATGGCGTGTTACTGGTGCAAAAAACAAAAAACAGCTACGAAAAGCAACTGAGCTGCCCCCTTCAATGGGGTAAATTATACATATGATATCCCAAATATTAAATTTTTCATGTAAAAAGTGCTACAAGTGTCCCTCATATATTGTAGTAAATTGATTCCAAACCCGATTGCGATGAACAAATTTCTTCATAGTTTCCTTACTTATAAAATAAATATTTTATACTTCTAAATATGTTTTAAGCAAGATTAGAGATATCTAGACATTAAATAACACTCCTATAGTCACATTTATACTCCCATTACCAAATATAGTTACATAATACTAGAAAATAAGATATGCCTGATATATGAGTTTTAGTCATTTAGTGATTTTAATAATTGAAAATGCCTAATTTGACTACAAGTGGCATAGAAAATGACCTTGATTTTGGATCATATTTTCCGACTATGTTATTCTATATTTGCACCTAGTTTGTTTCGTGACAGTTTGACATTAATTTCCAGACAGAGGGCACTCAAAAGGCAATTCAATTGGAATGTCAGTTTGAGGCCATTGAAATGCTTGAAAACATTCCAATACTACAGCAGATACAAGTGCAAATATTTGACCGTAAGAATTAATATATGCAAAAAGGGGATCATTAGGAGACTAGATTGATGTCAGAGTTGGCAATTCCAAGGTTTGATTGATTGCTGGCATACTGTATTGCCCAGGCTGAGGTGATTAATCCATCTTTGCGCAAGTTCAAAACCTCTGTTGCTTGAACGTGTTTGCTTTGCCAGCAATGCCATCTAATGTAATTGTGTGACTTTTTTTTTTGTTTCCGTTATTCTGATTTTAATTACTCTTTAAATACTGTACCCTTGTCATCACCGATGTGTATAAAAAGTGTGAGGTAGCGAGAGTATGGCAGGACGCCTGTATGACTTGTTAACCTTGCGTTGTTTATTAAGCATTACATATATGCATCGGTTGGCTGTCTTTAACCTCACGTTGATATTGATTTGAAAAGGGAAAAAAAACAGAAAGATTACAGACCAAACGTGAAATATGTCAAGACTGTACACAGTTGAAATTTGTTAAACTAATGGGATGAAAAGAATACGAAAGGGCGGCAGCAGGTAGAGCAGATGACGGGGTCAATGGGAGGCCCCATAAAACTGATTATGATAGATGATGACACATCAGAGCATTTGTGCAGGCAGGGAGGGCGATTAATAGGAAAATTAGCAACCATGGTGAAATTATTTGTGATCTACACTGTGTGTGCATCCTTTCATAAAAGCTTTAATATTGTCTGTGGAAAATTGGGTAATACCAACAGCAGAGCGATATTAATATTTTATAAAGAACTATTTTATTTTTTTTCCTCCATTTTCTCTGATATATTAATAGGGAAAAAGTGGGAAAGCAGTGTAGTCAACTTGAAGAGTGTGTATTATACACTTTGTAATTACATCCGCTTGTACCTTGGAGGGGGGCGTTTCATGTTGCATATCGAGTGTTTGACAGATGAAATCTATGGCTGTCAATTGTATTTTCTCATAGAGTGCCTTCCAATCATTTGCAGTGCGGCACATATTTTTATGACTATTTCAGCTCAAAAAGTGTACATTTATATTGCACTAATATTCCTGCATAATATTGTGAAATAAATAAACATTCAGACATCAAAGACATGACATGAGCAACATAAATTATGTTGCTTAAAACTATACTATATATGGGCGGCACGGCGGTCGAGTGTTTAGTGCGCAGACCTCACAGCTAGGAGACGAGGGTTCAATTCCACCCCATCTCTGTGTGGAGTTTGCATGTTCTCCCCGTGCATACGTGGGTTTTCTCCGGGTACTCCGGTTTCCTCCCACATTCCAAAAACATGCTAGGTTAATTGGCGACTCCAAATTGTCCATAGGTATGAATGTGAGTGTGAATGGTTGTTTGTCTATATGTGCCCTGTGATTGGCTGGCGACCAGTCCAGGGTGTACCCCGCCTCTCGCTCATAGACAGCTGGGATAGGCTCCAGCATCCCCCGCAACCCTTGTGAGGAAAAAGCGGTAGAAAATGAATGAATGAATGAAAACTATATATACAGTATAAAAATCATAATCAATCATAAAACTATCATAAATCACACTGCTAGCAAATACATTAGAACAAAAGCAAAGAAAAAAAACTCAACTTAATTAGCAAGAGGGTGAGAACCCTGAGATCAAACGCCGATCACTTCAACTTTTAACAAATGCAGACTGGACTAAGGATGTGAAGACATGAGACTAAGAATAGACTGCAGAGAATTAATTTCAGTCTTCAACCAAGCAGCCATAGGGTCATTAACACAGACTTGGCTTGATTTCCAGATGATTCATATTTCCCAATACGCAACACATGGTCAAGTTTCTTAGTGTGACTTTGATGCCCTGAGCATGTCCTCCCCATTTCTGGCAGAGTGTCTCACTCAAAGGCCCCAGGGCCTGGGGCGGGGGGGTATGTAGATCCAATCCAAGTTACTCAAATCCACGATTTAATGTAACTCACGGTTTATCGGTCAATTTTAGTAAGTGTGAAGTGTTTAACAACTAAAATGTGGCCCATTATTTCAAACATATTAATGTTATAACCAAAACGATTGATTCTTTGAATGAGTGTGATTCTATCCCAGGGCTCTCAAACTCAATTTACCTGGGGGCCACTGGAGCTAGGGTCTGGGCAAGCATGGGCTGCATCAGGTTTAAAAAAAAAAAAACCCCAAAAAAACGCATTTATTAAAATCAGAAAAATATACAAACTTTTTCAGTGCTTTGGTTCCAATTTTCTACAAGAAAAGCTCTGATAAAACATTCCACTGTTCTCAAATATCTTAATTTTTATTTTTCTGCACAAAATAAGATGAAAAATAAATAAACAAATCAAGAATAAAGAAAATCAATCAATCAGTAATAAATAAATATAATAATAATAATAAAACGGCAAATAATAAAAACTTAAGAAACCACATATAGTTGGTGGGTAGACAAATTATTTTTTTCAGATTAAAATGAACAAAGCATTATTAGAGCCCTGTAGACATGACAAAACACGACTATAGTCACATTTATACTTTTTTTTATTTACAACATATTGTGCAACCGCAGGGTCTTGAGACACATGCTAACTCGCACACTAGAGAGCTAGCGACCTAAACGGTAGCCTTTAAGTTATTTCCTTTAAACTAAAATAGCCAAAAACTTACCACTTCCACACGAATAGGGAGGATAACTATTAACAGTTATTTAACCTTTAAATAACCCCGCGACCCTTGTGAGGAAAAGCGGTGGAAAATGAATGAATGAATGAATCCTCATGAGGGTGCTGGAGCCTATCCCAGCTGTCTTCGTGCGAGAGGCGGGGTACACCCTGGACTGGTCGCCAGCCAATCACAGGGCACATATAGACAAACAACCATTCACACTCACATTCATACCTATGGACAATTTGGAGTCGCCAATTAACCTAGCATGTTTTTGGAATGTGGGAGGAAACCAGAATACCCGGTGAAAACCAACACATGCACGGGTGGAACATTCAAACTCCACACAAAGACACTCGAGGGTGGAGGAGTGGTGTTATCCAATCTTTTTTTTAATTATTTTTATAGATTTTAAAACACGCACACATAATTTTGACCAGCCACAGCAGTTGTGGCACATTTCAGCTTCCATGGACTGTTGGGGATATTTGTCAGTTTCAGTCAGTGACTCCATGTAGACTCTCCCTCCATCCATTAGCTATAGCACTTATCCTTTGGAGGACTGCAGTCAATCCCGGATGACATTGACAGGTCGCCATTCAATCACAGGCTTGACACACGCTGAAAGACAAACATTTATAAACTGCTTTTTTAGGGGGAAGCGGTGGGGGGGGTAGCAGCTATCAGAGGAAAGGAGTAAGCTGGAATACAGAAACATACCTAAACAGACTTCTTAGACAACACTCTGTAATTGTGAGTCCCATTCTATTAACAGCATTTAACACAGTTGATGTATCCCAAAGGCTCCTCATAGATTGGGTATGATTAAATTGAAATGTTTCATACAGGATATTTAACTGGAAGACAAATCAAGAACTTCAATAGGTTATCTTGGAAAATCCTCTAATGTGACCATGGGGACATCATCAACCATAATTTTCCCAGTGAGTGGCTTTCTAAAGCAACTGGAGCATTAGATAGAAAAGAGCGGAATTTACTGCAACATTAATCAACTTTGTCCCAAAAGAGTTCAACACACACACACACACACACACACAACAAAAAGGGGAGTATTACTTTTGTGTGTCATATTTTCCCATTGGAACAATTTAATATTAAGAGTTATGTTTTGCATAATGCAGTCATCCCTTAGTACATCATAGTTTGACATTTGCAGCTTTTTAAAAAAAACGTTAATAAATAAATCATGTTTTTTATGACAAAAAAATCTGTATATTTAAGCAAACCTTGTATATTTTTTTCATAAATTAAGCTCAAACATAAAAATGGCTAAATGAACTAAAATACAAATATAAAGTATTTAAAAGATGTTGATGTGTGGTATTTTACACTGGTCACTAGTAAGGGTGTGGAAAATAATCAATATTAATCGATACATCGATGTGCATGCGTGCGATGCGAGTGCATCGGCTCATTCACTGGGTATGGATGCAATTGACTTTTAATTAATGTTCAAATTCACACCATATGCTGTTCCCCGGGTGCACTGTATTATGCGTATTGTATTGAATGCGGACGGAAGCGGTGAGACACATACAACTACTAGTAAGACAGCATGGACGTTCGCACGTAAGCAGCAGCGAGGAAGTTTCTATATCTAACCCACCCGCAACGTTTAAATGGTATGTTTGGAAACACTACGGATTCTCAAAGAACGGCGGAAAGCTTGACAAAACCTCCGTCATTTGCAAAGAATGCTGCGTTAAGAAGCTGTACAACTGCAGCACAACAAACATGCACACCCTCTTAAAAAGGGGACACTTTACTGTATTAGCCTACATCCTAGTGCATTCATATTAGCAGTATATTTTGCAGACAGGAATATCAACAAACATTGATTCCACTGTTGAAAGTGTCACTTTAACTTTGTTGTTGCTGCGTACTGTATTTTTTTTACAGCAGTAATTATTGTTTAATTGTTTTACTAAACCACTGAACCACTGCTATTGTAATTGCATAGCCGATGTGAAAGTGTGAGCATTGTTGTTTTTGAAAAGTTGCTGCTGTTTTAAGATGGCAAAAAGAATGATCAAGAAGTTGTGCATAGTAAAAAAAAGACAAGCAGCACTTTAGTTGAATTTACTGCCAAGTGCTTATAAGGAATAAAGCCAAATCCCATTTGTAGGACCATACTGAATTCCATTTTTTCCCTTTGCTTATTTGCATCATGTTGAATTCCATCATATCGCAAGAAATTGCACTACATCATATCGGATTGCATTGATTTGAACTAAATGATTATCGCATCGTAACACATCACATCGTATCGCATCATTCATTCATTCATTCATTCATTTTCTACCGCTTTTTCCTCACAAGGGTCACAGGGGTGCTGGGTGCTGGCGTGAGGCGGGGTACACCCTGGACTGGTCACCAGCCAATCACAGGGCACATATAGACAAACAACAATTCACACTCACATTCATACCTATGGACAATTTGCATCATATCGCCAGAAAATTCCATGTATCGTTAAAGTATCGTATCGCTGGCAGTGCATCGAGATGTGTATCAAATCGTCCTCAGTGCTGAGATTCACACCCGCAGTCACTAGGTGTCCGTAACCTTACTGTATTGTTGGGTGAGACACAGAGTCAGCAGATCAACAGAACAGTGATCAAAAGTCCATGGTGTATTGTAAAGTATTTTAGTGACCTTAGATGCATTCAATTTGACAATACATGTTATCAACAGCATAATGTTTTCATAGTTCACACAAATCCTGCATATGAGTACTTGACTGGTAGTCAATATATTGTAAAGAGTTCAATCTTGGTATTTCTCAGCTTCACATTCTCTCAGAGGTTAAATGAATTGCAATGTTTATTTTTGACTATACTACCTGTTCTTGCACCGTTTTTAGATCTTCGAGAACAGTTAATACAAATGTATTTTCACTGCGCAAAGACAGTTTTAAAAAAAAACTCTGACTTGCTGAAGTCTTGATTCTGCTTTGAAGGCATTTTTTTGCTAAAAAATGCATCAATGTCAAAGTGGGCATGATGCTGCAAAGACTTGACCACATGCATAGACACAAATCTGCCAATCGTGCACTTTTCTCCTTGTTACTTATCCCTGACCTGCTTTTAAAAAAATATAGTCAGCAGCAGTGCACCATCTCTAATGATGTGTTATCACAGTGGTTCCCTGCATAATACCCTCAATGGTGGAAGAAACTATCAAGCACCACTGATACCGAGGGACACTTTAGGCAGATGGTGATACTTTACTTGACTTGACAGAGAAAACCAGAGAGGCTTAGTAAACAGACAAATTATTGGATAGAAAATGTCAATAAAAGCCATGAATTTGTCTAATTTCTTAAATGACTTATACACAAGCATGGTTCATAATATGAATGGCATTGATAGATGCTTCTTCCTCATTGGCGGTATGTGTTTTATACAAAGAAGAGAAAACCATCACAGTAATTCATGGCAGCCTTTGAAGGAAAATAGTGAGCAAGGCTGTTTGAAAACTCATCTGTGTTTGCTCTTGCTCATTTCATTCTGCCTTGTCCCATTCTATTTCAAAGCAGCTGAAGAGAAAGATGCAATCAAATGCAAAATGGCTGGGAGAAAATGTGACTATTGGGATGTTTTTGCATTACAGACCTCCCCGTGTCATTAAGGCAGCATCTCATGTTTAGCCCAGAAGGATTCCAGAAATGCTTAAAGAATTTTGAAAAGGGTAATTAAAAAGCCTCTAATTTGACATTTGACGCTACTTTCCTTTTAAAGTAATTACATGTCTGTGTCGGAAGTTTAGTCGCAGAGGCAAAAATATTGAAGATTATTCTTAAATGGCTTTCTAGAACTAAATACAAACTAAATCCAATGATATGGTCGGGTGTAGTTTACTGCTGTTTACTCAGGTTAGTGGTGCATTCATTTAAATCAAGCAACCATTGTGTGTCGGGCTATAGCAGCTGTTTTGGGCCCTGTGTGCAATGCAGCTCGGTCTCCAACAAGTGCTAGCTGCAATGAGGTGCATCGTGGCGACTTTTAATTTCCCTCTCTATATTTGCAGGAGGGGACGAGAGGAAATAGATTCCCAGATTATTTCCATCTATAATTTCTTATCTGGTGATGTGTGTTCATTTTGCCTCCTCCCCGCTGCCCCCTCCTGCAGGCGCTGCCTTTGACTCCGTACTCCCAATCTAGAAATTGAAATTGAGGAAAGGAAATTAGAAAAGAGATCATTTCCATGTCAATTTTTTTACTTGCTTTGCACCATGTTTGATGCAAGCTAAACTCACACTCAAGTAATAATAATACCTTTCACCTCATAACCTCGTCACCTGTAACCCACTGCCACCTTTTAAAACCCCTACGAGCCTCTCGGTGTCGGCTCTCCTGCCCCTTTTAAACCGTCCGACATCTTAAAACCAGCCCAATTTCAAGCCAAAGTGTGCCACCTGCTTTTGGCAGCTGGAAGCCCTGGCAAATGTAGATAAATGAACAGAGCCACCTGAGGGATTTTATGAATCTGCTGCTGCTGCTTGGCAGATTTATTTGCTCGCCGCCACCAAGAGCAGCACTGCAAACACAGATTAAAGCCTCCAACAAGCAGCCCTGCCCTGTTCTCCTGTCCTTCGCTCCCTATGACCACCACTACAATCACCCCAAAGGTTGCTGACCTGTAATTCATCAGTATTTGAAATTGCAAAGTACAACATTGTGTTTTTCTGCCCTCCCTGAGCCTTATCATCACAGAAACGTAAGCCGTGTTTGTTTAGTGTCTGATCTAATCTTACATCATTATGCAGAAGGGTCTTTCACTAAATCTTCAACATCTCTTATTAGGTTTAATTACATACACTGCAGATGCTGTGCTGTACAGTATGTGATACTGTAATTTAGTCCCATTTTATTAGCAGTTTATAAACATTTAGTCTTAAAGTCTAATATTGTGTCATCTCATTAGTAGTAATTTTTACATTTATTTTATTTATTTATTTATTTATTTTATTTATGTATTTTATTTCAACAACATGAAATAAAATACTTGCAAATCATGCTGATGGCACACTGACACGACACTACAGAGAATAATAGCTCTACTGTTGCCATGGTGACCCTAGCGGGTGAGTGGCCACTCTCTATGTTGTGTTATATGTAACACTGATATCAATGTTACCATTTCTACATACGTTGCATTTGATGATGATTGTGTCAATGTGTCAACAATATTCATTCATTCATTCATTTTCTATTGCTGTTTCCTCACGAGGGTTGCGGGGGTGCTGGAGCCTATCCCAGCTGTCTTTGGGTGAGAGGCGGGGTACACCCTGGACTGGTCGCCAGCCAATCACAGGGCACATATAGACAAACAACCATTCACACTCACATTCATACCTATGGACAATTTGGAGTCACCAATTAACCTAGCATGTTTTTTGAAAACCCACGCATGCACGGGTAGAACATGCAAACGCCACACAGAGATGGCCGAGGGTGGAATTGAACCCTGGTCTCCTAGCTGTGAGGTCTGCGTGCTAACCACTGGATCTCCATGCCGCCCCGTGTCAACAATATCCAACATTTAAATCATCTCGCTTAACAAATGTACTGCATGTTTGATGCAGTCAGTTTGTAGGAGTGAGTAAAGAATGTTATTTAAACTTTAAGGGAGTCTTGTAGTAAAAAAAATATATTTTTTTAAAACTATTATCTTTAACTGGTACTTTAAGTCTTCCTTGACTTAAATTGCTCTTTTTACATTTCATCAATCGGCCCGACCATAACAGTAAAATTAATGTTGTGTTTGAAAAGGCAAAAGTAATTTGGTCACTTGCGGTTTTGTTCTACTAATTTAGAATTTAGTAGCTCAATGTTTTTAAATTGTGAGACAGTTACTGAGAGCATGCAGACAATTTTCTTTAAGTGTTCCATTACTATCACCAAAAACCGTGTTGTCAAGCTGTGCTCATTTACATATTTGGTAAGCACAAAAATCCTTCATAGGATGGATTCATGTGATTCTTACTACAGAAAAACTGACACACTTTCTCTCGTCTCTCTCGTTGTAAATCAGTAGAAGAAGAGCAAGTTGAGTCACACGTCGGCTGAGCACACCCATGGGATATAATTTAATACTCTCATTAATTAATTGTTCGTGGGAAGCAGTTAAACTAATATTGAAGCAGACAGGCGCACCACTGTGCACTATTTTACAAGCGCAGACTGACTGCTTCAAAGATTTTATCTCAGCTTTATACAGTTGGGTCCAAATGTATTTGGACAAAGACATGGGTTTTAGAACTTTACAATACTATAGAAATTAAGTAACTTACTGCCCTAAGACGGATAAGTCAACACACATCCATTATGGTCTAAATACGTACATCTCATAGTGAATATGTCCAAAGTGTTCATATTAATGTGTGCACCATTGTTATCCAGCAGAGCCTTAATCCTCTTGGGAGGACACAATTCACCCAACTTGCACAGATTATGACTGGAATCCTCTTCCATTCCTCTACAATGATTTCACAGAACTGGTGGATGTTAGACACTTGGTCCCACAGGAGGTACACTTGTCCACTCCATCACCTTCAGCTTCCTCGGCAAGGTCGTTGTCATCTTGGATGTGTGTTTGGGGTTGTTATGTTGGAAATCTACCAAGAGATGAGATCATGCTCTGCTTTACATTGAGACGGTACATGTTGGAATTTTGTATTTGCCTCAATAATCCACAGCTCCCCAGTGCTGGAAGCATTCATGCAGCCCCACACAATGGGTTCTAATTTTAAGGCGCAGCGCAAAGTGGTGCGCCCCACCCAGTTGCAATTTCCTCCAGCGCACCCCTGTGCACAGTCTGTTCTTGGTGCAGGTGAAGCGCACCCTGACCAAAACCTCACAATCTAGATTCTAGACTGTCAGTTTTCACTTCTAAAATTTTAATTTTGGGGGACAAGCCGTGTATTTAGGGGGGCGTTGCATAGAGCCGGCCCGAATCTTTATTCTTAACATGATCTGAAAAGATGGAGGATGAAGTGGACATTTTGAGAATATACCATCAAAGGGTCTCCTATTTGGCGAAAACAGAGCATGAATGCAGGTGGATCACAAACACGATGCCTTGGTTAGCCCGCTGCTGTGTTTAATGTGACTGTCAGGAAGAGGTGGTTTACATGGTGATGCGCACTGTGGCTTCTGATGGGCAGTACAGTGGGCCCTGTGCATTTAAAGGCAATGAAAAGTGTTCATTTGATTAGCTAAATTATACATAGCTGTGTTAAACACCCTCATGCCTTCTCTCCTCCCTCTTTGCTACTTGCGCCGGTGGGAGGGATGGAGGCGTTGGTGAGCTGCGCTGCGCCAGACTGCACTTTTTTCCAGGAAATTATCCTGGTACGCACTTTTGGTGGCAGCTACTGTATATAATGATAGTGGTCATTTTCAGCAGATAGTAAATCTAAACTGCTAAATAAAAACTTTACACTAACTCTAAAATACCCCAAAGTTTAATTTTCATTGTTCATTGAGAAGATATACTTTAATACTATACTTTATTGCTGACATGTGAGGGATGTATTCACTTTAATGAGATACTGGAAATGAAACCTGTGCAGAGATAACTCTAAAATATTAAATAGAAAATGAGATGCTGCAAAAGAGCAAAGCCAAAAGAATCATTACTACTAAATAAAAGATCATAACTTAGCTTTTAATTTACTCTCATATTTTTTTATTTTATTTTGATTGATTGAGGAGCTCCAAGTATTTTTTTTTTACTCTATGTAATGATTTGCAAATTCACTTTGACAGAATGGATTGCCTGACAACATTTCATTACAGGTAAATCAATTATTCTACTGGAACACAGAAGCCCCAAAGCACTAAATTTAGATGAATCCCCCCCTTGTGTGTTTGTCAAAATGTGTTATTTGCTAAAATGCAACCAGAAATAAGAGAAGCTTTGTCCTGAAGTGAGAACTCAGAATTCACACCTCCTCACAGTTATTAAGGGAGTGTGACCTTTTTTCTTTCTAGGCTATAATTCTTTAAGTTTACCATTACAATTTAATCATTATTTGTGTGCAGCACATCGATTAAGTGTCAATATGTTGTATGCTTTTAGACCCACAAAAGGGGAAAATCTGTGTTTTTATTTTCTTCTTCTATCAGCAACTCATGAGTTATCTTGTTGAGCTAAAGCTGCACAGAGGCGTTAATAAAATGCATGAACAAATGTCATATTCCGAGTCATTTATCACTGCAGATAGTGTAATGTAACATTCTTCTCTGCCATGAGCAGACTATTTTATTTAAACCTTATACATACTGACTGAACATCATTCCGACATTCGAGGCCATCAGTCAATATGAATACTTTCTGTTTGATTTAAACATGATATTATGCTTGTCAGCATGCGTGTAAATGAAGTTTTAACTAGCTTTATTTATTTGTTATTTATTATTATTTTATTTTGTATTTTTCTAAGCAGGTGGCAGCAACTACCAGCGACCGTGAAGGTTGAGCATTTTATTATGTAGCAAAACAACCATGACAAATTGTCAGGGACACCAATTAAATGCGGTGCCAGCATATGACTTACACACATTGTGTCATAAAATGTATAATGTCATTTAATATAATGTTAAGAGCCATCCATCTATTACCTACACCGCTGTGCAATTCAGTGTCTCCAATTAACCTTACTTGCATGTTTTTCCCCTGGACCACATAAACAGAAGCCACAAGGGCATATGAAGGACACGCGGGCTGGAAGCAAGACCCTTCTTGTTGTGAGCTGACCCCCCCATGCTGTTAAGACAGGGGTCTCAAACACGCGACCCGCGGGCCAAATGTGGCCCGCAGGACACTAGTTTGAGGCCCCCGCTTTGATATGAAAGTTTAATGTTAGTGCGGCCTGCGCAAGTTCGATATGGATGCTGTATGGTATCATGTACCCAGAAAAATTATTATGTTTGATTAATGTTCATGTTAAAGGTTAAATAACTGTTAATAGTTATCCTCCCTATCCGTGTGGAAGTGGTAAGTTTTTGGCTATTTAAGTTTAAAGGAAATAACTTGAAAGCTACCGTTTAGGTCGCTAGCTCTCTAGTTTGAGAGTTAGCATGTGTCTCAAGACCCTGCAGTTGCGCAATATGTTGTAAATAAAAAGAGTAAATGTGACTATAGTCGTGTTTTGTCATGTCTACAGGGCTCTAATAATGCTTTGTTCATTTTAATCTGAAAAAAATAATTTGTCTACCCACCAACTATACGTGGTTTCTTGAGTTTTTATTATTTGCCGTTTTATTATTATTATTATATTTATTTATTTATTACTGATTAATTGATTTTCTTTATTCTTTATTTGTTTATTTATTTTTCATCTTATTTTGTGTAGAAAAATAAAAAGTAAGATATTTGAGAACAGTGGAATATTTTATCAGAGCTTTTCTTGTAGAAAATTGGAACCAAAGTGAAGTTTTTAAAAAAAATGTGTATTTTTTTTTTTGGAAAACCTGATGCGGCCCAGTTTCACCCAGACCCGAGCTCTAGTGGCCCCCAAGTAAATTGAGTTTGAGACCCCTGTGTTAAGATATATCTGCACTTTCATTTTGACTTGACAATCATCAACGCAAACAGGTTGATGAGATTTATTCTTGGAATTGTGTAAACATCATGCATCATACACAAAGAATCAGTGGCAGTGATGCTTACCAACAATTATAGGGTCTCTGCTTGTAAACCTTCCAAAGTTCCATTAGCTATAAAGGCAGTAACTGACAATGGTTTATAAATATATCAAATATCTTTAACTTGTTTGCTTCGTGCTTCCCAACCAAAAAATATACACACACACACACACACTTTGAGAGAGCAGCAACATTTTAGGAGCAATAAAGGACAAAATTGATATGGCAAGAAAACAATTTAAGGTTTTATGATGGCTGGATTCAGCCAGTCACGAATTTCCTGCACTGAACGAGGACAAGAGCCAATAACAACAGTAGAAGTTTGTGGTGTTAATCTAGCTGTATTCAACAACACTGCCCGAGGTTATATCCACACAGTGCCAGTGTTTTTCACACACAGAGCTGTTGCTCTTTGTAAAATGCTCCTTTAAGTCGATACTTTGGAAAGTGCTGGTCTTGCTAGTCTTAGATGAGGCTACTTCTCCAATTAGCAGAACACCACTGACACCCACACCTACCCTTCAGCTGCCGATCCAGTTGGAGTAACTGTGAAGTACTCTAACTATGTTGCTAAATTGCAAAAGTCAACATAAAAGTCAACTCCAAAATTGAAAATATACCGCAAATGGAGTGAAGTTTCATTCATTATCACAGTAAGGATTTTGAGGATGTTCATTTTTGTGTTATTGCTTCTCTGCCGGCTGCACGGTGCTTAGGATGTAGGCTACACAGTCTTCCCAATTGGAAGACCCGGTTTCGAGTCCGGGAACTGTTCCATGCATGTTCCAAATACATGCATGTTAGGTTAATTGACAACTCCAAGTTGTCCATAGGTATGAATGTGAGTGTGAATGGTTGTTTGTCTATATGTGTGTCTAAAAGCTGACCAGTTCCAGGGTGTACCCTGCCTCTCGCCTGGGATAGGCTCCAGCATACCCCCAAGGATAAGCATCATAGAAAATGAATGGATGCATGCTTTTCTCCCTTGCCTTTTCTTGTTTCTTGTTCTTTCATCACATAAGAGTGCAGCAGGAGGCACAGCTGTCATTCTGTGTGATAAGCACTCTATTGAAGATCTGATTCATGACCAGTAAGACGCTGGTGTGGTGTGATGAACTTTTGTCTCTTGTACCTATTCCACTTGGTTGTTTTGGTCCTCTTCACCTCAGCTTGACAGCTGTGAAAACCAACCTGAACATTATTTTGTTTATCTTTGTGTCTTGTTGTTGGGTTATCCGGTGCAGTCAGAACTTTTGTTGTTCTAAAAACATACTTTATAAGAATAAAGACATTTTGCCAGTCTCTGCTTTGGGGTCCCACACAAAAACAAGAAGAGTAAACACGGTGTATACATTTTTATTCTTTGCACATAGTATTCCATAGAAAACTGGACATTAGGGATGAGCCAGATACTCTTGATGAATGAGTATCCATTACAGATAATGTATCATTGCCAATTATGAGTAGGAAACGATTGTTTGTACTGTTCCATCGTTAGTTAGGAATAAGGTTTATTTAAAAAACGAATTGGATATGTATTCACTCTTCATGCTCTGTGATTGGCCAGTCATACACAGCAACCACCAAGTCTGTTTGCATTGTGTTTGCATGTGTGAAAGTGTGCCCCCCCCCCCCCCCCCCAAAAAAAACAAAGGGGTTTTCATTTAATCTTCCTATAGTTTGTGGTTGAAAGTAGGGCACTTTCGCTGCTCGGTGCTGTTGCACAGTGGCGCCACAGGGGGGCGTTGTGGCTTGGTTGTTGGGAAGGCCACACAAAGCGGTGAAGAAGAAATAAATAAACTGCTGTGTTGGAGAGAAGACCAACTGTTCCCGCTCTTTCATGTGTTTCAGGTTAGTGAAAAAGAAGTGTTTTTAAGTACACCACGATGTGTAGTATAGTCATGTAGAGTGACTTTTGATGCCTCTGTGCTGTATGTTAGTTGTTTATGTGAGAAAAGAAAGTCTGTGTATATACATGTGTATATTCGCTAATGCTAACAGGCCTAGCGGTGTGAACCGAAGCCTGGCCGCCTTTAGCACCCATTTTAGGTGCAAGTGAAGTCGATAGACAAAAGAATGAGTGAAGGAACAAAATAGATGTATATTTCAATGTATATTTTTCTTAGTAAAATATACAGTAAAATTATAGCTGTGTATTTCCCCAAGTCTTGTTTAGGAAGGTAACATATACACGCCGGTCTCAAGCCACAACACTTCCAAGTGCATGATGTCTACTTGCAAAAATGTATGCAAAATTTGGGGATCCGTACATGGTGAGTACAGCCTCACTCAGACACAACGTTACAATTTTAGTGAAGGAGGAACTTTTGCTGCATGCAGGCAAACAGTTGCTTGAGGAGCCTATGTTATCAGATGGATACACTAGACTGGATAATTTGCAGGAAAGACTCTACAGGAAAGACTATGACGTAAGTGCTGTGCCACTTACTTGTGAAGATCTTTTTTGTATGCATCGTAACTCTTCTCCAAATTCCCACGCAGCATGAATTAGAAAGAGATTGTGTTTTTTTTTCATTACACAAACTGTGATCCTTACTAGAGGTTTGCTGCCAAAACGCACCTCCACCCAATGTGTGTGCACGTTGTACACCAGGGATATCCAAGGTGTGGCCCGCGGGCTCGTGAATGGCACATTGTAGAAAAAGTAATTAAGAAAAAGCGGAAAGCTGTAGAAGAGTTAATATTAAAAACTAGTAAGTCTGCCAGTTATCTGCACGGTGTGCAAGTGATTATTAGGCAGGCCACACAGCTAGGAGACCCGTGTTCAATTCGCTCTTTGTGTGGAGTTTGCATCTCCCCGTGCGTGGGTTTTCTCCACTTACTCCGGTTTCCTCCAACATCCCCAAAACATGCATGTTAGGTTAATTGGTGACTCCAAATTGTTCATAGGTATGAATGTGAGTGTGACCAGTCCAGGGTGTACCCCACCTTTTGCCCAAAAAACACTGGGATAGGCTCCAGCACGTCCACGACCCGCGTGAGGATAAACGGTAGAAAATGAATTAATGAATGGAGCCTTGACAGATCACTTACACACATACACAGTGCAAATACAGCATAGCTGAAAATATAGCAACTTCACATCAAACCATGTTAATTTCAGACTTACAATAATGTACTGATTTAAGCCCCGCCCGTTTCAATTTAACCATTCCCAGTTCCGATCCATACCACACCCATTTATGAGTAAATTACACCAACTTTCAGTTAATGCCAGTCCCATTCTGAGTACACATACGGATACAGATCATTTTGATGGGTGAGCAGATACAGATAAATAGTGGTGTACTCGCTGATCCTTTGTAGACGTACAGTGTAAAGGTGGCCCTTAATTTATGTTGATGTTTATGTATGTCTATTATAACTCCCAAGGCAGTAAGGCAGACTCGTGGTAGCAGTGCGTGAACGTACAATTGAAATTAGACATGGAAAGATGCTCAGTGAAGAAATCCACTTTGATTGCATGCCCCGTTCAAGCTGCTGAAATGAGGTGACCATCATGTAGGACAAATGGGAAGGAATCTGCTCCTATGAGATGGACAGTGATAGCAACATAAGCAGTGTACAGGTTTCATTACTGAAACTTTCTTCTCCCAATAACTCTGTCTCTTAGTCCTAATACCCAGCGTGTGACTTGACTTGACATTTCTCTCAACTCTTATATCACGAGGAGTCGAGAAGTGGATCTTGCATAATATTACATAGCATAATATTGACTCATTCACTGTCAAGTCAAGTTTATTTATATGGCTGTTAATCACAAAAGAGCCTCAAAGGGCTTTACAAGCTGGCAACAATAGACAACAATAGACCATATAGACGATAGATGACATCCCCTGATCTGCACCCCTGCCAAACATTTTCTAGCATGTAGGCCACACAGTCAGGAGATCAGGTAGACCTAGGTTTGAATCTGTGTGGAGTTTGCATGTTCTCTGCATGCATTTTCTTCGGGTACTCCAGTTTTCTCCCACATTCCAAAAACATGCTAGGTTAATCGGCGACTCCAAATTGTCCATAGGTATGAATGTGAGTGTGAATGGTTGTTTGTCTATATGTGCCCTGTGATTGGCTGGCGAGCAGTCCTGCGTGTACCCCTCCTCTCGCCTGAAGTGCACTGGGATAGGCTCCAGCATACCCCTTTGTGAGGATAAGCAGCATAGAAAACGGATGGATGGCTGGGCCCATATTTCCGAAATTTTAAAAAATATATTAATCACAATCAATGATTTTAATCGGTTGACAGCCCTAAATTAATACTACAAATGGCAGCGCTAACTATTATGCATTTTCTTACAGAGTAACACGGTAAAAAGGCATAAGACGGTCAAAAGTGATCATTATCACAACAGCAAAGCCTTCTGGGAAACATGTAACCTGCCCAAAAAAATATGATAGCTTTTAAGAGGACATTGACAGAATGATGAAGAGATGGTCGATCAACAATCATTTTATTGAAACGAACAACTACGTCAAAACAATAGTAGCTATTTATTCGTGTTGAATAAACAAGTAAAAACAAAAGCAGCCTTTTCCCAGACTCTTTAGTGTAGAGGATTTATACTAAAATAATATGTAATAAAATCTTAGCTCGATCCATTTCCAACACTGCTTCTCCAATGACAGCACACACATAGACAAACAATCAGCCACACATTTATAATTACCCAATTAAGTATAATTAAGTACAATTAACCCAACAAGCATGTTTTTTTTGGAATGCGGGAGGAAGCCAGGCTACCCTGAAAAAACCCACACATGGTGAGAAGCAATTCCCAACTCCAAATGATATCCAAATGAGATTTTAACCTTAAATCTCCTGTCAAGACACAAAAGAAAAACACCAATTCCAAAAGGAAAACAACAACAAAAAAAGATGACCCTTTTTCACCATGCGACAGTGGGAGGACCCATCAAAAGGAATGCTTTAGATTAATGGGGGGTTTGTAGACAAGGTTTTGTTACTCAAATGCTGAGTTTAGCTTTATTTAAAAGTGAACTATGACTGCTTTTATATATTGTAACTTCTCTTTTTGGACTGAAATGGCTGTACAATGTAGCATCATTGACTTTCTCTACTAACTGATTGGAAGTAATTGACAGCATTGACCCACACAATGAATTCCAATACAAACAATATCGGCATCATGATATTTTACATTAAGCTTATAATCATAAACTGCAGCTCTCTTATTTGTTCAAACATTGAGTGTGCTCTGTCAGCTCACTTCAATTGAAGCTAAAATGGATGCCGATGTGTCATAATTTGATGGACTTTAGTGTTACAATAGACATATAATGGAATATAAACTGTATAAGCTGTGGACCATTAAATATCCCATTGGCTAGGTGGTCACATGTGCAGGCACAAATGTATGGGCATCAATCACTTTACTTCACATGGAAAAATAAAATAAAATACTTTATACACTACACCTGCAGCTTTGGCAGTAACTCAATAGTGCATCTTTTTCAAGGTCTTATTGTCCCATTAGATCATTGCCATTTATGTAGTTTGACTTAGTTCTTTTTATCAAAATATACTATTATATAAATGGTTCAATGGATCAAGAGCTACATAGCCTTGAGATATGGAAAAGTTATCTAAAGGCAAAACATGGCCCTGAAAATTTAGACGCATGAAAACTAGCTTGGTAATTAGATGCTAAATTAGTCCTCGTGGACCAATTAGACAGCACAAGACATGGGGGCTCTGTAATGCTTTGTCAACAAAAACGAAACCAGTACAAGGAGACAGACGGGTTGAAGAGAAACAAGTCGGAATGAGAGACAGAAAAGGGAGGAGGCCATGAGAGCATGCACCCAGATTAAAGGGGAGAAGACGATCAAAGAGGTGCATGTGAAGATTAAACAAACCTTTAGAAGAAAAAGGCTCCCATCATTTCCTGTATTACGTTTGAATTAAACTTTAATGCAGAAACATTGCTTGATCTCTTCTCTATAAATGACGATGCTTTCATTTGAATTCTGAAAGTGTGAGTCCCTTAGCCCCATACTGGCTCGCTAGAAAGTCTTTATGTCTTCTTTTCTGTGTTGCTTTACTTTGTCTTACATCTTTTTGGTCTCAAAACCTGCCAGCTGTTTCTGCTTCATTTGAATACATTTTTATTACAGATTTTGTAACCACTGAATGGGAAAACAATATGCACTTTCTTTGAGATCTGACACTAGTCGTGTAGAAACAGTAATATTCTTAGGCTTCAAACAGTCACCCTGTCCCATTTGAACACATTATTTCAATGTATGCCTCAAATTTGTTGTGGCTGTGTCAGTTGATTGAATCCCTACAGCAGGCATCTCCAACATTCATCACTATTACAGCTGCTTTGACAAACAGGAAGGAGAGGTGACCTACTTGGGTTTTATTTACATGGCGGGCGACATCTAATTGCAGTTTATCTAGGAAGTATCTCCAACTAAAATAGTGCAACCGTTGGTTTTGTGGTAGTGTTTATCAGCCAATATAAATCATCCGATACTTGCTTTCACAAGAACAAACCTTGGTGACTCTTAATATATCCTATTATTACATTTAAACATTTACACAATATCACTCAGGGATGATCAGGATCCATATCGGCAGCATAAAACTGATCGCAAAATCCCTACAGTACATACTGCCGACCTGCTGGTATTTGAGTCCAACCACTCGCAGTATACAGTAGAGCAGTGTATAAATACCTAGAAATATGTTTGTTGGGCTTATGGAAAAATGTGTAAAAGAACCTGCAACCGAATCACTTAATGTACACTTCAGCCTCTGATTTTCAGCAATTCTTTGAACAAACTCTTTTTTATGTCTTCTGTTGATCACTTGATAAGAGTTACTGTATATGGCTGCTTTAGTAGGCCATAAAATATGTGCTGGTTGTGTGTGTTGTGCTTGTACACCTGCAAGTGAAAGATAAGGGCACTGATGATAACAACCTGTCAGCCCTCTGACATTTCTTTGGACAGTCAGCAATGAGCCACTGGTCACAGCGCAGTGAAAAAATGGAACCTGCTATTTCAAGTAGGGGGGAAACAAGGGCTTATGACAGCCGCGCTTCAAAAATGTGTTAAATGTTGAAACCTTTTGCACAGCCATAAAGCATTTTTTCAACTGAACATAAGTATCTATTTTTAAAGGTTATGCCAATAACTTACATCTGATTAAAACAACAAACAAATAAAGGTACTCCATGTTTAACTAATTCACCACCGAAGACATATTTAGATGTTTTTTTTTTTCAACCCAAACAGCCGATCCCAAAGACGTATTTTATAAGTCTTTGGGCATGCATCTTCTCCATGTATCAACGGGCTCTACAGGAAGGAGGAAATGGAAAAGCATGGAGTGTAGCATGCAGAAGGTTACAAACGAATTGAAGATACATTTTAACGCATCCACATCCACGCATGTGCACACAGTCGCTATTGGCTACTGGCAACTGCTATTTTGCTGAAACTTAGCTATGAACGGGAAAAGGTTGAAACAAGTAGAAACTTTTATAGTCTAATGTGTATATTGGTATGTTCCATGTGTATATATCCCTAGGACACAAAATTCTATGTGCCTTGAAAGATCAGTCAAAAACCTCTAAAATGGTCGGTACTGGAGAGGATATCTTTTGAAAAATGTCCGGAATGTTGTGAGTATACATAGTATTTGACCATGGTTAGTAGTTAATATTGTATGGTGGAGCAGGGCTCTATATTAAAAACAAAAATTACTTGCCCATGGGGAATCCTTAAGGTGAGAACTACTTGCCCGAACTTGCCCCATGTAAAATGAAAAGACTGCCTTAATGATATCATATATCTGATATGATGCTGATAATTCATCAGATAATAGTACTGATGCATTGTATTTGGAGGAAAATTGTGGCGATGTATGTTAACATGGCATGTCATACTACCTTACACATCGTAGTCATAGTAAGCAGTGATATTTATAAGTTGTGCACTACAATGAAACATTATTGAATAGACACAGTTGTGTACTAGTAAAGTGTTTTTAATCCAGAAGAAAATGCTCAATGGTCAAACAAGAATTTGTGAAGCAAAGGTGAGAAAAATACACAGAGAAATGGAACCGCTAGATTTTGTAGTTTGTGCAAAATCAGCACTATCAGGCTGGGACGCCATGATAGATGTTTTCGTAGTGAAACGATTGCTGATTGGTTGATCGCCAACAAGAACGGCTGTGGGTAAAACGCGGTCTGTGGACTGCGGACCGCGGTCTAAATAAATGATTCTGATTGGTCCATTTCAAGATTTGCAAGGACTGGTTTGCAAATTACCACCGGAATTACGCAGTTCGTGTTTTACCAACACCCAACAAGGAAAAAAAAACTCTTCGCGTATGGCATGCCAAAGTGCACTTGCCCAACGGGAATATCACTGATTGGATTTACTCAGATTTTTTCTGTTCTCCGACATTCGGGTACTTCCTCCCACATTGCAAAAACATGCATGTTAGGTTAATTGGCAACTTCAAATTGTCCATAGTTATGAATGTGAGTGTGAATGGTTGTTTGTCTATATGTGCCCAGCACTGAAAGCATTCTAAAGTCAGTGCATCCTGAAAATTCAGCTCAGTTTAGGTTAACCGTGAAAAAGAAACCCATGATAGGTGCCAACATGCAGTGTCGAATCCCAATTTAAAAAAAGAGGCAAACCCAAATAAGACACCATGTTTAGTTAACTATTAATCTGTCTCTCAGAAATAGAGATCACTGAATTCATCAAAAGGAGGTGAAAATGAGAGAAAAGGGGACATAGAAAGTGGAGATATCAAATGTACAGACGGGAGAGCTGCTAGTGGTGCAAAGCACCAATGCGCTACCTATAAAAAGTAGAAACCTTACTGTTCACTGCAATTTAGCAGCCTGAAGGTTTGCCCATATAATGAAAGATGAATAGCAGATGAAAACTTTACACAGCACAAATGCCACCGGTAAGTGTTGGACCAAAGCGTAGACCATTGAAATGTTACAGAAGTCTGAAGTGTGAACAGCTGGACTGCCTCAGGTCCTAACATGATTCATGCTTGCTGGCTGAAGACTGCATACTCCAAGAGTCCGGAAACACTCTTGGGTCTCACCCCAACTGTCTAACATAAGATATAATCTACCAAACAGTGTTGGTTACGAAGGATATCAATACGCTTATGTCACATCTCCACATCAAGTTATAATATACTAAAACATTTTCTGTCATCGCCTACTGCTGTCAGATGAATAAACACCAATGAAACCGGAGTGCTGTGATTGGCTGGCGACCAGTCCAGGGTGTGCACTGCCTCTCGCCCGAAGACAGCTGGGATAGGCTCCAGCAACCCCTGCAACCCTTGTGAGGATAAGCGGTAGAAAATGAATGAAACCGGAGTAAAAAGAGCTGCTTTAGACACGTCCCCAGTGAGTTTTCTGAACCGATGCCATTTTGCTTGTGACGTCACTGACAGACTATGTGCTGGGAACCATCTTCAAACGCATGCAACCATGAACTCACACTGAAGCCAAGGAAGTGACAGCACAGCAATAACACCATACTAACATTCACTGATGTTGAGCTGTCATATGACGCAAAGATCGTCCAACAGTATATATTTTTTCACTGTCACTATGTGACACAGACATTGCAAGCACAGCCATGAATGTACGCCAGGGGTGGGCAAATATTTTGACTCGTGGGCCACATTGAGTTAACAAAATTGCCCGGGGGGCCAGAACATATATTTAACACACACACACACACTATTTTATGCTTATAATTTTCCTTGAATTATTTGTCAAATTTTATGTGTAAAAGTGTTATACTATCAGCTGTATGTTCTCATATCCCTTTTTTCAGGAGCACTTTAAACATCAGACCACATCAAACTATGTCATTTCATTTGACAGTTTTGTTTAGTTTTTTTGTTGTTTTTTTTAACTAAATAAGACATTCCACTTGCAAGTCATGTGGCCAGTTTTTATGTTAAAAGTTGAAATACTTAGAAAGCAACTGGCGGGCCGGATTCAAACACTTGGTGGGCCGCATGTGGCCCCCGGGCCGCAGTTTGCCCACCCCTGATGTACGCCAACAAAATGACACATTCACAACAATATTAACATACACTAATGTTGTATTGTGAGGCGTAAGATATGTTTTACTGGCAGTGATAGCTACAACACATTACAAGCTAGGTAGCACATCAGTTAGGAATTAGCACTGCATTACCCACCATGAGCACTAGGCGGACTACTGTGGCGTATACATTCATTCATTCGTTTTATACCGCTTATCCTCACGAGGGTCGCGGGGGGTGCTGGAGCCTATCCCAGCTGTCTTTGGGCAAGAGGCGGGGTACACCCTGGACTGGTCGCCAGTCAATCACAGGGCACATATAGACAAACAACCATTCACACTCACATTCATACCTATGGACAATTTGGAGTCGCCAATTAACCTAACATGCATGTTTTTGGAGAAAACCCACACATACACAGAGATGCCCGAGCAGGGGTTCGAACCCGGGTCCAATAGCTGTGTGGCCTGCGCGCTGCCACTCCTTACTCTATACAATAATTTACCTCATCGTCATTAACTACAATCACAACCCTACATATATCTGGCAAAAAAACATTCATTCATTCTACCGCTTATCCTCATGAGGGTGCTGGAGCCTACCCCAGGCAAGGTACACCCTGGACTGGTCGCCAGCCAATCACAGGGCACATATAGACAAACAACCATTCACACTCACATTCATACCTATGGACAATTTGGAGTCACCAATTAACCTAGCATGTTTTTGGAATGTGGGAGGAAACCGGAGTACCTGGAGAAAGCCCACACATGCACGGGGAGAACATGAAAACTCCACATAGACATGGCCGAGGGTGGAATTGAACTCGGGTCTCCTAGCTGTGTGGCCTGTGAGCTAACCACTCGCCGTGCAACCACTATGGAGTATATTATTAGGAGAAATGAGAATTGACTTTCTGCCACGCTTTTCCACGGTCAAATGGCATGTGAGTTTTTGATTTTTAATTTCCATCTGGGGGGCAGTAACAATTCTTCCATAAAGTTTGCAGATAGGACAGGGTGAATCTTTAGGAACTCTGAACAAGCTTACTCCATCTCCTCGAGTGTTCCAGCAAAAGCTTTTAACACAGTGAACATCATAATAACAAATATACAACAACAACAATGTATCCATAACAGTACCAATACAGTTGAAGAAACACCAGTAGTTTTAATTTTATACAGTATACCACTTGTTCAGTTAAACTGGACCCATTCGCATCTGATATAGCTTGGGGGGGGGGGGGGGTTATTCACCAGAAAGAGCCTCAGTCAAGCATAGGGCTAACATGGACAGCCATTCAGACTAACATTCACACCTTCAGACAAATTAGCATCTCAATTAACACAGCATGGTTTTTGAAGTGTGGGAGGAATCAGAGTACCTGGTGAGAACTCTGGCAGGAAAAGTGGAACTGTGGGAACTGCACATCAAGAGCTGTACCAGCATGATCCAGTCTTGGACTACTCCAAACCAATAATAGGCGCCAACTCAGTCACTCATGTGACCAACAACCAACACTTGGATGCCAATTTTGTGCTTTGTCACCACCTCCTTAACTGGTGTGAATTCTTTGACCTCTGGCCATTTGGCCAAATGATACAAATGGAAGACAGCAAGGAGTTAGCCAAGGTTTTTTTGTTGTTGTCCGTTTGTTAGTTTTTTTTTTTCAGGGCGGGGGGGGGGGGGGGGGGGGGGGGGGTTGAAAAATATTAAATAGTTGCATTGGTGACAACAACAATATGTAATACACAAGGCTTATTCATTCATTTCTACTGCTTATCCTCACGAGGGTTGCAGGTGTGCTGGAGCCTATCCCAACTGACTTTGGGCGAGAGGCGGAGGCTGGTCTCCAGCCAATCACAGGGCACATATAGACAAACAACCATTCACACTCACATTCATACCTATGGACAATTTGGAGTCGCCAGTTAACCTAGCATGTTTTTGGAATGTGGGAAGAAACCGGAGTGCCTGGAGAGATGCACGGGAGAACATGCAAACTCCACACAGAGATGCCCAAGGGTGGAATCAAAGGTCTCCTGGCTGTGTGGCCTGTGCGCTAACCACTCGACCACCGTGCAGCCAACACATGTCCAATGTCTTCCAATTTCCAAGGCTCATTTAGACTTAAGAGATGCGATGAAAACATTAAGATAATCACTAGAGTCGACAGAGGGGGGGTCACGTATGTCATCAAAGCTCGTTTCCGGTCACGGGACACCTACAAAATGGCATTGAGTCGGTGATGTCACCAAAAACGGAAAGCCAGCATTTTCAGACCATTCTCGAAGCAATAAACTACTTAGCCATTTTGACCTGAAAACATGTAAATGCGTATAGCCCCTAAACGTCTCTTGGAGTAATGTGTGGAATGACTAATATTTCTCACTTGGCTTTGTATTAACAGGCAATATTGATCGCGTTAAATCAAAGTGTCTTATGCTTTTCAACTTGGAAGAGTTTTGGCATTGGTTGATATCTGACTCAATGCTGCCAAATATCACTTTAAAGAGGTATATGGCGAAGTCTGCTACGCGTTTTCGTCAGAGGTACTGTTGCAATACTTCATCATGACTGAGCAGCATATTGAGAGCGCAGCAATCCTTTGTGTTTCTGCAACTACCTCAGGGGCCGTGAACATTTATTAGAAACAAGACATTCATTGCGTCATTTTTAAGCATCCTTTCATAGGAACATTCCTCGTCAAGCTGCCAGAACATATCATAGTCAGAATTTTGTTTACTGGCTTTGTGTTGGATATGCACATTGTCCTTGCAAATGTCTGTCGGTGACACTCACTCGCTCCTGTGTAGCTAATACCAGAGGGCATGGAGAATTTTGAAGGTCTCAGGGAGAAGATTACATATGACACTGACTATGTATAATATAAAGTCAAATACAATATTCATGTACAATTATTTCATGCTAAATTTTGAATAGAGTAGCATGCTGTTTCAAAGCATAGGATTTTTTCATGGATCATATTAGCACAGTAGCAGTCTATTATCTTCCGCAGCATGCAGTACTTTTTTTTTTTTGTTGAAATATCAGCCAAGGTCACCTTCCTACTTCACTGGTGTGGCCTCCAGCCTACATAATATCAGCTCACTAATCTAACAGAGGTGGGGTGTCAGGCACAAAAATGAGCACTGGGGATAATAATCACGTGTTTAATCCCGTGCTGTGTAATGTGATGAAAGACTATTTGAGCTGCGGTGTGGAACACCTATGAGTTAGAGTGATTGTGTAAGAGTGGACATTTACTGTCTACATGGATTTCAGTGGCAACCAAGAATATTTCTGTGTCCTTGCTGCCACCTTTCTCAGTATCAAAATAGAACATGGTTGGGCTGAGTTAAACGAAGACGCAGAAAATTGCCAGATTCACAGTTGTTGACAACCTGTCTGGTTTTGGTGAAGGCCATTTTTTGGAATGAAGGTAGAGAGTATCAGGGCAGAGTGTGATGGATTTCGGTTGTCCTCATGTCACAAAGTGGTACTACATCAAAACAGATGGCTAATGACATTCCTGTTCTTTGAACTTGAAATGTGAGAATATGAACTTATATTTGTACCTTAATGTTGTGGGTTCTCCCATCCCTCTACATGGGTGTCAAATGCAAAAACATAGGAATTAATCTGTTCCAGAAAGTCCAACTCTAACCCAAACATACTCACAAATACATTTCTCCTTAAGAAACCATGTAAATACAAGTAATCCGTTCCAGAAAATCAAAAATGCTATCACAAAACCCATTTTTATAATTTATGACTATATATGTATATATTAATATATAAGTGTATAAATTATAGTTTTACATGTAGAAAACAATTTCAAAATGCAGATAAATACATACAAAATATAAATGCAACTAAAATACAGAAATGAAAGAAATAAATGAACATTTCCGATTACTTTCACTTTCATTGAAGACAAACCAAATTACAAAGCAAGAACTTTCAAAAAAATCACAAAAATGACTAAGAAATGATTTTCAAAAAAATGCAACCTCTAGAGCCATGAATGTTGTTTTTAATCAGCCATGCATGTTATAAGGTGTGCACGCACTCCTGTCTATTGATGCACAAAATGAAACCAACACCTGTAAGTCATGTTCATGTTCTGTTGTTAAATAAGGTTTAGAAGCATGAGATAATGTCACACATGACATAAAGCTGAAAGCTCAATTTTACCCACAAACGCTCAAGTCTTATTATTATTATTTCTTTTAATCTCCACTCCGGTTGGTGTTTCCAAAAGCTTAAAGAACAAAAACCTTTGTTGGCATAATTTTGCATAGATCGTGTGGCTATAACCTAAGACAAGCTGAACAATCCAATTGCGGTCGATTTAAATCCCTGAGAACATATGATATGTATGAATGACAATATTCACGTACAGTCAACAGTTACACAAGCGCACCTCAATCATGACATTCAAACAATTAACCATAACATGAAAACTATATGGATTGTTACAAAATTACTACTGGTGAATGATTGTTCCCCAAATGGAAAAAAAAGCTTTGACCAGTAGAAGCACTTTATTCCAAACTATGCACTTCCTTCTGAGTGCACCCCTCTGCTTTGTTCACAATACATTTCATTAAAAGACAAACCAAGCTGGACTGAGTTCTATTAATGTCTTTATGTCCCTGAAGACTAACAACCACATATGGCTTATTTGGAAAATGCAGTTTAGTGCCCACCCACGCTGAAAGAAAGAGGAATTAGAGACCTTTTAATGCAATGCCCAACAGCACTGCATGATACCACTTTGTAGTCCTTCACTCTTTTCTTATTTTCTATTCAATTGTGATTTATTGTATATAGGCATGCACAACTCTACTGGCCATGATGGCATATACAATAATTATTTGTTTATCACAGGTAGATGTGACCGTGATAAGCCAATTTCTCCTTTACAAATGAAATATTTTGGAATATTCAATTGGCTACAACCTTCTAAATACATTAAGAGATGAAATAACACCTCTATAGTCACTTATACTTTGGGATAATCTAATATATTAAACATAATAACAAGAAATAAACCTTTAAATACTTGAAAAAGACTCGTGTGTCTCGCTATAAATGTGTTTCAGCGCTATTACAGCAGGGTGGCGGGTGGAGGGGAAGCGATGCTGGGTGGTCGGAGTTGAGGTTTAACTTGCCGTGATTTAAGATTGCTTTATGTGAGATAATTCCGACCTACAATGAAAGCCTGTTGCCCTAGTAATCAAGTACATGGGATTACAGTAATCAAGATACTTCATCAAGAGAAATTCACTTTTCCAGCAGCTTTGTGAAAATGTCATAATAAACACTTAATAAACACACAGCAAAATAAGAGAGATAAGAAACTATAATATGCACATTTATGAAGAATTTATATATATTAATAAAGATTTCAATAAGTAAACATAGGAGAGAACACTTCAAATTCATATTTGCACACTTAAAAATAAAATAGGCCATATTCAAAGACAAAATAGAGTCTGACCTTCTGGAAAGAATTTTGCTTACCAAGGTTCCACTGTATTGTGGAATGCAATCTGTTCATACTTTTTGAATAACCTTGTATTGCACCTGAAGTTTGGGATGTACAACTCTATATCAAACCACAAACCACCACGGCCACAATATTTTTTTCATTTCATTTTTTTCCGTCTTTCTTATTTTCTGGACAATATATTAAACCTCAAACATTTTTCTTGTCTTTCCACTGCACCATTCATTCATCTGACAGTTTGAACTATGCAACTATTTAAATAGAAAATACATACTGGAGTGTCTGTCAGACTCTACAAAAAGGACAATCGTGGTGATCAATCAACAATTACTTGACAAGAAGTTGCTGTCAGCCACAACCACGCCACAAGAATCAGCAGGAATATAGCTGGCAGAATAAGAGAAAAATGTAACCACTGTAACTGTCAAACTGTCGACTGTCACTCCCCGATTGTGTACACACTCAAAGCCCCGCCTGGCACGTTCACAGAAACAGTTTTCACGGAAACAGTTAAGACAAAACAAAACTCTTTTCATCACACAATTTCAGGGCCGCTATGCTATATAACAATTGAAACAATGTTTCATCCATGGAGTTACTATTTATATTTGGCCAGGAAGAACCCAATCTCGCATGCATATACACGCTCACATCACCATGACGACACACACGCTCAAAAGCACGTAGTCAGGAGACAATGTAGTCAAATATCCCTGTCAGTGAAATACATTCACTGATACTGATACTGTTACATTCTCCTTCAATAGATAAGGTCTTCTCGAATTAAAAGTGTTCTTTATCTTTTTCACGGATTTCAATGACACTAACAAGTTTTTGGCAAACTCCATGTTCCATAATTTTTTGAAATTTCAAAAAAATTACATCATGGCAAAGTCTGCTTCCTTTGTCTATGATTCGCATAAGCCCACGGGAGAATAGGCCCCTTGTTTAAATGTTTAATTTCGGGGTAAAGTTAAAAATTACTGCAATATGCATATTTCTGGATTAATAATAGGCTATATTGAACCACAAACAGTATGATTTATTCATATATTTTTGAAAAACCTTGTGAAGCTGCAAAATTCCAAGCGTGACATGGCAAGGGACGAATATATTGTGTTTACATTACCAGAAGAAGTAAGAAAAAAATAAGATATCGATAGCTGGTGTTTGCTCATCGATAAACTCACAATATTTATCCGTGGGTTGTTGGACTTTATGCCGCCATTAAACTTTTCTGAACTGTAAATGTTACAATGTTGTATTCTCGTGCTAAACGATGCCAAAGTTTCAGATAATGAGGTTTGCGCATTTGGAAGTGAGCCCTGAAAGAAATTTGGGATGGCTCAAAACACTCGGTTTCAAAAGGCGTGGTAAAACTGCCCCTTTGTGATGTCACAGAGGGGAGGACTTCCATATATGGGTGTCTTTGTAAGCCAGACAAGCTCTCTGCCCTCCCCTAAGCTCTGCGCCTTCTCCTCTGTTTACTTGCTAGCAAATCTTTCAAGCTAACTGTTTTATTTACAGATAAAATATATAAGCAAATAAGCATAACAAATAATCATTTAATGCAGGCCAATTTCAATGGCCCTGTTTGTGTTGGAAATAGAAACAGAATTATGTTTATATTCACTTAAATCTTGACTGTCCTGTTTTGACAAATATTTATATCTTGTTCAGGGTCACGGGTGAGCTAGAGCCTATCCCAGCTAAACAAACAATCACTCACGCTCACTGTCACCGAGCAGGGAGGTGACCACAAAGGAAAGGTTAATTGATTTTGCAAGCACTTGCTTGTATTTTGAAGGAAGCACTTCTAGTTCCTTTCTTGTTCGCTTTTTTCAAACAATAAATAAAGTCTATGTTATGTATCCATGTTAATGCATTTTTGGAAAGGTCAGAAAAATCTAACCTTCCTGAAGACATTAGAATTTTAAATTTAGTCGTGCTGTTTTTTGGAAAAGCAACCTTTTTTTAGTGTATGTATATTTTTGCATGTATTTATTTTAAATGTCATATTGCGCTTTTTTTTTAGTTTGATTAAGTGATTTTACTGGTGGGAATAAAAGTGCCGTTCATAGTTATGGCACTGCTTTGCTTTTACTGCAGTTTCAGCATTGCATAGTCTGTGTTTGGACATTTTGTAGCGTCATCAGTAATTCACTGAGTAGAAAAATGCTGTATTTAAGTGCACTCTTAAGATTTAGAGAGTGAATGTAATTTATTTCTGCTAGCTTTTATCAAGACCGCTTTTCATGAGACTAAGGATACTTTTATTATACATGTAGGTTTGGTTTTGCACAGAACAGATAACTCCACCTCTATATATCGTACACTATGTTGTTCAATCAAGGAACTACTGCACTTGAGCAAAATGACCTGTGGCTTTCCAAAAATATAAATTGGGTTACACATACATTTGTACTGAGCTTAAGAATAGTCTTATATCACGCAGACGGATGTGTTATTGTAGCTCTTCTAAGCACACAGGCCTTATTATACTATTTTATCCTCTCAGTTATGTCTTATGTAGCCCCGGACTTCTTCGCAAGCGAGGCCCCTAATGTACCCCTAAAGCAATTACTGTGTAATCTGCAGACTAATGAAAATAAGCCACTGTATAGGGTTTGTTTTTTTTATTACTCTTGAGCACAAACAAGTAGCTGAATATAAGTGTCATAGTGTTTTTGAGTTTGATGAGATTGACCTTAAACTATTTCATGCCTGACAGCAGTCCATTATTTGCAAAGGAAGAAATACAGTAAGCATCCATTGTTGTCAAAGTGTAAGTCCAATCTGATTTTAAAAGTTAATTGGAACAATGATTACTACAACAGACACATTACAACAGCTGATGGATTTAGGTCAAAGATTTACAGTAGTTGCACATTTTCTCAGCCAGAATGCCTCAAGCGTGGTTTAATGCTGACATGGTGACAAGCCAAGGAGTCCTCACAGGGAGAAAGACTCACGGGTCATTTTAAGGTTTCAACAAAGCATGACAGGGAAACAGTGCTGATTTTAATGTAACCATGACAACCAAGATACTCTATATGTTGCCCTAATTGTTATTTTAAAACTGACCATAAAATGGTTTTGAGGGTGGAGTGATAAGCACCCGTGTGTGAACCTCATAGAAGTGAGTAAACACACATTTTTATGCTTGAAAATACTTCATTTAGGCAAAAAAATAAGTAAAATGTACTCAAATATGCTTTCTTTTTTATTAGTAGGCCGTATGAAACCCACGGAACTGCATGATTTATTAATATATTTTTGAAAACCTGCCAGAGTGAAGCCATGAAATTTGATCTGCAGAGTGGTGAGGGATGACTGTACTGCCAAACTCTGAAACACCTTTGTAGATGGCTTATGGTAAAGAAATGAACATTCAATTGAACAGCCCTGGGGGACATTCCTGCAGTCAACATGCCGATTGCACACTCCCTCAACACTTGCAACACTTCACATTTTGGAGTGGCCTTTGTTGTGGTCAACCTTTGTGAATAACATTTGAAAGAGATAAGCCTTTTGTGTACATAGAAATAGTTTAAGATCCACTCATGAAAATGGGAGTGATGAATGTAAATAAAAATACATTTGCCCTCCACTCTGAAAAAAACATCAGAATTTCTGTTGATGGAGCGATCATCATTGGACCTGCAGCCCAGGCTTGCGACGTGATGCTTGAAGTAATCTACACATCGAACCTGGCCTACCCCAAGGAACTAGACACTATTACAACACTATTAGTCATGGGAATGAGCTTTCCCCTAAAGTCCTTGGACTAAAAAACTAAATCGCTTTTAGACTGTCAAAATTCTTTGGCCATAGTAGTTTTGTCATTTTTGTGAACTGCAATAAATACCGGTGAGAGCAACATTTTTTTTCTCAAAAAGATTAATTATCTGTTTAAGGTGACCTATTATGCTCATTTTTGGCTTTTTGTATTGACTTGTGGACTGCTATAGAGCAGCTACATACAATAACCTTCACAGAAATCTTTCTAGAGCTTCCAGAATCTGCACCTATTCCAGCTGTATTTCCTTGGCTTTCCAAAATGGTGTTTTTAAATTTATTCCACTAACAGTCAGCCTCCGGGCACACCCACCCAGCTGTGATTGGTCCCACAGAGGGAACGCCCACATAAGGAATCCCGGCTCACTGTGATGTCACAGTGACTGTCACAACAGACTCTTTAAAACCTAGCATGCAAAGGCATGTCAAATATCTTTCAGGGCTCACTTCCAAATGCAGAAAACTCCCTTTGGCATTTTTTTACAGGAGAATACAACATTCTAACAACATTTATAGGTCAGAAAAAGAGTAGAAAAAGGTAGTTTAAGCAACACATTTGCATTATTACGGCGCCAACAAGTTGCATTTAGCTTTCTTAACTCTGCTGCACCATTATCTGCAAAACAACGGCATGTACTACGTAACATGCTGTTAACAAAGTGATTGGCATGGTAAGTAAATGGATACCAATAGGATCCTATCATTGGCTGTCCAGTGTTCATCATTCTGTTATATGTTGTTTAGGTTTGTTGTCCCTGTCATTCACAAAGTTGCATTGCAAAAGCTACAAAATAAGAAACAAGTGGAAACTAATATTTCCCCTTCATGTAGCTAAATAATAATGTCAGAAAAGCATCACGGTATTACTAAAGGTAGTCCTACACACTGAACTGCCACTAAAAGACAAATGTATGTGTAATGTATGTAATTACATCTCTGGTAGTGCCAATCAAACATCACCTGCTTGTTAAAGGCTACACTACTCGGGCCATCTAACTGCACATCTGGATGATATGCATATGCACCCCGGAAGGCTCTGCAGCGTTTGTACTGTCTGAGAAAACTGTATAATTTGAATGTTGACAGAGCCATTACGGCCATCTTTTACCGTACTTTTATGTAATCTGTTTTGTCCTTCTCTCTGGCCTCTTGGTTCCATCATCTATGACTTAAAGGCAGATATTGTCTGAAACAAATTGTTCAACTGAGCTGTTTTTGTCTACACGAGAAAGCCGCCTCCATTTTAACTGATGTTTCTCATCACCTTGCCCGCATGTGTCAAACTGTGTCAATCCAGCCCGCGCTGCAATTTCATCCTGCCCATTGAACTGTTCGGAAAATAGCATGGAGTTGGCTCTTCTTGTGGGCCTTATCAGACAAAGCACTTACAGCCATCTGAGTAAGTAAGCGATTCCTCTGGTCTAAAAGTTGTGTTGATTTTAATAGTGGAAAGGATATTGTATATAGCATGAAATTCACAACGATTCTTAATAAGGGTGCCGGATTCAGACCAAAAGTGAAAATTATTTAATTTTACTTGACTAAAAATGTCAGCACTTTAACTGTTACACCTGTATATACGGAATAAAACATTGAAAAGGTGTAAGACAGTCAAAAGTGATCATTGTAGCAACAGCAGTGCATGCTGGGGAATGTGGAATTTGTCCATTCCACAGATGCAAGCTCTTCTGGGTTACACATCTCACAGATTGTAATGTTTTTGTGTAAATGGAAAATACTGTGGCTTTTGCCAGACATTGAGAGAATGATGAAGAGGTAGTTTATCAACAGTCATTTTGTTGAAACAAACAACTACACCAAAACAATCATTGTCATATACCGGCGGACTATTGGAAAGTAGAAACTTCAAACAGGAATGAATAAATGCACATTTGCAGATTTGTGCAAATGTGCACAAATGCACATTTTCACTATGATGTTATAAAAATGTCCATGTGGGTGGGGGATAATTTGGCCCACCGTTCTCGCTGCCATAACAGAACTGAAAATACTATAGTCAAATAAATGTATTTATTTGTATAATTGTGTTTTTTATGTATTGCATTAGACTTTTTCCAACATTGTCTAATTGTGATTTAATATTATGGCCTTGTGTGGAGAAACCTTGAGTAGGTTATGGAAAATTTTAATCCACCACTCTGGTTAGTTGTTAGTGTTGTTAGTAAAGTGTTGTTAATAAGAGGGCACCATGAGTCAGACTGTTGATATACTGTTATATACAGTGCATCCGGAAAGTATTCACAGCGCTTCACTTTTTCTACATTTTGTCATGTTACAGCCTCATTCCAAACTGAATTAAATTAATCTCTTACCTCAAAATTCTACACAAAATACTCCATTATGACAATGTGAAAAAAGGTTTTTTTGACATCGGGGCCTTGGTCACCTCCCTGACTAAGGCCCTTCTTCCCCGATCGCTCAGTTTAGAAGGCCGGCCAGCTCTAGGAAGAGTCCTGGTGGTTCCAAACGTCTTCCATTTACAAATAATGGAGGCCACTGTGCTCATTGGGACCTTCAAAGCAGCAGAAATGTTTCTGTATCCTTCCCCAGATTTGTGCCTCAAGACAATCCTGTCTCGCAGGTCTACAGACAGTTCTTTTGACTTCATGCTTGGTGTTTGTGCTCTGACATGCACAGTCAACTGTGGGACCTTATATAGACAGTTATTATATTTCCAAATCATGTCCAATCAACTGAATTTACTGCAGGTGGACTCCAATTAAGCTGTAGAAAGATCTCAAGGATGATCAGTGGAAAAAAGATGCACCTGAGCTCAATTTTGAGCTTCATGGCAAAGGCTGTGAATACTTATGTAAATGTGATTTTTTTGTTTTCTATTTTTAATAAATTCAAAACATGTCAAAAAAAAACTTATTTTGTGTAGAATTTTGAGGTAAGAGATTAATTTAATTCAGTTTGGAATGAGGCTGTAACATGACAAAATGTAGAAAAAGTGAAGCGCTGTGAATACTTTCCGGATGCACTGTATAATTACCTTGTTTTCCGATAGGTTGACAAGTTTGTTGTGAGCTTGCGCTGATAGCTCATGATTGGCTCCTGCTAATGAAAGAGCCATCTTTCCTCAATGACTTGCAATTGGCACATTATTTAAACAGTTATTTGTAGTTCTGATGTAAAGATGTCATAAAATTTGAATTTAGCCATAAATTATTCAGAGTTGGTTGCAGGGTTCAAAGTTTAAAAAAAAGGTAGCGGCTTGTACACAGGAATTTATGGTAGCTTGCATTACGCCACTCACCTGTTTTTCAAGTTCATCCAAGAGTGATTTGTAGTCATCTCAATTCATTCCGTTTAACTGTCACAGCCCTTCTAATTATGAATATAAGACTACACTCCAGTATATCTTGTCAATGAGTTGGGCTGATTAAGTTCCTCAGTTTGCATTAACTTTGCTTTAATTCCTTCCAAGTTGTGTTCCAAGTGCTCTTTAAGTGCTGGTTTCTCTTTTCCATCAGGTACTTCACCTTCAAGGGGTTCAGCTGTGTAGCCTTCCATTACGTCAATTATTCTCTGAAAGTAACTAAAGAGACGAGCAAATTCTTTTCCCAGTTCTTTCTCCACCATCTTGTCTGCCTTAAAAGAAAGGGCTGCTTTTTAAATTCTGTTTTAGTAATTGATGCTCCTTTTTAATGGATCTGTTTATCAGCAGTGTGCTTCCTTTAAGGAATTTCTTTTTTATTCAAAAACTGCTCAGTGGTTATCAACTGTCAAGTTCTTTTGTACTTAAGCCAGCCTGCACTTGAAAAGGCTGAGAAGACAGTAGAAGACCCTTTTATCTACTCAACTCCAAAATATTTTCTTGAGTTTTATTTCACGCTTAAACTATTTAGAGGTGCTTGTCAGGCTAGCTTGGTAAACCTTTGATTCCAAGGCTAATAGCGTCAAAATACTACTCAAGACTAAATAGTTCTTAGAAGCAACAATAGCTGTTGCATACCACTGGTCTCTCTCGTCACCTCTGGTACAAACCGTTGCGTAATCATTATTTACAGATATTTCTGTCACGCCTTTCGTTGTCTACTACATTTCCAATGATTTACTCTGCACAACCACCTATGTAATAGGTATGCCACATACTTTACATAGTGCCACTTACATATCTGCATCAAGTCAATTTGGCATCATATACAGTACCACAGTACAGTGCGTTCAAGCCAACTTGTAACTTTAAGTGTTCGGAGAGTTTTCAGACATCAACCAATCTGATGTTACTCAACGGCTGCTTGCTGGCCCTGTGATGAATGTGTAATCTGGAGCTCAGTCGCTAATAGTGGGATAATATGTGACATCGGCTGGCCCTCCTGATTCTGAAGGCCCTGGCTAGACTTCCTGTACATTGACATGGCAACACACAGGAGCTGAAATATGATGGAACAAAAAAAGGTCAATCATACACATGTATTACTAGAAGCACAGAGCAGCCAAGAGATAGGCTACGAAATCTAATAGACTATTGTGAATAAATGTATACGATTTAATGGAGCAAATACTAGATTTTAAGTCATAAATGTACATAGGTCAATGCTTTTGATAGCGTTTAGGCCAACAGAGAAGGCTTTGCAGGCCCTGACGGCACACCACTGATATTGTATACAGTACTATTATATACTGTGTATTGTTACTTCTTATATGACATTTGGAAAGACGGACACTCAAATGACCCACAGTTTGCAATCCCTCCACATGCAAAATAATAGCTAAATATGGTCACCTTTATTAATAGCCAAAATAGCTAAATAGATTATTCACAGTTGTTGTTCTAATGAATATAAACACAACCACTGATGCTTGAGTCTTCTTCTGGGGTTTTCGCTCAATGTGGACGGATCAATCCAAATATCAATATTATTGGTCCTATAAGATACCGATATTGCAGCCAATATAATATTGATCTGTTATCAGCACGAGTCATACATAGTTTTATTACTTGTTTATTAGCGTGGAATGTCAGAAAAATAAGCAAAATGCCTTTTGTCATGCTCTGCAGCAACCTTATTGGTTTCTCTTTGTTTTGCTTTGCTGTGTCTCCCTTTGTTCATTGTGTCTTGCCATTTTTGACTACCTTGAATGAGTGGAGCTGCCAGACAAACTGCGGTTGTTTCTTATTATTGCTACCCCGTTTTAGTACCACGTATGACAGTAGGAAGGCGTAGTTTGGTTGCTTCCTGTGGACACCACACCACACGCTAGCGTATCTTCGTCATTCAAGACTTCTGTTTTGCTTTCCTTTCAGTCTGGTTGCTACACCTTGTCGGTCGTCCTTAGTTTAGATTACTTAAGTATATATTTTTATGACCTTTTTCCGTGGTACCAATTGGTTGCTTGTTTGTTTATGCACCATAGATTTTTGTTTTCCATTTTGGCCTGTGCAAATTTAAACACTGTTCTTTCTACTCCACCCTGCTTGTCAGCATTATTTGGTATCTTTATTGACTTTGTGGGGTGACACAAGTGTGTTGATACAAATATTTTTGTTTTGTTTATCTAAAAGTGAAAAATGTCCAAGTATCTATATCGGTGATACTGTCCCTGTACTTATCAATACCAAAAATTTGGAGTATATTCCACCTCTAGTTTTAGCAGAAAAATGAGCAGATTATGGAAGCACAAGACGAGCAAAAAGAAGCAAAAAAGAAAGACGTTGAGAGAGAATTCCTCTCTGTGCGCAGGATGTAGATTGTCAACAGCTATTATTCCAAACATGAGGTAAAACGAGCTAAGACAAAAGAATGAACCACAGGGAATCATATAAAGCCAGTCTGGTTTCAGTTTTGTATGGAAACAAGGCTTCCAAATGGCTGTCAGGACTTATACATTTTTTTGTGTAATACACATTTCCCATGTAACACAAACAAATACATCTCAAATTGTGTTACCTCAACCTTCATTAGAGTAGCAGCACAGCAAAATGTAATTCAGACGAAGCAATCCTACCAGTAAATGCTATTCTCTAGCACCAATTTGCAATAGTCTTTATGATTCTGTTTTGATTTCATTTATTATCCCGGTGAACAGGGGTATGTTTTCTCCATCCTGTGACCCCAACATATTTTTGGCATTTGCTATTATATTTTGCATTTTCATATGGAGTCGGTTGAGGGGACATTTCAATTTCCTGTAAATTTTAAGATGGTTTTATTTCATGTCTTAAATGTTGTTGTTGTTGTGGTGCCCCATGTGTACTATGAGACACATTATTTTTGAGAGTTTTCTTTGTTAAACAAGGAATTTGTCCTCATTGATTCAACAATTAATTCTCTTATGAAGGGCATGCATGTTGCAACATCATGCATGTAATGTGAGTACATCGTGGAATCTGACATTATTGTGTTTGCAATATACTGTATAACAAAAATATGTTTGGAAATTTCACATTGTTTTTGAACACTTCCACCTCTTTGGCATGTACTCAAAGAGTCCATGTATAGGCTTTCTGTTGACATTTCTTTGTGTGGAGTTCTCCCCATGCTTTCTTGGGTTTCCCACTGGTACTCCGCCTTCCTCCTATAGCCCAAAAACATGCAATTGTCCATGATGTACACGTATCTCCAAGAGTCAACTGGGACAGGCTCAGACCAAAATAAGTACAAGTACAAGTATAGAAAATGCATGGATGAATAAATAAAAATGCACCAGGTAGTAATTGACATTGCAGTTTCACAAATGAAAGTACTCCTCCAACTAGTTAACATCATTTTTCATATAGAATGCAATAGAATTTAAATACACACAACTTGTGACCGCTACACATTTCTGATGTGGATTAAGTCCACTTAGGTTTAACAAATGGAAAGGGGAAGATTATAATGAAAGTCAGTAAAATTTGGCTCAGTGACAAGCTTTATTTATTTATTTTTTGTTTGTGCATCACTGGTCTCCTTTAAAGTGTTATGAGGAATGCAAAGGGTGCATCCACATACACTAATCCTATCGCATGGTGTTTGAGCCAATCACACACCTAAAGTCCAGCATGTTTGGCTAGTATGAATGCACTAAGCAACATGCACTAACCAACTTTGGAACACTTGAGTCGCTCCTCACAAGTTCTTAATGATGAATCTCGGATTTTATAATGGAAATAGAAAATCAAGGAGCTCGCTGTGTGGTTTTCTCCGAGTACTCTGATTTCCTCCCACATTCCAAAAACATGCTAGGTTAATTGGCGAAATTGTCCATAGGTATGAATGTGAGTGTGAATGGTTGTTTGTCTATATGTGCCCTGTGATTGGCTGGCGACCAGTCCAGGGTGTACCCCGCCTCTCGCCCAAAAAGAGGTGGGATAGGCTCCAGCATGTCTGCGACCCTGGTGAGGATAAGCAGTAAAAAATGGATGGATGGAAATAGAAAATCAAATCTTATGGCATGTTTGCTCACCTCTGAACAAATGAATGTGCATAATAAAGACCTGTAATTTAATTAATGCAATCTCATGAGTAAAAATGCAAAGTAAAACTAATCAAAATGATTGGAAATGTAAAAAAAAAAGGCAAGGAAATTGTAGCAAAATAGAAGTACAGTGTCTCACCACATGTTTCTTATTTACCATTCACATCCCTGCAAATGTATTTCTCCTTTAAAAACAGGCTGTTTTTTCCATGGAAAACAAATCTCAACAATCATAAGTTGGTAATACATTATATATATTTCATAATATAGGTAAGATGTGTACACAAATTGTACATGTCTTTATGCCTCACTGATGTTTTTGTCAAGTGTGGAGATTCCACACATCACAGTCAGTGCTCTCTATTAAGGTGTAAGTGAGTCAATTGTAAGTCAATATAGATTGTTTAATCACTTGATGGACTTTATGTACAATGAGTGGTCACATTAAGGTTTAGTGTTGGTGGATCAACCTCGCCGCGTCATAAACTGATCAATATATTTTGAAGCAGTTGTGTTATGACATGGATCGGTTTTAATGTTTATTGCATGGTTTGATTAATTTGTTATTAATTAATAATTGACACAATTGATGAATGCTTGTCACTCATCATTTATACAATATATCAATGTGGGTTTGGAAACACATGTGAACCACGCTGTTCACACACAAAAACACAGTCCAGCATTTTTCAACCTACCATCCTGTTATTAAAAAAAGAGTGTGAGTGTGTGTGTGTGTGTGTGTGTGCCTTGGCAGGTATGAAGATGTTCAACACCAGCGGATAGCATTTTAGATAGGAAGAAATGCATTCTGGCATCAATTTGATTGCACTTCAAAGTTTGGAAATTGAGAATAAACATACCTTTAAAACCCTTTGGCTATGTTGCCATTGTCTTACAAAGCTAATGTAGAATATCAACACCCCAGAGCAGCATATTTGACAGAATACATTTACAACTAAAGCTAAGGAAATGAGAGGAAGGGAAATTCACTGCTTTATGTTTACTCAGGGACTCATTCATGTGCTCAAGCCAGTAATATCCTGGCAGTGTAGGTACTGTAGCTTTGGAAATAAGGTCCCTCCTCTAACAGCTGAGAAGTGTTTATTGATGGGGGACTTTATTGTGTGTGTTTATTGACTTTTATTTATATGTAGCATTACCATGTTCCACACCAAGCCCTCCGGTCCTGCTGTGGTGTTCTAAACAACGAGACAACATGCATTTTTATTATTGCCATTCTGTTGTTTTACTGCAGTCGAAGCAGTTGACAGCGCCAAAGCTAAAGTTAAACATGTATTAGTATGATTTACATGACTGTCTCAAAAGCTACAGATGACCATAGAATACTTGTGTTGGCATAATGTGTGATCCTAGCTGATCACATGCATAGCTTGCCACTATGTAGAGTTTAGAATGTAAAAAAGGAATTTACAATATTAACAGCTAGAATTTGGCACAACAAAACACAGATTTATGCCAAGGGGAAAAAAGTCAATGAAGCGCCACATTTTTATATTTCTGTTTGATGGGAACTTCCATAATAGAAGGGCCCCCAACTATTTCCATTTTGCGACAGGGAGAATGAAAAACAATCCTCTATTTGCATTTATATCTGGACTTGCTCCAAATTTGAATGGGTTCCTCTTTGGCACTTATACCACCCCTCTCACCTCAATGTGTGTAATTTGCATTACAATCCTTGGCCATGAATGGAGATCAAAGCAATACCTCTTCATTCTGTACTTCTAACTTCCAAGAAGCTGACTTTGTTGTGACCATGCAATGCTGATAAGATAAGAACAAACCTGGTTTGGCAAGAAAGATTCTTACCTGGCACACACAACAAATTTGAGTCCGCGTCTACACTGTGCCGGATTAAAAAATAGTTGCATCCAGACGGGAACGGATCAGACACGTAGACTGAACCATGTCCATGAACCAAGTCAATTGTCTTCAGCTCATTTAGACTTAAGACAAGAAAATATTAGAAGCATGTCGAACGGGGTGGGTCATGTCAGCTGAAATATATACAAATATTATCCTGGCTCATTTCTGGTGGTGAATTGGTGATGTCATCATTTTTTTTCGTGTTTTCAGATGTTCTCATTCTGGAAATCATTTTCAGTTAAATATTATACAGTTTCTGTCATGATCGTTGTCGTCACTGCCTCTCTTTTTCAGTACTCTACTAGGGGTGTGAATCTCAGCACTGAGGACGATTCGATACTTTAACGACACATTGAATTTTCTGGCAATACGATGCGATACGATTCAACATCTTCACAAAGCCATAAGATGTGATAATCATTTAGTTCAAATCAATGCAATACGACATGAAATGGTGCAATTTCTTGCCATATGATGCAATTCAACATGATAAGCAAAGAAAAAAATTGGAATTAAGTATGGGCCTACAAAGAGGATTTGGATTTATTCCTTCTAGTCACTTGGCAGTAAATTCAACTAAAGTGCTGTTTGTCATTTTTACGATGCGCCACTTCTTGATCATTCTTTTTGCCATCTTAAAACAGCAACCACTTTTCAAAAACAACTGTCACATCTGCTATGCAATTACAATAGCAGTGGTTCAGTGGTGGAGTAAAACAATTAAACAATTCCTGCTGTAATAAATACAGTACGCAGCAACAGCAAAGTTAAAGTGACACTTTCAACAGTGCAGTGAATGTTTGCTTATATTCCTGTCTGCAAAACACACTGCTAATATGAATGCAATAGGAGGTAAGCTAATGACGAAAGGTCAGAGAAGGAACGGTCACACTAAAAAGATGGTTTGGTGATAATAGAACCTAAGTAAAACTAAAATTATGCTGTTTGGTAACAGCAGAAAGGACACTCACCAGCAAATACAAATAGACGGTGTAGACATTGAAAGGGTGAAGGAAAATACATTTCTGGGGATCACAATAGATGAAAATATGAGATGGAAACCTCATATTACAAATATACAACATAAGGTGGCCTGAAATATTTCAATATTGAACAAAGCAAAATTTGTTCTCAATCAGAAATCACTCCACACTCTTTATTGCTCTCTGGTTCTACCATATCTTACTTATTGTGTGGAAATATGGGCTAATAACTATAAAAGCAATCTTCACTCGCTAAATGTACTGCAAAAAAGGTCAGTAAGGATAATTCATAATGCCGCCTACAGAGAACATACTAACTCCTTATTTCTAAAATCACAAATACTTCAACTTGCTGATATAGTTCATCTTCAAACAGCTAAAATAATGCATAAGGCTAAAAACAACCAATTACCTAAAAATGTCATCCAATACTTCTCTACAAGAGAGGAGAAATATGATCTCAGGGAAGAACTACATTTGAAACACTTATATGCTAGGACTACGTTAAAAAGCCATAGCATTTCAGTATGTGGAATCAAACTATGGAATGGATTGAGTAAGGACCTCAAACAATGCACAATGATGAGCCAATTCAAGAAACAATACAAGCAGTTGATGTTTGCTAAATACAAGGATGAAGAGTCTTGAACCAGTCATGACGTGCTATATATATCACTATATTGACACTTACTATGATACCCATTATGTCATTATATGGTCATATCACCTCGTACTTCGGTACAGGACAAACACTTACAAAATTAAAACATTTAAAAAAAAAACCTTAAACTGTATTATGGAAAGCAGGAAGTGAACAAATGTAACAGTTACTGATTGTAAAAGTACCAGATGGAGGGGTAGGATTTAATAAGCTTTGCTTCTTCCTACTCCTTTTGGACATGTGGAACTGTGAACTGATTATGTGATGCATTCAATTGTAATCTGCATGTTCAAATGAAATAAAACCATTGCCATAATACAGTAGAGAGGAGCAGGCAGTGTAAAACAACTTATACCCTTTTAAAATTGTTTAAAAATTCAGGAAGAAGCCAACTGCTCTGCTGTTCTAATGTCACCTGCTGTGCTGAACACTCGTTCAGAGGGGACGGACAAATAGCTCCTGGCCAATTTTGATAGCAGCGGAAGATCCACTTGTTCTGACCTGATTTGCTTGGTTTTTCCCAGGTGTCCGACGAGGAACTAGATGGGGAGGCGGGGGAGGTGGCGGTAGACTTGTCCGTGTTGTGGTGTCCCCTTATTAAGGGGGTCTGTTTGTTGTGCTGCCTTTGTACAGCTTCTCAACGCTGTATTCTTTGCAAATGGCGGACGTTTTGTCGAGCTTTCCGCCGTTCTTTGCGAATCCGTAGTGTTTCCAAACATTCCATTTAAACGTTGCGGGCGGATTGAATATAGAAACTTCCTCGCTGCTGCTTGCGTGCGAACGTCCATGCTGTTTTACTAGTAGTTGTATGTGCCTTACCGCTTCCGTCCGTATTCAATACAATACGCGAAATAATGGTTGTGCATTCATTGCATCTGGGGAACAGCATATGGAGTGAAGTTGAACATTAATAAAACAGTGCTTGCATCGGATTTTACCGATACCCACAAATGCATCAAGATGAATCTCGATTTCAATTTCAATTACATCCATACCCGGTGAATGAGCCAATGCGCTCGCATCGCGCACATGCGAATTGATGTATCGATTAATATCGATTATTTTCCACACCTGTTTAACCTTCTTGACTACTTAAGCTGCATGGTCAGACCAGCTCACCGCCAGATCGTTCCTCATGCATGAACTCTCGCTACCCTGTTTTCTGGCTTATTGTCTTACCGTGCTTGTGAGTCCCTGCCTGTAGGAAGTTTCCACAGTGATTTTCTGTTTTTACCTTGTCTTGGTCTGCCCGCTAACCTTTTGTTAGCGGTGTTTTTCCTTGCCTTGTGGTCTTGTCATGTTTTACCCGTCTGCCTTCTTCGACAGTATTTTTGGTTGTTGTGTTTTTTCCCTCAGACTTGTTCACCTTAGTTAGTTATCAGTGTTTTTGTTTATGTTATTTTGCACTTTTTTCCCGCCGTAAGAACACCCTTTGATACAATAAATCTTTTTGTGTTCCATTTCCTGTCTCCACATTTTTTGGGTTCCAGACCGGCTCACGCCTAATTCATGACAGTTTCAGGGCACCCAGAATGCCGTTTCTTTGTTGATGAGAGGCTGAAATGATAAAGTATGTTGCCGTTTTCACCTGAAAATGCTGTGTGGATAGCCCCCTAGATAACAGTTTTTTGCTCTAAATGAATATATGTATGTACACTATCTCTCAAAAGTGAGCAAACAGGTTACTTCAAGACATCTCACAATGGTAAGTAGCGTTCTACAGCATCGGTGAAGTCTAAACTGGTCACTTACTTACTTAAGGCTGTTTATATTGTTTATTTTTAGATTATTTTTTAGTATTTAACTGGTTCTGTCCCCTTTGCTGTTGTGCAATGTGAATTTCCCCACTGAGGGACGGATAAAGGTCAAATCTCTTATTGTGGTGGGAAATGGCTATTCGCAACCCCACTGTCTTTATGCACACTGTATAATGCTACACAGACAAGTGCTTTCATTTGTTTCATTTGAAAGGCCTCAGGCTTCAGGTTCCTGGTCTACACCATCTCTTGGGACTTGTGGTCCTCCCACATAGACACTATTCAGTAAACGGCACAGTGGAGGACGTCATTTTTGAGACTGCTCAAGAAATTCAACATGCCGAAGGAACTGCTAACAACATTCTACAATGTAATAATACAGTTGCTTTTCTGCATGAGGTTAATTTTTGGATTGGCTTCCAAACTGGACATGCCTGCCCTCTTCTTTACAGGTAACATCTCTGCGGAGCGCTCACACCCCATCCGCTGTTCCAGTTCCTCCCATCAGTTATTGGCGAGCACTGTTTGTCATAACTACCAGACACTGAAACAGTTGGTTCACTCAGGCTGTCAGGCTTGAATACTTAATATTCAAGCTGACCTGTCTGCATGTATGTACTACTTTATTATTTATCCATATCCATGTTTATCCATATTTATATAACCAATCATGGCTATTTGCACCCATGAGCTTTGCAGTACATACTGTTCTGGACTGTGAATTTGTAACCTGTAACATTGTAAATACCAACGTATTATGCAGTATATCATCCTATAGCAGTATAAATATGTATAGTACTAGACTTTTTTTTTTTGTTTGTATGCACCGCTGGAGCGTACCTCCTCAGCCTGGTGTATGTGCACTGCTGTGGAAGCTCGCATATAGAGGGGGTCATTTAGTGATTGTACGACAAAAATACAGCATTGACACACTCATTTGTTAACACTCCCTGTGAAATATGTGAGACAGGGATGTCCAAAATATGGCCTGCAAGCCATTTGTAGACAGCATTTTTTTATGGGCCTGTGAAAAGTAAGTACATTGTGGAAATAAAACAGGAAAATAAAACAAAAAATCACAAGGTAATTCAGACAAAAAAAGTTGTAGAATAATTTATACTAAAAACAAATAAGTCTCATATAGCAACATAATAATGAATAATGAACTTCTGATCAAACCATGTCTATTTCAGACTTAAACTAACAGCGAACAGATACATATATATATAGAGAGAGAGATAGCGGTGTACTTGTTCATCCCAAATTTTTAAGACCAGAGTCAGGATGATTGTTCAACCAATATCTGATGTATTGGCTCTATATTGTCTCAACATGAGACTAACATAAACAAAGCTAACATACATAACAACTAACATAACAAATCTGGAACTAAGTGCAAATGGTAAGAAATACTAAAGAACATACATGCTGGTAACCTTGTAAAATAATGTCAAGATCTGACCAGCCAGACCCTCGAGTTTAAAGTGAATTGCCTAAAATCCTTTTGTAGCATCCATAGCAGTGACTTTTAACAGGTTTGGAAGGGGAGATATACAAACAGAAAAGCCTTCCTTTCGGATTCAAATGGTGCAACTATCGAGGGCATGGAAAAGAGCTGCGACTTTGCCCTTGTGTGGTATTAGAAACCCCATAAATATGGAAAAAAAAAACACCTTTCAAACTGTGTTGGAGCCTTTGCCCTCAGTCGTGCTGGAAAAAATATGCTTTGTATGGTACACCGTGTAAGGTCTTTGCTAGCTTATCATTCTGTGCAACCTCAAGCAACCCAGCTGAATTTCAAATGTGGACTACAATATTTTGTATGAATTCTTAATAGTGTCCAATTGACATTGAACGCTAAGCTGGAACCCGTATGTCCAATTACGACCGAAATTGTGCATAATCTATGAATATGTACAGAGTATGAGGCTGCGGGAGCAGAAAAGAGAGTCCAGCTCAAGGCAAATAAAAACTAAATATTACAAGCTGGGCCCATAAATCATACTCACATGTTATCTACTATCAAAATATACACACGCACATACTATACAGCACATTATATGCACAAATATATATATAGTCTAATTTTCTGACAAGAAATGTGTGGGTTTTTTTTTAAATCTAACACTTGCATAAGGCAATCAGCCGTGTGCATGGCGAGTGTGAGGAAAAGAAGGGAAAAGCTTTATGAAATGCAGAAGCATCAGGTCCACTGTCAAAGCAGCACCAGCTAATCGAAATTGATCCTCACGTAGCAGAAGCACTCAGGAAATCCATCCATTGATAAACACTTTCTTGAGAAAGTCACGCAGTGGCACCAGCCGTGGTTTTTCATTTCCATTTGTGAAAATGAGCCAGCAATTTATTTCTAATCCAAAAATGGTTGCAATGGGCTAAACACAATAGCGTCTGCATTGCTCCTTCAATATGATTTATGGGACAGAATCTCTGTATATTTCGTTGGCGATAATAAGAAAATACAGCAATAAATCTGGAAATGTCAGGCAATTTTGTTATCACCTTGTTGGAATATCTGAATTCATTATGAAAGGAGAGGGGCAGAAAAGAAAAGAGAGGGAAAAGGTGCTGAACACTAAGTGCTGTGTGGCGTTTAAAGGGGAAATTAAGTAGTAGGATTACTTTGCTAAAAACCCTCACAAAAGAAAGTTTATTAATTTCATTTAGAATAGATGTCTGTTTTGTAATAACAATATATACAATAATTGTATAATTATTGGATCTGATGTCTTGAAGGTCCATTATTTATTGGGTCCATCGCATGCCGTCATCAGTAATCACCTGGGATGAATCAAGCCCAAAAGTCTGGCGCTGGACATGTTTGTCATCAACGCAAAGGTCACCAAAGTCATGCAGCAGCCCAACACAAATGTACGAAGACACGTGCACACACAGCACGCACAAGGTAGGAGGCTGCAATGGAGATCACCAGCTCATTTGTCTCTTTATCAGACTGTGTCTTCTCTCTCCAGAGGAGGTGTCTGTTTGAAGAATGTGCCACGGTTGGGAGGATGAATTTGCATGATGAACTTGTCATTTATTTATTTATTTTTTCCATCAGGCCGCACCCCGCTATCACCATTTCTCAAATGATTTCCATTGTATGCAGGGCAGCCGCAGATTCTCTTCCTGTTAAGGCAATGTCTTAGATCAGTGGTTCCCAAACTTTTTACAGCCGTGTACCTTTTCAGACATTTGATCTGAAGCTTAAGAAAATAAACATTCATTCATTCATTTTCTACCGTTTTTTCCTCACGAGGGTCGCGGGGGTGCTGGAGCCTATCCCAGCTGTCTTCGGGCGAGAGGCGGACTGGTTGCCAGCCAATCACAGGGCACATATAGACAAACAACCATTCACACTCACATTCAATTTGGAGTGGCCAATTAACCTAGCATGTTTTTGGAATGTGGGAGGAAACCGGAGTACCCGGAGAAAACCCACGCATGCACGGGGAGAACATGCAAACTCCATACAGAGATGGCCGAGGGTGGAATTGAACCCTGATCTCCTAGCTGTGACGTCTGTGCGCTAACCACTCGAACGGCGTGTCGCCGAAAAAATAAACAAGTTTATCTTAGTTAACCTGAAATATTGAACATAATTTCGCATAAAGATAAATAATCGTCTTACATATTGTATCTTTTATTCTAGTCTGACATTGGGACTCCTTCCATCGGAATGGGTTGATTTTGAGCTTCACTTTTTTGTCCACACACGATGTTTGTTTGTTTCTTTTGGCAAATTTCTGCAAATTTAATACCAAATTGAAGGGGAGGGTTTAACAAATAAACAATTAAAAATAAAGTGGTATGGATTGTGGATGCTCCGGCTAAGGTATCTGCTTTTAACTGTTGTTCAAACTTCAGTGAAAGTCGACATCATTGCTGAACAACCACCCGACAAAGGGACTGACTCTGACAATGATGAGAGGGAACCCAGCATGTTTGATGGCGAAATTGCCCAGTTGTTCAATTCAGATATAGAAGATGAGGACTTTGATGGATTTGTGGGAGAAGATTAATTACAAAATACTGTGAGTATATTGTTAAATCGTAGAATTACTGTTTACGCTGTTCATTGCTCATATTATTATTATTATTATTTAACAACATTTCATTGGCAATTTCATTCCTGTGTTATTGTGCAATGACAATAAAGAAAGTCCTATCTATCTATCCATCCATCCATCCATCCATCCATCCAACTCAACTAAACTCCTTACTGTTTTGCTGCTGTTGCCTTTATTTTTATAGACCATATGTCTTAGCATGGGCCTTATGTATGGGTTAAGTCTTAAATAATGATTGCTCCCCTTAAGTTGCCAATCGTGAATAAGCAAAGATTTGTTACACTTGAACGGAAGACTCATAAATTCTGCTCTCTGAGCTTTAGATGCAGTTCACATTAGGTTGACAGTACATGGGCCATTTCTGTAAAATGCAAAGCAAGAACAGGAACAGAAGAACATGAGTCAGGCTCTCACTAGTGAGTAAGAAGCAATCTGATTTGGTGATCAGACTTCTTTACACTTTGTCATATGGCGAATGTGTCAAGCATTTTCCCTCTCAGGTAATCATTTCCTGATTGTTCCTTTAGAAACGCACCAGCCTCATTTTCACAGATGACAGCACCTCAACATTCTGAACATCCCTAAAGCTCCCTTTTAAATCTAGGATGAAAGCATTAGAGATAATCTTAAGACAAAGAATGACTTTGTCATCAGCACCACAACAACATATTTGCAACAGCAGGATAACTACAGTCTAATTTGGAGGCATTGTGTGCTGGATGTTTGCACCAGTAAATATTACAGCCACTCCAAAACACGTTTACTTGACAGCGTGTTGCCTGCTGAAGGATGAAAGAAGCAGCAAGCCTGTTACAGCCATCTGATGAGAACATTGATTTGGTCCCAACTGCGCAGACATGCTTCAACAAGTAAACACAGCTTTGACACTTTTTGGGCGGGGGGGACGAGTAGCCATCCAGCAATCAGAACATTGCTTGTTTGACTTTTGGTTCCCCTTTCTAGTGGCGCAGGTCATATTAAAATGACCACCATAAGGGATTTTAGCAGTCTCTTTTTTCACAAAATGGTTGGATGTTGTGTGGCAATTGAAGTGAAATGAACTTGTTATTGGCATCCCACAAATACCGTATTTTTGGGAGCAATCTATGTGAAAGGCGGGGACGGCTGCTACCAACATTTGTGGGATCATTTCAATCAAACTCTTGGATTATAAAGTAAAGCATTCCTTGACCACAGTCCTTGTGATGACTAGCGAAGCACTGCTTGCCTGAGCCGGACAAACTTTAGAAAAGATGTATTCATTCCATTTGATATGGTAACAACATTAAACATTTAAGAATACAGTGTGTGTAGTCCTAAATGCATACATGGTGTGGTGTGCCGTCCTCTGCTAGCCTAAACAGAAGCACTGATCAATACTATTTACAACTTAAATTCTAATTCTTCTAAATTCCAGTATAATTCTAGTTGAAATTTTCATTATTATCTTCATTTCGTAGTGTATATCTTGACTGCTTTTTGTGTGTGTGTTGCCATGTCAGTATAATCTGCCCAGTGCCTGCAGAATTAATCATGCTGGCCAATCGCAGATTAATCTAATATGCATGTTTTGGGGATGTGGTAGAAAACCCACGCAGGCACGGGGAGAACATGCAAATTCCACACAGAGATTGCCCGAGTGGAGAATCGAAGTCATGTCTTCCCGATGTCTTGACTGTGTGGCCACCGTTGCAGTGTTTTTGGCATATTATTAGAGAAATATTTATTCTGAACCCCCTCAGATGATATTGTCGTGTAGATCTTTGGAGTTGTCTGAGGCTTGTTACCCTTGGGTCGAGTGCCAAATTCGCAGGTTATATAATGCTCAATGTTACTCACAGAAATGTAACGAGGGATGGAATGGAATGGAATGGCCTTTATTGTCATTATACAAGATGTACAATGAGATTGGAGAGCTTCTCCTTTCAATGCAGTAGTCAAGTTTTTAAAAAAAGTATATAAAAGTAGAGTAAAAAAAAAAGACAATTTAACAAGATATGTACAAGATATACACAAGATATGAGCAAGAATGTACTGCAAGATAATTATAATAATACATGAAATACCTTTCTCTTTGTAATGCCACACTTGTAATGTTGCAGTTTTGTATGGTATTGATAGTTTGTATAATTACTGCAGTCAAAACCCACCCATACGTCCATTTTCTATACCGCTTAACCTCAATTATGGTCGCGGGTATGCTGGAGCCTATCCCAGTTGACTTCGGGTAAACATGCATGTTTTTGGAATGTGGGAGAAAACCGGGAGTACCCGGAGAAAATGGGTAGAACATGCAAACTCCATACAGAGATGCCCATCGGAGATTCGAACCCAGGTCTTCCCGATTGTGTAGAATAACATTCTAGTGCTGGTATTAAGAGGTGAACTATGAACGATGTCGCTTAAATCCCCACGGTATCAAGTGTACTGCCTGCTACTGAAATCTGTATTGTATAATCAGGAAAAGAAAAATACTGTAAGATTATTGTATCAATAATTAATCGTTCTGTGTGTGCTATGTGCACGCATATGGACACCTTTTTCCCATTCAAGCAAGTCTCTTGAGATCTAATTTGTAAGCATGTGTATTAAAAAAAAATAAAAACCAATAAAATAAAATCCCAACTGACCACCTCTGTTTGGTGTTGTGGAAATAGAGGCAATGTTGCAAATATGAAATTGCATAAATTGTAAATATACTGTACACGCATGTGAAAATGAGAACATGCTTTATATATGAAGTACTGGAAACATGTTCACATTAAACGTGAGTGAGGGCCCGGGGGTGGGGGGGTTGTATTATTGAGAGATGACTCGAAATCTATATCGTCAAATGGATGCAAAGCTCACTTCAAGGTTAAAAAGCAACATTTCTCATTTGTCTGTTTGCATCTATAATAATTTGCAACATCTACCTATTGCACCGAATAATGTGATACTGCAGACTCCCTTCCAACAGAAATATATGCAAATGTGTGCAACATCATCTGAGATCCAGTTCATCACCCTGTGCAATATCTGCAAAACACTTTGGTTGGGCTTTCATAAACATCAACAATGTTAGTGATGTCATTCAGATCTTATGACTAGAATTACCAACGCCGTTAACTGCCCGTGTTTCATGTCAATAAGTTTTCATAATGTGAGTTTTATTATACTGCGTTGTATTTACTGGCTTTAAATTGACCATTTACCAAACGACGACAATAATCAATGCTGTGCACATTAATTTCTAAAGATAATGACGATGACACGTGTTCTTTAGTTCTTTGAATTTGGTACGTAGAGCAGTGATGATACGTACATATGATATTGATGGAGATGCTTGAACAATTATATATTGTTTCTTAGGGCCTTATTTCCATTCAATAGCATACAATATGTTGCCACATAGATGTTTCATTTGGTATTGGTTTATTTGCAATTTGCAACATTTAGGTGAAGGATTAAGCATTAGGGTGATCAAATACCAGCATACTTTCCTTGCTGATTTATGCTGTTTTTTGTCAGCAGGGTATAAATATAGTTTTTCATGTTAGCTGCTACAATAACAATACTGCTGTAGCTTGGTTAATATACAAGGCGGCTATATAAATGAAAACTGTTGTTGTTTCAAAAAATCTTTTTATGATGGCTTTAGGAATTATCCAATATCACTTTTTATAGTTAACATTTATTAATCATCATTTGCAAATATTATTTCAATAACCATGAATATATGGACCCAAATATTCCAATTGCATTTGGTTTATTTGCTCAAACGGAAAGAATTGAACAGTAATGGAATATTCCTTTAACCAATCCGATTGAGGTATCTTGTACCCGCTCAAACGGAAATATGTCAGGGTGCGTTCTTCTTCGTGGTGTTTTTCTTCTTCTGTTGTTTATTGGCGGTTGGCAAGCAGCTTTCGTGTGCATTAGCGCCATCTGTGGAACAGAATCTAAGCCCTTCTATACGCCATTCACAAGTCCAGTTTTATTAAAAAAAGAAAATATATATCTATATAAAACATGTCCCGAGTTTAATTATAAAATATTAGCAAGATTGAATTTGATCTTTTCCTGTTCTTTCAGCGCATGCTCAGATATGACGTAACACGCAGATCCAGACGTTCTTCACTTTTAAAAATGGAGGCCAGCAATCGGCACTGGACTAAGCAAAGTTTGTTTTTGATTCAAACTAAATTTCAAGACTGGACAGACGAAAAACTGGCAATACGGAGTTATTCCAACAAGTGAAAGAACAACTCAGGGAAGTTCCATGGATACCATTGTTTCCCATGTAAAAAACATGGCTACTGTCGAGTGTCTGTGGTGTAAAGACTGGCAGAGCAATGGAATATTGGTCCGTGTGGCAAAACCGACCTTGTGAGGGAGCTCACTGATCAGGTGTATGCCCCACCTACACACTGTCCGGTTTCTCTTTGTGTATATAGTTGGCTTGTTATTTACATATATTTTGTTTAGTACTTTAATTAATTGTTTGCCATTTAAGTTGTTTAAGTGCCACTTTTGTTAGTTTCTCATCAGTTTCTCCTTTTCTTCGAGGTGATTGGTCGGGGCACAAACATGGAGGCGCGCCCATGTGAGTGCAGGCCAGAGGCTGATCACCTTAATTGGACTCTCCCAAGTGTCACCTGGGTGAGGGGGGGATTAACTGGGTGGTAGTTCAGTAATCTAAGTTGTTATGTGTAATTGGGTGTTTAAATGTATACAGGAAGTGACACTTCAGTGTGGGACTCTTGAAAGACTTGTAATATAAAAGAAGGGTGTTATGAATGTAAATAGGGTACCTTTTGGATGTATTGCCTCACCCTCTCATTGGGAACTATGGTTGGCCCTTCACAGGTAAAAGGGGGCTGGGTGAATTGTTTGTGAGAGGCCTGTTGTGTGTGCTTGGGGGGGGGGAATGTTGCTGCACTGTCTGGCGAAATAAACTTGAAGAGCTCTCAATCCCATGTCTGGTGTACATTTCAGCTGCTATGGCTATCCCGGGCTAGTAAGAGGCCATTGTTTCTAACTGAAAATCTTACATTCCTCCGATAGACTTTTTGATGCACGTGTGAGGTCATGGTGATATTTTGTAATATTTTTGGTTAGTGGTGTGCCACAAGATTTTTCCATTGTAAAAAAAATGTACCGTGGCTTAAAAAAGGTTGAAAAACACTACTCTAGCTCATATTAACTCAATGTTAATCACATTAGAACACGCATAAAAGGGAAATAAATATATGTTCTGTTTCACACAAGTATTGTGAATTATGGGCACATTTTTTTTAAAGTGCACTTCCCCTTTAAGTAATAAATTTAAAATATTTTTGTGCCAAGGGCATGTTTTCAGTCCATTTTCTACTGTTGATTCTGCACTCTAAAATGATGGGCAAACCCGCCCATGGCATTAAATGGAATTAATCTTGGTTGCTGTTAGACAAACTAGTCTGTAACTCTGAGTCACTTTGTTCATCGATTATTATCATTCATTAATGCTGACTACCGATGCATTTTATAACCTAAAATGTGTTTCATAAGTGTGTGAATGGTTTAGTAGCTTATTCTGGAGTCACTTGTATTACACATGTTGATCCTACTGTACTTGCCATCAGTGTGCAAATTTACAATCAAGGAGGATGTCTGCATGTTCTGAACTCCTGTTATGTCAGCAGAGGTATTGCTTTATAAATACAATGATGAAGTTGTGGTGAATTTATGAACAACACCCTCAGGAGACATAGCGGAAGTTGGCATAATAACTCCCTTCAGTTGCTTTGTGAAAAGTAAACAATTCTTTGACCTCAGTACAGATGTTCTTTTTTTATCTTGCTGCTTTTACTTGTTGCAAAGAAGACACAATGCTTTTGGTGATCAGAAAGACATGTTTGTTTTTTCCTTAGTTGTGATCTTTTGTCAGTTTTTTCCCCCCCTTCAGAAGCTTTTTTTTCCTGGTCGGCAAGTTGCCATAGAACAGTAGCCTCTGCTCTCGTGGCGCTCCCAACCGGCCAATATAGAAGATGTCAGAGAAATGAGCACTATTTCAGGAACAATGAATGCAAATGACCTTAAAAGAATTGCTCCTGTTTTCTAATTGTCTTGTCTTGTAAATAGTTGTAATTTACAAACATTGCATTACTGCTGGTCCCTCATTCTACCCACTTAGAGTTTTCATTATAGCCGCGGCATATTATGTGCCCGCATTACAAAAAGACATCAGAATGCACCAAGAAGTCTCGGTAACTGAATCAAACACATTGCACCATATTTAAATTCATAGCTAGTGCAATTGTATGCAAATGATGTCATGTATACAAATAGCTTAATAGTGTTTACATTCTACATTTGCGTCGTGACACAGTTTTTCACAAGGGGACTGCAGAAAAAAGATGATTTTGTTTTTGCATTCTTGGCTCATTTTTACATATAATTAGAAAATTGTCTTGTATGCTATGTACTTTGAAATACATACTAGGAAAAATAGAGGCACTGCTCCAATTCCATTATTTTTATTTGCAATGGCCCTATTCAAAGAACTCAATCATTTTATCGACTATTGTTCTGCACAGTACAACAGCTCATATGCAGTACCTCAGCAGTACCTTTTCCAACTGAACACTTTCTTACAATGATTGTATGAACCTGTCTCCTAGCTCAAGTCAACTTAATTGGACTGAGGGAAAAGTTCACATTTCAACCAGACATGAATTCTACACATTTGTATTATTTATGTTGCCGTATAATAAATTCCCTTTGATAGAACCAATCAATGAGCACTTTCTAGCAGAGAAAATAGACTACGAAATAGCCTTGAAGGAGCAAGAAAACAGGCAAGTTGTAAATTGTATTAAGTTGCATCTCAACTGTTATGTGCTTTTGTATTTTCTTGGCCTTGTAGCATTTGTTTATTCTCGCTTTGTTTCAATTTTTCAGATTTTGTCAGAGTTGGTGACAAGGACGCAGAGCCGGGAGGCACACCTTTGGACGATTGATTTTCTGGCCGTCTTAAGCCTGTGGGCTAGTTTTTTTTATTGCAGGCCTTGCACTGTGTACTTCACTTCAAACCCATTTGCTTAGCCAAAGTATTCCAAAAATACATATTTTGTTGTTGCCTCATTTTGTTTCGTATCATGGTGTCTTATCCTCCTCTTCTAAATTCATTCATTCATTTTCTACGGCTTTTTCCTCACAAGGGTCGCGGGGGTGCTGGAGCCTATCCCAGCTGTCTTTGGGCGAGAGGCGGGGTACACCCTGGACTGGTCGCCAGCCAATCACAGGGCACATATAGACAAACAACCATTCACACTCACATTCATACCTATGGACAATTTGGAGTCACCAATTAACCTAGCATGTTTTTGGAATGTGGGAGGAAACCGGAGTACCCGGAGAAAACCCACGCATGCACGGGAGAACATGCAAACTCCACACAGAGATAGCTGAGGGTGGAATTGAACCCTGGTCTCCTAGCTGTGAGGTCTGCGCGCTAACCACTCGACCGCCGTGCCGCCCCCTCTTCTAAATTTCTCCACCAAATTTTTTTAGTATTATTTTTATTGTAATTCGGATCTTTTTTGGTACCTTTTTTTCCTACTCCTTCATTTTTCATCCGATTCAAAGCAAAAACAAATAACAGTGCTCCAACATGGGGGGGAAGCGATCACCTGAATTAAATGCACGATGGCAAATTAGAGGCAAGTGCGTGTAACTCCAAAGGCTGGAACAAACAGAATGGAAGAACATAGGAAGTGCCTACAAAGTGAGAGCATGGAAACTGGAACTAAGACACAAGAATGGAAAGTAAACAAACTGTCACACAGGCGATGACGCAGATCGTGACAGAAAAAAAATCATTTCCCACACCGTTAGGGTTGAAGACAATCGGGTCAGCGGGGCCCTGCCAACAAGGTGTCCTTTACTTATTTTTCAGGGAGTTGCCAACCCTATCTGTGATGTAAATACGCAGTGTTTGCTACAATCCTACTATCCTGAAATCTTCAGCCCAGCTGCAGTCAGCTACATAAATCATTTTCCACTTTTGATTAATGAGAGCTTTAATGCTACATTTAATGCTATATACAAGGGATGTCGTGAGACACCCAACTCAAAAAAACAAAACAGAAGTTGGATCCATGAGACGGGATGAGATTTTAACCAAACAATGCAGCTGCATTTTGAAATGTTCATTGTCACACAAATTGATGGCAAATAATATTATTGTCAACATATTTTGAGACGGCTGTACGGCGGTCGAGTGGTTAGCATGCAGACCTCACAGCTAGGAGAGCAGGGTTCAATCCCACCGGGTAATCTTGCGGTACTCCGGTTTCCTCCAACATTCCAAAAACATGCTAGGTTAATTGGCCACTCCAAATTGTCCATAGGTATGAATGTGAGTGTGAATGGTTGTTTGTCTATATGTGCCCTGTGATTGGCTGGCCACCAGTCCAGGGTGTACCCCGCCTCTCGCCCGAAGACAGCTGGGATAGGCTTCAGCTCCCCTGCGACCCTCGTGAGGAAAAGCAATAGAAAATGAATAAATGAATATTTTGAGACCAAATAAATGACTGTAAAAACATTTAAAAATCTTAATACTAAATAGGATATAATGATGCAATGTTTACCTTAATATGTAATCTTTCACTCTGTAAAGCTGCAGAACAGGTCTATATTTCCATAGAAATATAGACCAATATAGGCAATTCCTACTGTCTGTCAAACATTTGCAGCATTTTTTGAAATTCTGGCTTTTCAATGGGGGTGTCAGCATTAATATTTCCAGCTTGTAGTTGAATGCCAGCCCAATGTTTTTATCTTCTATCTACTTGTCTTTGTCTATTTAAGTCCCGACTGTCCAGTTGTCCTGAAATATTTAGAAGAAAAAAAATTATCCATATATTTTAAAAATAAACCCTGTATTTTTATTAGCTATTCGTATCAACATTTGAGCTTTTTATAGTTGCAGCATGCCTTTCTGCTGTATTTTTCTTCACTTTTGCTGTGTTTTTGTTTGTTTCTGCAATGAGCCACGTTCTGCAGATTACCCTGGGGCCACCCATGTGTAGAACGGGGTTGCACAACAATACTTTTGTACAACCAGAGGTGCAGCTCCACTCCCGTTCACCTGTGCATTATATATTTCACCTTTTTTTGACTGCTTGTATTTAATTTAATGGAAAAAATGCATGACACAAGAAATACTTCCTGGCTTTCACTTTTAGTGCACATCCCTACTCGTTAAAAATAGCGAGCAGATGCTAAATTGTCCACACAGATCTCATCTATGTATGAGATGAGGCATGAAGCAGAAGTGGTGATCGCTGGTGCTTGTAAACTTCAAGGGGACTTAAAAATGTTCCACTTTTCTGACCTATAAATGTAGTTAGAATGTTGTATTCATTTGTTCAACGATGCCAAAGTTTCAGATAAAGCGATTTGAGCCCTGAAAGTAGTTTGGGATGGCTTGGAAAGCTCAGTTTCAGATTGTGAGAACTCACCTGCTCAATACTGCTGGTGACTTCCTTATATGGGCATGCCTGTGTACAAGCTGTACAAGCTGTTAGCTGTACAAGATGAGTGGGACCAATCACAGCGGAGTGGGTGTGCCCGGAGACAGGCCGTGGGTGGAATACATTTTTAAAAATTGGAAATCCAAGGGGGCGGCACGGTGGTTTAGTGGTTAGCGCGCATACCTCAGGGCTAGGAAACCAGGGTTCAATTCCACCCTCGGCCATCTCTGTGTGGAGTTTACATGTTCTTCCCGTGCATGCGTGGGTTTTCTCCGGGTACTCCGGTTTCCTCCCACATTCCAAAAACATGCTAGGTTAATTGGTGACTCCAAATTGTCCATAGGTATGAATGTGAGTGTGAATGGTTGTTTGTCTATATGTGCTCTGTGATTGGCTGGCGACCAGTCCAGGGTGTACCCCGCCTCTCGCCCAAAGACAGCTAGGATAGGCTCCAGCACCCCCCACGACCCTCGTGAGGATAAGCGGTAGAAAATGAATTGAATGAATGAATGGAAATCCAAGGAAATGCAGCTGGAATAGGTTGCAGATTCTGGGAGATCTAGAAAGCTTTCTGTGCAGGTGATATTCTGTGCAGTGCAGTTCTGTGCAGAGAAAGAAGAAGAAGAGGTGTGAGTAGTGTGTTTTCAGTAAAAACATAAAAATACATAAAAATGTCTAATTAATCCATGTGATCGATATTGGCTGATTTCACTCCTGGATGATCAGAATCTGCAGCATCTATAATAAAAACACAACACAGCAGAGATCAAGTGATTAACAGTCAGCAACCATTTTTCCCTTTTCTCTCTCCTTTGTTTTTCCATGGAAAGCAAAATGCAACAAAAACAGTGAGATTATGTATATATATCTGCAGTCACGTGCAAATATTTGTTGTACTTGATGAAATCTTGAGCCTGCAAAGTTGTGTATGCGAAAGCCACTGTTAAGCCTCAATATGACACTCTGTTATGTGTGCCGTAGCGTCGAAGGATCCAGCCTCCGAGTAGCATGTTGTGGGACTGCATGCGGTCCTCAAACATTCTCTTTTATTATCCTTTGCAAATAAAACATTGTGTTGGGTTGCTTTGTGAGTCGCTCGCGCTCCTCTGTGCTCTTACCATCTGATGATGCATGCAATTATGGTTTGTCCTGTTAAAGCATTTTTTTAGGCAATGCAACAAATTTGGTTTACCTCATAATAATTAATACGCTTAATATTATTGGCTTTTCAAATATCTGTTTTTGGTATAGGCGGCACGGCGGTCTAGTGGTTAGCGCGCAGACCTCACAGCTAAGGAGACCAGGGTTCAATTCCACCCTCGGCCATCTCTGTGTGGAGTTTGCATGTTCGCCCCGTGCATGCGTGGGTTTTCTCCGGGTACTCCGGTTTCCTCCCACATTCCAAAAACATGCTAGGTTAATTGGTGACTCCAAATTGTCCATAGGTATGAATGTGCGTGTGAATGGTTGTTTGTCTATATGTGCCCTGTGATTGGCTGGCAACCAGTCCAGGGTGTAGCCCACCTCTCGCCCAAAGACAGCTGGCATAGGCTCCAGCACCCCCGCGACCCTGAATGAATGTTTTTGGTATTATTGATGTCATTTGTAGTAACATTTAATAAAAAAATATTACCCAACCTCAATTTCTTGACAATAGTGGATAAACAGACGATGTTTACTTCCACTATCCCAGCAGTAAACACTGCGAAACTGGTGAAGCAAATGGCGGCATCGCCAAATGATACGACGGCAGAGAAAATAACGCCAAGCATTTTGTGAGGTCTGATTTTATTGGTTAGGCATTTTTGTACATACATTTTGCAAATGTATTATTCTTTTGAACTATATTGTTTTGAGAAGCCAAACTCTTTACTTAACTGTCCCCAGCAATTAGCTGGAACTACTTTCCTCAGCACTGAAACCCAGAACTCAGCTCAGGACACGACTTCGAGAGCGAGTCGCTGTCAACGGACTTCACTGTATTTTATTCTCAAGTCTTCTTCTTCTTCTCCCTTCATGGTGCCTGTCTGTTACCGGACTCACTCGGACTTTCCACACTGCTAACACTCAGCTGAACAGAAGTAGCTGACGTCTCACAGGGCATCTGTGACAAGTTAGATACCCTATTCCATTTCATATCACATTTTCTGAATAACTTATTTCTTTATTTTTATACATTCATTCATTCATTTTCTACCGCTTTTTCCTAACGAGGGTCGCGGGGGTGCTGGAGCCTATCCCAGCTGTCTTTGGGCGAGAGGCGGGGTACACCCTGGACTGGTCGCCGGCCAATCACAGGACACATATAGACAAACAACCATTCACACTCACATTCATACCTATGGACAATTTGGAGTCGCCAATTAACCTAACATGTTTTTGGAATGTGGGAGGAAACCGGAGTACCCGGAGAAAACCCACGCATGCACGGGGAGAACATGCAAACTCCACACAGAGATGGCCGAGGGTGGAATTGAACCCTGGTCTCCTCGCTGTGAGGTCTGCGCGCTAACCACTAGACCGCCGTGCCGCCTATTTTTATACATTTAGCTGTTTATATGCTTAATTTATTACAAGAATATGTAAAATATGCTTAAATATGCATATTTTTAAACTAATGTTGTCGGTCGCAGGTGTGGCCATTGTAAGGTAGATGAATTACCTCAGTGGAAATGCAGGTAGAACAGCAAATTAAGTATAGTGTTCCATTGCAGATAGCGTCTCTTTATTTAACAAACACAAAAGTCATGTACAAAATAAGTATCTGTCAAGCCATTCCAGTTATTTGCATTTCTATCCTTAATAATTTATCACTTTAATAGCACAGTTCACATTTTTACATTTTTGACGAACACAACTATATTTGGCACAAATGACCAATAATTGTATTTTGTCACGGTTCGTCATGCGGGTGTTGCGATGCGACCCCAGGATGCAGAGATGACGGGACTGGCATGCAAAGAACAAACAATGAACCAACAAAAGGCAAACGCACCCGGCTGAACTAAATAAGACAATCAAATTCGAAACAGGTGCGCGTAGAAGGGAAAGTAAAAGTGACGGGACACAGGGCAGACCAACACAGGAAAAACTACAAAATAAGAGCATGAAAACCGTAACTAAGGCAAACAACGTGAAACACAAAAACTGCCACACAGGAGGCGATGCAGATTGTGACAGTATTTATTTGTATTTGTATAGCACGGCGGTCGTGTGGTTAGCGCGCAGACCTCACAGCTAGAAGACCAGAGTTCAATTCCACCCTCAGCCATCTCTGTGTGGAGTTTGCATGTTCTCCCCGTGCATGCGTGGGTTTTCTCCGGGTACTCCGGTTTCCTCCCACATTCCAAAAACATGCTAGGTCAATTAGCGACTTTAAATTGTCCATAGGTATGAATGTGAGTGTGAATGGTTGTTTGTCTATATGTGCCCTGTGATTGGCTGGCGACCAGTCCAGGGTGTACCCCGCCTCTCGCCCAAAGACAGCTGGGATAGGCTCCAGCACCCCCGCGACCCTCGTGAGGAAAAAGCGGTAGAAAATGAATGAATGAATGTATTTGTATAGCCATTTTAGTGCATTCTATGACTTGCTTAATTTATGAGATACTTAACGGCTGGGATAGGCTCCAGCATATCCGCAACTCTAGTGAAATAGAAAATAAATGGATGGATGGATGTCCTCTTAAATGTTCACATTTGTACATTTGTACTTGTTTTTCTTGGAATACATTTATGTATACAATTACACTACTTTAACAAATACTTTTACTATTAAGCCTCATTGGCTACCTAAGACTTTTTTTTTTTTCAACCCGACCACTCGCTACCTAAGACGTATTTCTATGTCTTGCACGTCTGCATGAGAGGCACAAAGAGGTGATGATGCAACTCTACAATAGAAGAAAGCATGTTTGGTGCAGTTTTAAGCCGAAAAAAAATGGCCGCAGGGTGGTACATTTTCTAAAAGCACAGCCTGCATCTTTGACTTGTAAAAGAGCGCTTTGCAGCAACCAGGAAGTGAAAAGGTGGTGTTGGGAGGGACGTTACTTAAGGTTATTTAAGGGAAGTTTTTACGCATGCATTCATGTGCACGTTTACGCACGGTTGAGTTGCAAATGTGATGATTGTGAATAGTTCTGTTATGTTTCACCTGTTCCTGCCCTGCCTTCTCCAGGCTGTACGCTTCCTTTCTCTTTCAGAGGCTCCACTTCCAGCTGGAGGCGGGACAACTGGGCATACCTGATTGATCTCCATCTCATTTAAGCAGATGGACTGCACTTGGGAGTCGCTGGATTATTCTTGGTAGCCTGCCACTCACACGTACGTACTCTCATTGAAGCTTTTTTTTTTTTGGGTCATTACGGCTTTGCTGTCATGTATTTCATTCTCAAGTTGTCTTCTTTTTGTGGAGTCATTCATCCCAGCATCTCCCAGTAGGTACGGCAGGTTGCTGCAGCGCTCCAGCTTGGTTACCTCTTTAGTGTTTGACCTCCCTTCATGGTGCCTGTCTGTTACCGCCTTCCTTTTTTTTTTTTTTTTTGCACCATCACCCTGTTGTTTGCCAGTCTTTTTGAAGATTATTAAATACTTCTCATCTGTACACCTGTCTCCTTCGTCTGCATGCGGGGTCCAGCTCTTGTACAAACCTAACAAGTTCATGGGGTTATATTTGCAAAAGAAAATTTATTTGATTTTCAGAACTTTGTTCTGGTTCTAACCCACACCAAGTTTTAATTGGTCCTTCTGTGCTTCATTCCTTCTCAAACTTTCTACAAAGTTTTTTTTTGGGGTTCTTCACAGTCCTCCTGCGACGGACATACAGTATGTCTTTAAAACATAATCACACTTGCCGATATAATCAGATGTAGCAAAATGTAAAATTCAATAGTGGAAGTAATGCTATTTCAAGTATATTTTCATCTTTACTACCTTACTGTAACGTGAACTGTAACAGTTTTTTCTTTATTGTTGAAAATGTTACCTAAAATTGTGTAACCGGATTTACCAGAAAGAATGGGTTCCCATGTGTGAAAATGAATCTCTGTATGAGAGCAACATTTTCACAGTTAAAATTCCAACCACACCAACGTTCTTATACATCATTCACTGGCCTTATTTTTGGGTGGCTCAAGAGTTGGCCTTCTTGCCAGTAAAGCTAACGTTGTATTACAGGGGGGGGCACAAAGCATAACAGAAGTCATTTAAGCACGCAGTCGGCCCTCGTTTATTGTGGTTAATTGGTTCCAGACTCAACCACGATAAGAAAATTTGCGTGAAGTAGGGTTCAATATTAAGAAATAGAATATTTTCAGGCATGTTCTTTTTCTCCGGGTACTCCGCTTATCCTCACAAGGGTCGGGGAAATGCTGGAGCCTATCCCACCTGCCTTCGGGTGAGACGCTGGGTACACCCTGGACTGGTCGCCCGCCAATCAAAGGGCACATATAGACAAACAACCATTCACACTCACATTCATACCTATGGACAATTTGGAGAGGCCAATTAACCTAACATGTTTTTGGAATGTGGGAGGAAACCGGAGTACCCGGAGAAAACCCACGCATGCACGGGGAGAACATGCAAACTCCACACAGGGATGGCCGAGGGTGGAATCGAACTCAGGTCTCCTAGCTGTGTGGCCAAAAATTCATTAATTACATATTGATATCTAAAAATCATGCGGTGTCCAAATCATCACAATTGTTATTACCTTTATAATAGTTTCATATACAGTAAAGTCTCGTTATATCGATATTCTCGGGAGTATATAACCGGACTATCCATATATCCGATCCTGCGCCGAACTGCATTAAAAGTGGGCGGATCTTTGATATGGCATGTAATTTTCTCCTTGAGTTCATGGATTGCGTATCTAGCATGCTTTTGTACTACAATACATTTTGTACTACAGTAAATGAAAATAAACTTACGCTGTAGTGATTACCGGTTACCGGGACATAATTCAACCCGGAACTATCGATAGGGAAGGTGTCGCCACCCGGAGGGGTAGGCGCGAGGGACGGGTGTTTTCCGCTGTGTGTGCTGCACTCTGGTGGTGGAAGTGTGAAAAATACAGTTGACTGGAAGCAGCCGTTCGCCGTGTTCTTTTTTGGTATTGAAATCCTTAAGCAAAGATTGATTTAAGCTGCTTTTGTATCGATATAAGCAGACCAAATTGGCTGGCGGGAGATGAAAAAGGCATCGTAGCAACCGGATTATCATAATAACCGTGTATCGTACTAACAGAGCTAATTATATCATAAAAGACTAGAAATTTGCCGGGAAATGAAAATAGTATCGTAATAAGTAGTAATTTGTTATAACAAGACTTTACTGTATTTTTACTGTATTTTGGTGAGTGTAAAGTTTGATTTGCCACTATTTTTCCATGACTTTGGAAGTCCAATAACAATCATTACCTTGAGTGTCCGCTTATCCTTACTAGGGTCACAGGCATGCTGGAGCCTATCCCAGTTGTCTTTGGCACACCCTGGACTGGTCGCCAGCCAATCACAGGGCACATATAGACAAACAACCATTCACACTCACATTCATACCTATGGACAATTTGGAGTCACCAATTAACCTAGCATGTTTTTGGAATGTGGGAGGAGAAAACCCACGCATGCAACATGCAAACTCCACACAGAGATGGCCGAGGGTGGGATTGAACCCTGGTCTCCTAGTTGTGAGGTCTGCGCACTAACCACTCGACCACCGTGCCGCCCCCCTTTAAATTGAGCTTATAAATTATTTATACAGTGTAATTCTCCTCCCAAACATCTTTTTTCTATGCCGCTTATCCTCACTATGGTCACATGTATACTGGAGCCTATCCCAGCTGACTTCAGGCAAGAGGCGGGACTCGCCTTGTTGACAATGAACAATGTCAATTAAAGAGAAATGTGTGGAAGTAGCTGATATATTACAGTCAATTTTACTGCAAATCTTGATCAATAATCTGTAAAATTGTGCTGTACGCCGTCTGAATGAGTCAAATGCACCCAGGAAGTAAGGTACTAAATGGGACTTTCAAGGGCAGGGGGAGACATACGTCGTGGCAGGAACATAAACCAGCCTTTAGTGCATATCTATTAGATTCATAAATGCAAGGGTAAAACCATGTCTTTTAATACTAACAAAATAGGACAGCCCCGGGGGAGCAACCATGTTGCATTGAAATTTAGCCTTGATGGTCGCCGCCATGTGAGTCTACTAACCATTAATATAAGTTTTGTTGTGGTTTTCAGTCTAAAGGCAACTAGGGAACTGAATCAGTCTTCACGGCTCTTTGGCTCCTAGGAAGAGAAGGGCAGAAGGGAGCAGAGGGAGATTGCTTGTGTACGTAAACAACTTCTGAGGAATCCATGGTTTGTTTTTGTTCACGGTTTTGATATCCTAACTCCTTTTTAGCTCAGATTTGTATTATGACATGTATACTACATGTCCATACATCAGTCGCAGTGGACGTCCACCAGAACTGGATTAGCTGTGATGTCCTGTAATTTTTGAATCCAAAACTGTAATCCCATTAATGATTTCCTGCTGAAAAACATAATCTCACTGCTGTAGCACCTTGCATGTTAAACACCAATTACACAAATAACAACTTGCAGCACTCGAACGCTAATGTTATCTGCTCTATAGATAAGCGTTGCACATGTTGTTTCCCCCACCACAGCATCCTCTGTCTCGTGTTTTCAGCATATCACACGCAACTTCAGGTGGCTTTTCCGTGCTAATCCTCATATTAGTGTCACTTCATTTGAGCACCTCTCACTAATCTCAGGTAGCAGTTTCACTTAATGATTCTCCAGTGCCCTCATTCTGCTTAAGTAAATGGGAAAAAAGGGGGTAGGAGCAGACAAAGAGGACAAGAGAGGATGGGAGGAGGGAGAAGTGGTGTGCAACGTGGCCAGCTGGACTCTCTTAACAGGGAAACAGTGCCATCTGTTGATCCGAGTGTAAGGAACCACAATGTAGATGGGTCCTCTAAAGCAGTGATTTTCAACCGCTGTACCGCGGCACACTAGTGTGCCTTGAGAAACCGAATTATCCAATATCACTTTTTATAATTAACATTTATTAATCATCATTTGCAAATATTATGTCAATAGCCATGAATATATGGACGCAAATATTCCAATTGCATTTGGTATATTTGCTCAAACGGAAAGAATTGAACAGTAATGGAATATTCCTTTCCCCAATCCGATTGAGGTATCTTGTACCCGCTCAAACGGAAAGTTGTCAGGGTGCGTTTTTCTTCTTTGTGGTGTTTTTCTTCTTCTGTTGTTTATTGCCGGTTGGCAAGCAGCTTTCGTGTGCATTACCACATTATCTGTGAAACAGAATCTAAGCCCTTCTATACTTTATTCACAAGTCCAGTTTTATTAAAAAAGAAAATATATATCTATATAAAACATGTCATGAGTTTAATTATAAAATATTAGCAAGATTGAATTTGATCTTTTCCTGTTTAAATTGATCCCGGGTGCGTTCTTTCAGCGCATGCTCAGATATTTCGTAACACGCAGATCCAGACGTTCTTCACTTTTAAAAATGGAGGCCAGCAATCGGCACTGGACTAAGCAAAGTTGGTTTTTGATTCAAACAAAATTTCAAGACTGGACAGACGAAAAACTGGCAATACGGAGTTATTCCAACAAGTGAAAGAACAACTCAGGGAAGCCGGTATCACGTGATGTTGGTGTTTACGTTTTACTGGGCATGCCCTATTGACTATTCTGGTTGATTATTACAACGCATGTAGACAAGAGATTGGAATATTCCTTTCCATGGATACCATTGTTTCCCGAAAAGGTCATTCGGAAAGAGAAAAAGTGGTGATGTAAAAACGTGGCTACTGTGGAGTGTCTGTGGTGTAAAGACTGGCAGAGCAATGGAATATTGGTCCGTGTGGCAACACCTACCTTGTTCCTCCGATAGACTTTTTGATGCACGTGTGAGGTCGTGGTGACATTTTGCAACATTTATGGTTAGTGGTGTGCCACAAGATTTTTCCAATGTAAAAAACATGCCGTGGCTCAAAAAAAGGTTGAAAAACACTGCTTTAAAGCTAAAATTCTAAGGATCATTAAAAAAAAAATGAAGCACGTTTCTTTTCTGGCCTCCTTTTGTGTACTATAAATACATTTAAAAAACATCCCATCTTGTCAGTTATAATGGAGATTCGTGTGGGAGAATTAAAAAAAAATGAGTCACCAATAAATTTTCTTTCAATTGATCATGTTCTTAGCCGAGCAAAGACAGGAAGACGGGGACAAAAACAAACAATCCAGAAATGTTGATTTGCAAGAAACACTTCAGAGAACAGATTAGACTATCTAATTATCATCTTTTGCCTTCGGACGGCGCCTTTGATGTGAATGTGACTGCTGAGTCTTTCCCTTCCCTTCTGTAAATAATGAGAATTCTAATTACGGGATGTAATAATAGGGGCCTAATGGTCTTGGTGTGTTTGTTATGAGATGCAGCTTATACCCACCGGGTGTTGGACAGCGGACATTTGGAAGGGCAATGCAGAGGCTTGTTTATTGCATTTTTTTCCAAAGGAATTAAAAGTCTTGGCCGGTTTACTGGCAGCCTTGCTTTTATGCTGTCACTATCCATTGAAAGAGATGTCACTCATTTTGAATATTGAATAAAGAGGATGTCACTGTAGATTTTCAACAAGTAGATTATGGAGTTGTGTTTGTACTGTTACAAGCTTCTAAACTGGGAAAACATTGACGGGTTTCTCCTCCACTTTACGGCATAAACATGACATGATTATAAATTAGGAATGTGACTACCGAAATGTTATATTTTGTCATAACAATATTATTTGCTGCTCACTTGAGACTTGTTTGTGCCACTATAAGTTACATGGCTGTTCAGACAAACCACGGATTGTGAGATGAAAAATTGCAACACTGCTGCTCTGGAAATGGGCTATTGATGCAACTGCTGTAAGTACTGTTGTACTTATCCCAGAGCCTCAAGGCTTCTACAGTGGTGGGTGAGCGGGTGGGGGTGGGTGGGGGGGGATATAAGCCACTTGGCAGTCAAGTAAATTCATCAAGTGAACTAAATGAATTAACCTTCAATCTATTAAGCTCAAGACCTCATCGATCCTCGTGGGGCACACAATGTTGAACGAATAAATGCTTGCAGGTCCTCTTACATTCAAGGAAATGACATTTTCAGGATGAGATATTCGACTTGTGTGATATTATATATATATGATACCACAACGATACTGCAGGTGGAAGATGCAGACAGAAGGCTGTGTAACTGACTAAACGAAATACCATAATTCCTCATTTAAGTGGTTTCAGATAACTGCATTTTTGCAGGATTCGATATGAATAAACAGACTATATTCATATTTTCATCATACAAAACTTGTACTAGTTTTTAAATATGATGTTTACCATTATGGGCTGCACGGCGGTCGAGTGGTTAGCGCGCAGGCCTTCCTGCTAGGAGACACAAGTTCAATTCCACCCTCAGCCATCTCTGTGTGGAGTTTGCATGTTCTCCCCGTGCATGCGTGGGTTTTCTCCGGGTACTCCGGTTTCCTCCCTTATTCCAATTGGCGACTCCAAATTGTCCATAGGTATGAATGTGAGTGTGAATGGTTGTTTGTCTATATGTGGCCTGTGATTGGCTGGCAACCAGTCCAGAGTGTACCCCGCCTCTCGCCCAAAGACAGCTGGGATAGGCTCCAGCACCCCCTGCAATCCTCATGAGGATAAGCGATAGAAAATGAATGAATGAATGTTTATCATTATTAGAGTCTTTCATACATGAAATAACAACCTATAGCCAACTTAACACTCATATTACCCAATATAGTAGATACATCCAAGGATGTCCAAAGTGTGGTCTGCAGGCCATTTGTGGACTACATTATTTTGGGGTCTGTGAACGGAAGATTGCAGAAAAAAAACCAAACTGAAAGCTGCAGAAGAGTTGATACTAAAAACTAGTATGTCTGACAGATCACTTACACACGTACACAGTACACATATAGCTGATTCATAAACAAACAAACAAAACACCTTCTCATCAACTAATGTTAATTTCAGGGCTCACTTCCAAATGCGCAAACCTCATTATCTTCTCGTTTAACACACATTTTTTTATAACTACATTTTTGTTCCAGGTGCATCAGTCTATTTAGCATGTTTTCTAATACATAAATTGATGGAAAGAAGTCACACTGACTCTGATGTAAAAAATGCCTTATATTTACTAAGGTATATACTTTATGGGTCATTAAAAAAAATTAATCTCTCTGGTCAACAGTGAAATGTAGACTTAATATCTTTGTACTTATTGTCTGTGTGCTGTGTTTCCATACAAAATACATTTATGCAAATAAAAAATTCCTTGCCTTGCGACTTCTAAATTTTGCTGAGTAAAATGCAATTGATAAATTGAGATTCTCCAAACCCAAGCATGTTTTATTTATGAACTTATAATTTCTGTCAGCTGTGCAATATGGAAACATCATCCTTATGCATGTTGTAGGGTCTAGTTTGAAGTCTAGAGCAGTGCAAAACACTGTATGAAAGTTTGTATCATGCACACACACACAAGCACACACACACAAGCACGCAGATACACTCCTCTTTGTTTTATTCATGAAGCCTTGTTGGTCATCGCTACAAGAGCTATCAAGGCTTCCTTGTTGTTGTACTAACATCTTTACCATGTTGTCGTTTGTTTTTCACATCTCCAGTTAGGATTCCGTGCAGAGACTCTCAATATTTCACAATGATCAGTTCATATAGAGCAGGGGTCTCAAACTCAATTTACCTGGGGGCCACTGGAGCTAGGGTCTGGGCAAGGCTGGGCCACATCAGGTTTTCCAAAAAAAAAAAAAAAACGCATTTATTAAAAACAGAAAAATATACAAACTTTTTCAGTGCTTTGGTTCCGATTTTCTACAAGAAAAGCTCTGATAAAACATTCCAATGTTCTCAAATATCTTAATTTTTATTTTTCTGCACAAAATAAGATGAAAAATAAAGAAAATCAATCAATCAGTAATAAATAAATATAATAATAATAATAAAACGGCAAATAATAAAAACTTAAGAAACCACATATAGTTGGTGGGTAGACAAATGATTTTTTTCAGATTAAAATGAACAAAGCATTATTAGAGCCCTGTAGACATGACAAAACACGACTATAGTCACATTTATACTCTTTTTATTTACAACATATTGCGCAACTGCAGGGTCTTGAGACACATGCTAACTCGCAAACTAGAGAGCTAGCGACCTAAATGGTAGCCTTCAAGTTATTTCCTTTAAACTTAAATAGCCAAAAACTTACCACTTCCACACGGATAGGGAGGATAACTATTAACAGTTATTTAACCTTTAACATGAACATTAATCAAACGTAATAATTTTTTCTGGGTACATGATACCATACAGCATCCATATCAAACTTGCGCGGGCCGCACTAACATTAAACTTTCATATCAAGGCGGCGGCCTCAAACTAGTGTCCTGCGGGCCACATTTGTCCCACGGACCGCGTGTTTGAGACCCCTGATATAGATTGAATTTAGAAACTTGCTCAAATCGGCCCTGTTATGTTTCATGAATTATCACACTGCAGCTACAGATATTACCCTGATTTGGACTTACTCTGATGCTTCCCAGAAAATGTACTCATACATTACTTCAGCTGCAGGCGCTTCATCCTTATCAAGTGCAATAGAACTTTTGACTGACAGCTATTTTTTAAACTGAAATAAATATCTGTATGTGCTTTATAATGGACTGGACGTGGGAAGCCTACAAATAAAACATGTTATAGGTAATATTCCCAGTCAAAAAAATGTATATATATATTGACAATGTATATGTTCAGGTGTATGACTGAAACAGGAATGAACATTTATTAAGTAAAGGTACTGTACTTTTAAAATAACTATATATTTTAGTATAAAAAAGTCTGGAACCAATTCAAGCCTTTGTCTACCGACAGAGCAATTACTGTGCAACTCTGTGTAAAGGTTGTGACACCACAAGCCCACAAGCTGCTATTTGGCTTATATTATGCTATTTTGCAATGTGAAGGTGGCAAACAATGTATACATCTACTGCTGCCCTGGGTTGAGATGGCAAGCTAAATAGCCACGCGCTGTCATTGTTACGGTGGTGCTACGGCTCAAACAATGCAATGACAACTCATTCTCTCAGGCTGTTGTCACCTTTGAAGTGGCCCCTCATCAAGACAGAATGTGCCCACATGGAATGAAGGATGTCATTTACGGTGGCTTCACAGCTTATTAGCAAGACGGGAGTCACTGACACCTGTCAAAACACGGGAAGGAGGTGGACAAGGTGATATTGTATAAGTAACTGGGGGTGCATATCAACAACAGTATGAATAAGACCAATAAAACTGTTTTTAAAATATAGTCTAAGTAGGCAGATACTATTCTCTAGGGTCAGGAGTGGGTTTTTTGCAGTGAAGTCCAATGGCCAAGTAAGGGATGCAGATAAGATAAACACAAGCTGGTTTGAATGTATTCTAGTGTTAAACGATGCCAAAGTTATAAAGACACGGGTTCGAACCCCAGCTCCGGTTTCCTCCCACATTCCAAAAACATGCTAGGTTAATTGCCGACTCCAAATTGTCCATAGGTATGAATGTGAGTGTGAATGGTTGTTTGTCTATATGTGCCCTGTGATTGGCTGGCGACCAGTCCAGGGTGTACCCCGCTTCTCGCCCGAAGACAGCTGGGATAGACTCCAGCATTCCCCCCGCGACCTGCGAATAATAAATATAGCAACCTCTGATCGATCCATGTCAATTTCAAACTTAAAATAATCAAAACTTTAATAAAAAAAATTAATTAAATTTTAAATTTTAAATTTTAAATTTTAAATTTTAAATTTTAAATTTTAAATTTTAAATTTTAAATTTTAAATTTTAAATTTTAAATTAAACTTAATAATAATAAATAATAAAACTTAAAATAATCAAAATTTTATTAAATTAAAAAAAAATTATTTTAAATTTTAAAATAAACTTAATAATAATATATAATTAATAATAAAACTTACAATAATCAACATTTTATTTATTGAAAAAAAAATTAATAAAATTTTAAATTTTAAATTTTAAATTTTAAATTTTAAATTTTAAATTTTAAATTTTAAATTTTTAATTTTTAATTTTTAATTTTTAATTTTTAATTTTTAATTTTTAAATAAACTTGATAATAATAAATAATGAATAATAAAACTTAAAATAATCAACATTTTATTTATTAAAAAATAAACATTTAATTTAATTTTTAATTTTTAAATAATGTAAGCTCCACCCATTTCCAGCTAAAGCACGCCCTCTTCCTGTTTATGCCTCACCCACTCAGAGTACAGATACAGTGATAGGTGAACAAATCCAGATTGAGTTACAAATACAGATACAGATAGCAGTGTACTCGCTCATCCCTAATGTAGTTATGCTAGTCCATAATTGCTGACAACACAACTAATGTGCATGCGTGTGTGCTCTGCGGGGTGTGACTTGCAACGCCTGAGCAGAAAACCGGCAGGTTTATAATGCTTGCATTTAGCACCCCATGCAGTACGGAACCAAGGCAGACTGCACCTTTAATGTATTCTAAGGCTAATACTTCTTTAATGTTAAAGCCAATTGACATGCTTTGAATTAATAATTCCCCCGAATTAATGGTAAAATGAAATTACCGTGATGGTGATACAGTCTGGCTTCAGTACACATGAGCGGTAAGAGCATTTTTAAAGCCACCAAAATGGAATTTCAGATGGACTTTCTAATTGCACCAGAAGACAGCAACTACATCCTTGATAGGATTAACCATCAAAAGATTCATCCATTTTTCTGTCTGTTCTCCTGCAGGGCCGTGATTGGATAAAAGGCACACACAAAAAAAGTTGCCCGCCCTGTTGTCATTACCAAGCCAGCACAGACAGATCTATTTTTATATCATATAATGAGGAAGGATGAAATGAAAGTTGGTTAATTCTGCCTTGATCCTTCTTGAAAGCCTTGTAGAGGTAGTACTCCTGTGTAAAAAGGGAGAGGGGCATCTAATAGTTTCTTTAATGTGTACTTTAATTACACCCTTTACACCAAGACCTTGTATTATTAAAAAAAATGAAAACATGAGCTAATTTCATCCATCATGTAATTTTCAATGGATGGAATTATGTTTGCACGGAATTTTTATGGAAGTGTTCTTAAAATGCATGCTGGGTGAAACATCAAAGGGTCTGGAAAAACAACATGATGATTTTGTGCATTTAAAAAAAAAAAAACAACACAAATCATTCACAAGCTATGTTCACTTCAAATATACACAGATATTTTGTGATATTTAGGAGGTAAATTTAGAAGTGCAGTAGTTTGATGCTCTGATTAGTGCCTGAGTGCTGTAGACTTCTTCCTGCAACACTACTTGATGGATGGATGTCCAGAAATCCATCTTGTACTTTATTTTCAGTCCATCTTCAGCCCCCCCACACTCCTCCCAAATCCTAAAAGTTAATACTTTCAGCCTCTTTTACCTTGGCTATTTCTCTGAGCACTTGACATCTTCTACCTTCTGGACAGTCAGCTTAAGGTGGCAGTTGTGGAAAATGTTGGCACTGGAGGATAATGGCTTCCAGGCAGTTTCACATGTAATTCTCCTCAAGTCTTACCAAGGTTATTTACGGCAAAGTGTTAGGTTGTGTGGTGGTCACTTTCTATTTCAAGAGGGCCCGCATCCATCTGAAAGTCATTTTAAAATGTTTGACTTTTCATTTTCAGCTAAATCTATTCATTGTCCCATTTTACTTTACGTAAGTAATTTATCAACTGACAATGTGTCAATACGCCAGGGTTGTTATATAATTATTATTATATAATATTAGTTATATAATATATAGTTATTATAATATTTTTCCATCAAGGGCCATATAGTGAAAAATGAAAGGATAAAAGTGCCACTTTAATATTTTGGAAAGATTTCATTTTTATGAGTATGAACTTAAATAATAATATATATATAATAATAATTAAAAAAAAGTTTTTGCTCTTTTTTTTCCTGAATTTTGCCATTTTGTTTGTATTAACTTTTGGAAATATTCCTTTTTTATATATTTTTCGTAATATTAGTTTATTTCTGTTATGTTTTGACTTTATTCTTCTTCTTCTTATTATTATTATTATTATCATTCTTGTTATACTAATGTTCTAACTTTTCCCAAACCAGATTTTCTCAAAATGACAACTTCAATTTGTTCATATTACCACGTGAAAAAAAGATATTTTTTTAATATTTCAACTACTATTAAAATGAAATTTTCCTGATAATATTATGAATTTATTCTCCATTCAAATTTTGACTTCATTCTCTTAGAATTACAGCTGTCTTTTTCATTTCTGATGTTGTTTTTATTTAACTTAATAACTATTTCAACTTTCTTCTCATAATTATGACCTTATTTGCATATTTTGACTTCTTGGAATTCTCATAATAACTTTTTCCGCAACCTAATTTTCCAAAAATTACAACTTCATTTGTCATTTTGTTTTGTTTTTTTTTCACATTTTGACATTAACAAAATAATCATTTTATACTTCAACTTTAAAAATGCAGTTATTTTTCCTCTTAATATGGATAGATAGATACTTTATTCATCTCCATGGGGAAATTTGCATGTTCCAGCATGCCTCGTAGAAGTAGAATATAAAAAAAAATATTAACAATAATACAACAACATTATTGTCAAAAAATTATGACCATTTAGATTACAACTTTTTCTTCTGTTAAGAGTTTGACGTTATACTAGTAAAAAAAATTCCTGTGCCTCGCTGTAGATGCTCGGCTTTGTGAGTGGAGCCAAGTTTGAAGTGCTTCTTCAAGTGCTGGCTGTTAGCGAGCGAGCAGGTCGGACTGTATCAGTAATTGAAATTGAATTGCTTTTTCCAAGAGGTTAATATATTGGTAGAAATGCAGTTAGAGTAACAGTTGCACAGCTAATCCACCGTTACCTGGTTGCCTTTTTGTTTTGAACTAGCAGCAGCAGGGGTAAGTGAAGGACTTAACAGAGACAAATACCGGTGAGTCCCAACTAAAAAAACTCTCAAGGACTCGGTCAATACTGCAGCAGTTTGTCTTGTTGCATTAGTAGTGAGGACTTTGCGTTGAGCTCCAACATGCTAGTATTTCTTTAGGTGTTTGGGCAATTGCATTTCATCGCTGCCATGTTCAACCCAGATTCCCACAGTAGTTGTACAAAGACTGAACTCTGCTAAGCTCCCACTCGATACCATTGTATGGGAGCTCAGACGCTCTGTACTTTGCCACCAGTGAAGTAGGTTCACCAAGGCAGCAAAATAAAAGTTATAAAGGAGCAGCTCAGCCTCACAAAGCACAGGCAGGCAAACGTGAGCTGGCTTTAAGATGGAAAAAAAAACCAAAAGCAAAAAAAAAAGGGCCAAGCTTATTGGAAAGCTCATTAACAAAAGAACCTCACATGGATACCCCAGACAATCAGCATAAGCCAGAAGTGGAAGGCAGCTTGTGGCGCTCAGGAGGAGGGCCTCGCAGAAACGATGTCTCATGAAGAATGGGAGAGAAATATTGCAGGGATTGAAGAAGAATACACTCTTTGAGACATGGATAAAAGTGGAAGAGGAGTACAAGGAACACAATATGAGGAATTCAGACTGCATTTCACTGCAGCAGTGGCGGACCTTGGCCCGAGTCCACGCCGTCCTATAAGGCGTTTTTTAACCCGAGTTAAATAAGTACCCGGGTGCAGAGTAGTTACATCAGCTTTGTATTTTCTGCTGTGTTTTTAGTGTTTAATAGTGCTTTATTCATACTTTTTTTTTGTTTTTGGGCCATACCGACCCCTTAAGTAAGTGTATGTTCATCACATTTGTAGCTTGCCTCTTGCTCCATTGTTTACATTCAGCAGCAGCTGTTAGCTTTGAGCACCCCTTCGCTACGCCGAGCGACCGGAGATGCCCGCGGAGATACAAAGGAGGAGAGGCTGCATAACAGGAGTAAACAGTGGAAAAGATGGTTTCAATAATATTTACCGTCATCATGGGGAATGTGGGAAGGAAGCGCTAACGGCGTTAACGGCTGCATCGTAAGTGCACTGAAGATTGAACATTATATTCAAACAATGACATAATCGGTACCATAGTAACTGCACAGTAACTGCATTGTTTTTTTGTTGTTTTTTTAAATATTCTACTTCTGCAAGGCATGCTGGAACATGCAAATTTCCCCATGGGGATGAATAAAATATCTACCTACTCATATTAAGAGGAAAAATAACTGCATTTTTAAAGTTGAAGTATAAAATAATTATTTTGTAAATGTCAAAATGTGAAAAACAAAACAAAATCACAAATGAAGTTGTAATTTTTTGGAAAATGAGGTTGCGGAATAAGTTATTATGAGAATTCCAAGAAGTCAAAATATGCAAATAAGGTCATAATTATGAGAAGAAAGTTGAAATAGTTATTAAGTTAAATAAAAACAACATGAGAAATGAAAAAGACAGCTGTAATTCTAAGAGAATTAAGTCAAAATTTGAAATTTAATTCTAACAGTGTTATGAGAATAATGACATAATGGGTACCATAGTAACTGTCAATATAGTGATGTGCTAGATATATCACTATATTGACAGTTACTATGGTACCCATTATGTCATTGGATGGTCATATCACCTACTTCGGTACATAGACAAGGTGCATTATTAAAAAAAAAAAAAAAAAACTTAAACTGTATTATGGAAAGCAGGAAGTGAACAAATGTAATAGTTACTGATTGTAAAAGTACCAGATGGAGGGGTAGGATTTAATAAGCTTTGCTTCTTCCTACTCCTTTTGGACATGTGGAACTGTGAACTGATTATGTGATGCATTCAATTGTAATCTGATGCATGTTCAAATGAAATAAAACCATTACCAAATTTTTATATATTTACTTTTATCAGGATATGAGTTTTGGTCTACAATATATCGCCCAAAGCCTACTTGACAGTACTGGTTGATGAGATCAGGAAATCCACTGACCAAATGCATGCAAGTTAAGCCATCACACATAATACTACTCAGGCAGTCGAACAGCCAATCAAATCTGTGCATTGATGCTAAACATTGTAACTCGAAATAAAGAGACAGAAAAAGGACGAGAGAAGTGAAGCAACTGACACGGAAGAAGGAATGAGAGATACAGGGAAAAAAGAGAGAGTGACATACGGGGAAATAAGGCAGATTGGAAGCGAGATACGAGAGTATATATACGCATGGTGCTCTTTAAGAAGAGAACAGTGGACAGCTAAAATAGAGCTTTCAGCCCAGAATGGACAGACTCATTTATGTTCATTCCTCCCTCAGGAAGCACAAAACCAGTTTGTCTGATATGTTCAGAGACCGTGGCACTCATAAAAAGTGGCCGCCTGGCAGACTGGTCTCACCAGGGGGTCAGTGGCAAATAATCTTTGCCTCTTGACTAATATAGCATAACTATATAACAAAATAAACAAACAAAAAGTGACATGGAAAAAACACTATAAGACCAAGTTTGTGACCAGTGTAATCACTCAAGTCTGAACTTATGTCACAGATAATAAAGAGTTTCAGAGCAACCTAGCCACATTTGGACCAATGCAAATTGTAATTGAACCCTTGTGATATAGCGCATGGTGATGTTTGTATGTATGTGTTTGTGCTTATGAATTTGTGCATGCAGTGCATTTGAAAGCTTTTCAAGCACTCTTCACTGTTTTTTAGTGATTATTTCAAAATCAGAATCAGAAAAGGGTTTATTGCCAGGTATGATCAAACACATACTAGGAATTTGTTTTGGTGAAATAGGTGCAGACACATCTATTAAAAAAGAATGAAAAATGCAAAATATACACAATAAACAGTATAAATATATGTACACAGTCTGTTTTTTGTTTGTTATTCCGGAAGTGCAGTCTGATTGTTATTTTTAATAAACGTGCATGTTTCTATGTGGGGGGTGCATGGTGGAGGAGTGGAAGCGAGCAGGCCACACAGCTAGGACACCCGGGTTCGATTACCTGCTCGGGCATCTCTGTGCATGCGTTCTCCAAAAACATGTTAAAAGTAATAACAATTGTGATGATTTGGACACCGTATGATTTTTAGATATGAATATGTAATTAATGAATTTTCGGCCACACAGCTAGGAGACCTGAGTTCGATTCCACGCTCGGCCATCTCTGTGTGGAGTTTGCATGTTCTCCCTGTGCATGCGTGGGTTTCTCCGGGTACTCCGGTTTCCTCCCACATTCCAAAAACATGCTAGGTTAATTGGCGACTCCAAATTGTCCATAGGTATGAATGTGAGTGTGAATGGTTGTTTGTCTATATGTGCCCTGTGATTGGCTGGCGACCAGTCCAGGGTGTACCCCACCTCTCGCCCAAAGACAGCCGGGATAGGCTACAGCACTCCCGCGACCCTCATGAGGAAAAAAGCGGTAGAAAATGAATGAATGAACTCTTGTTAGATTGTTGTATTCTTGCTATAAAACAATGTTTACACATTTGGAAGTGAGCCCTGAAAGAAGTTTGAGATGGCTCTGAATGCTCGGTTTCAGAGAGTTTTGTGTGAGTTGGAGGTACAGTAAACCTCGGATATATCGGATTCAATTGTTCCCACTGGTTTTGTCCGATATAAGCGAAATCCGTTATATGCGTATACCGGAAAATGTCTGTTTTACGCATATATGGGATTTAGTCCAGGGTGTACCAAAGACAGCTGGGATAGGCTCCAGCATGCCTGTGACCCTAGTAAGGATAAGCGGTATAGAAAATGGATGGATGGATGTTTAGCAAAACAGAAAACTAATTAATGTGGAGAATCGCAGTAAATGTTAAGAGCATAATTACATAAAATTTAATGTATTTACCTTCTTTGCTACAATGTGTGTTTTATTTAGAAAGAGAGAAGAGAAAGTAGCAGTGGTGCAAGGGTGTGACAGGCAGACATTGTGCATGGCGCCTCCTTTCTGCAAGGTGGTTAAGCATATCAGAGGCAGGCAAGACTGCACTGGGCAGCGGCTGGGGTTTAAAGACATGCCACTCTGCCAGACACACAGATGCAACATAATGAGTCGTTGTCTGCTGGAATTTTGTCCAAAGCCTGTATTTTTCTCCCCTTGCACTTGACTGCTGCACCCCCCATTTGCGTCTGTCTTGCTCTTTCCTCATTGTGTTGTGTCTGTGTGTTTACACTTGTTTCTGTCCTGTATTTCTCCATGGATGTGCTTGTTACCATTTGAGGAATGCCACCGGCATAATATTCAAATAAGAAATTGACTTTTACTTGTAGCATATTTTATGAAATAGATTTTAATAAGGTCAGGTTACACAAAAGAGCACAAAGGACAAGATTTGTAAAGGTCACAGACATGGGTAGCGTGGTCTCAGCATGCAGCTCAGTAGGGGAAAAGACAGAATAATGTGACAGTTGGTACAATGGGGGAGTGGGGGGGGCGGGGGTAGGGGGAACGTAGCGTGGCCAAAATTTTGCAATTATTTGAATGACGTTAATGACTGAGTCATTTGAAAGGAGTACACATAGGTGCATTGAATTTATTCAAGAACCTCTCAGTCCTCAATGTCACAATGTTTAGACAATGACCAACATGGACAGTGGCTATGCTAATTATGCGAAAAACACAAACCGCAAAGAACATATGAGAATAATCCAAAAATGTGCATGCATCTCCTCTTCATTATCCATCCAGCCCCTTTAAAATAATGGGTGTACAATTCCGTTTAATCAGTATTCCATTCATATGCTCTAAATCATTTCTTTTGTGCAGTGATAACAGAAAGGATACAAATTTAGTTAACTGCACCAGAAGCCCCTTTACAGTCAGAGATGTTTTCTACAAGACGGAAATTTCTTCTGAATGATCTTCTGGCTAGTTATGTTTCTTCAAAGAGAAACGGGAAGCTTGATAATAACGTTTCAAGACTGCATGGGTTAAGACTCGGATACTAAAATGATGCTGAAAAAGTTTGAATTATCGAAATTGCATTGAACAGAGTGAATATTTCAAAACTTCCTCCATGCAGTGTTAACTTTTACTGTTGGGGTTTTTCAGCTCTTCCTACATAACAATAGCTCCAGTCGGAGTTGAAGTGCAGAGGGTCCAAAGCTACAAACAACACAATGTGTTATCATCAGCAACAGCGGCATCCGCTGGCTGGCTTGGCCCATGTGCAGACCCAACACGGCTGGATGGAGTTGAGAGATAGGCCAGTGTGATAGAGCCCAGGGCTAAAAAAGGAGCGTTGCATGGTGTTGTCTTAGTTATGCATCAGAGAACTGGAAGCAGCTCTCCAATTACCTCGCTGTCTCTCACATTCTGCGAATTTGCCTATTCAGTCAAACATGTAAAGTATACATACTTTCAGTCTGGCGGGTTCTCTGTTCTTATGGCATATCTACACTTTGGACCGCGATAATGGATGATTGGAAGTGAGCTTTAAGAGAAGAAAGTGTGAAACTGATTGAGACATAAAAGACTTTAAGTGTGCAATAATGCAAGGGTACAATAGAAAAGGATCAAAAGGGTCACATTGATCGAGTCTCCCAGGAAACCGTTGGACAGGGAGGAGGAAATGGAACAGCCATCTTTTTTTTTTCCTCCTACTTAATAGTTTCCAGACATCCACAAGCTAATACTCGAAGAGTGTGACATACTTTGAGTTATCACCCCTTTTATTGCATCAAAATTGATCACGACCCCGACCATGCATCTATATACATTCATCTCTGATTGAAGTGGTTGTCCGAGCAACATAATGGACAAATTAGGAGAAACCCTCTGTTCTGGCAACACTCAATATTTCTCCATTAGTGTGGAAGCCTCTGGGATTAGACCTTTGCCACACATTAAAGATGTCAATACTGCTAATATTGTTTTTGGAGATCCTCCACCTTTAAAGAGCTACAGCTTGTGCAACCAAATCGGTTTGATAGGATCTATTGAGCAGCTTTGAGACTGGCAGAGGCAGCAGAAGACCAATAAGACTTATCCTCTGTTTGACAGTCAGGACTCCTCCAAGTAATTCCCTCTCAGACTGTTTGGGCTTAGATAATATTGATTCATTAAGTATGGTAATACACTTGTCAGATGGGAGTGACAAATTTGGTATACGCTAGTATGACATGGACTTTCACATAGGGTTGTATTTTCGTTGTCGTATTCAGTTGAAACTCTGGGGTGGAGACTTGGTGCAACAGCTTAAGAAGAATAAAGAATGTTTTTTCAAACTTTCTTAGCATTTTCTAGTTTTGTTTAAAGGAAAAATGAATTGAGTTTTAGTGGGTACAGTGGAGGTGGCACTGCGGTCAAGTGGTTAGCGCGCAGACCTCACAGCTAGGAGACCAGGGTTCAATTCCACCCGTCTCCCTCGGCCATCTATGTGTGGAGTTTGCATGTTTTACCCAGATACCCAAAGCTAGTTCATGCTTTTGTGACCTCCAGGCCGGATTATTATAACTCTTGGTTAATAGATTGCCCTCAGAAATCTGTTTTAAAACGAGATCATATATTATTTCACCCATACTAAAACACAACAGTGTATGTTGCTGGTATGGTGTTGCTCGTTAATATGTTGTGTTGTCGTGCTGCAGCATGAAAACACATGCTGGTTTTGACACCAGCATACGTTGTGTTTTTGTGCTGGTATGCTGGTCTCAAAACCAGCATGTGTTTTCATGCTGCAGCAAAACAGCACAACAACATATTAACATGTCAATAACATGTTTGACATCCCTAATATTAAAAAATGTGTACAAATGTACATATGAAGTAGTTTACTATTTCAATGATGCCAGTCATGAATAACCATCTTTAATAGTGGGGCACATCCAAAAACAATATTAACAGTAATCACACTTGATCTAACATCTATCCTTCTACTCTATTTATTCTATCCGAACCAGACCGGTTGATACCGACGCCACCCCACAGAGCCTGGGTCCTGTTCAAGGTTTTTTCTCCAAAGGGAGTTTTTTCCTTGCCTTCGTCGCCAAGTGCGTGCTCATTTGGGGTTCAGTTGGCTTCTCTTTTCATCTATGAGGAGCATCATCACAGACCAACCTCATGTGTAAAGTGAAATTGAATTGTTATTGTTGCTGAAAAAACGCTATCATACCATTTGGTATTGCAGAATCTAATGAGATGCAATGTAATAATGGTGTATTGACAGGTATTTCACAGTATTTATTTATGACTGTTACTTGCAGTAGTGTAAAGCTGCATTTTAGTATACTGACAATTTTTCTCATGCAGTGGAACCTTTTTTTTTATGAAGCAGTTGGCGACTAAAATTTGGGCCAAAATTTAACCTTTGTTCCCGCACACTGTCGTGGTTATTGTACAATAATGAGTGTAACAATTGCATTTTACCTTTAGTCATGTTGAATCAATTGGCTGAACTCCTCCCAGCATTGATTGTTTAATCAGCCATCTTGGTTCACACATCAACACCACATCTCGCGATACTGAGTTTACACGATACTACAGTAACGTCAAATGAGGATGTTAAACAAACCAGACTTGAATGCCCACATAAAGACTCGCTCGTGACTTAGTCTTGTCTTGTCATTTGTAATACATGCAACTGCAAAATAACCCACCATAGGGGTCAAGGAAAAATGTCAGTTATCAGTGAAGGTAAAAGTGACTTAAATGTTAATTTGTCCATTTCATTCATCATTTATATATATACGTATATATTTCAAAATGTTTTATGCATGTATAATTTAGGTCAACACAGTGGTGAGTGGTAAGCCACACAGCCAGCAGACAAAGGTTCGATTCCCTGCACGGCCATCTCTGTGTGGAGTTTGCATGTTCTCCCCGTGCATGCGTGGGTTTTCTCCGGGTACTCCGGTTTCCTCCCACATTCCAAAAACATGCTAGGTTAATTGGTGACTCCAAATTGTCCATAGGTATGAATGTGAGTGTGAATGGTTGGGAATGGTATACCCCCCCCTTCCTGAAATGAATGAATGAATGAAACTATAATTGTTAACATTTGTGAATGTCTGGAACGGACTAATTGGATTTACATGATACACAAATATGTATAATCCTGTCATCTTTTTTAAATAAAAATTGTGATTAATCTGATTAAAGGTTTGGAGGAAATACTGTGGTTATGTAATTTTTTTATTGAACTGTTTGATACATATTTTCATATGCGCACATGTAAACTGTTCTAATGTAAAATAGATTTTTTTTTAATGAGTTTTTATGCCTGGTAAAGGTAAAATGAAAAAAAAAGTATTGACACTAGAAATAGTGAGATTATGAGTACAAATATGTCACCTTTATGTAGTTTTAGATTTGCTAAAATACTATTGAAAATATTTGAATGCATTAAAATAGTAAAAAAAATAACACTTGATACTATTGCAGTCATTCAAAAATAATACCATACAAAGGTGAATTAATTGTTAGACTGTGTGTTTTTCCACATACAACAATGCTCATTCTCCACAGATGAGGTTGAACGTGCAGCTTTGGGGCCCCCTGTTGGCTTGGGGGCCCTTAGCAGTCATGAAACTGTACAATTTACAAGCAATGCACATGAAAGAAAAGCAATGAAAGCATTTCTCCACTAGAGAGCGCCATTGCATTTCTGAAAGACTTGCAGAAATCCACAATTCATTTATGCTGAGGTCATTCTATACAACTAAAATTAAATCAATAATCATACTTTTTATCAGATTTAGCAGAAACATTGTTAAACATGAAATTGTAAAATAGAGTCTTAATGTGTACTAACATTTTCCAACCCTATTATATATATAAATATATTCTGAAAGTCACATCAAATGCATTAAAATGCGTAAAAAAATATATGTATATGCAATTTGGTTGTTAAGGATGCCAAAATGACATTTTATGTATGTAAATTGTCCTAAAATGCTGGTTTGCCAGTATGTGCAGATCGGTTCATATCCCTCAAGAGCTGACTTTTGTATCATTTTTAGTGGCAAATGAAAACAAATACTCCTGGTGAGTGTGAGCGAACGTCCTCTGGTTGCGGCATTGCTGAGGTCATATCCACTGGGATGGCCCGGCGGTATGTGGACAGGATGAGGAATAGAGCCCTACTTTTTTGAGTTAGATAAATACCGCCATTCTCCTTACAAGAGCATTCACAGGGGACAACACAAAGACCAAAATCAGCAATACATAAGCATCAATAATTAAGCAGCCACACACACACAGTGAAAGTGGTGGGGTGGAGATGGTGACAAGGGAAGGGCGGGATGCTGCTCGGTTGGCTCTGAAATGATCCTAAATGCTGCTTGGATGTTTTTTTTTATAAATGGTTCAAATACAATATGAGTTATTTTGCTGTTTTTTTTTAGAAAAAAACTTTTTGTAAGACCGTGAACGCATCCTGACTGAGTTCTGACTGGTGATTGGATGAGAGCAAGGAATGGTGGGGGAAACGGTGTTAGTGAAAAGTACTCATTTATTTCAAACTAGACTAACATGTGTAACAGTAACAGCATTAAATCAAACCACTTTATATAGCGAGCTTAAAGAAAGTTGAGTCAATTTAATGTGCTGCACACTTCTTACGGCGTCAAGCTAGGAAAGTTTGACCAATGTACTATCACGACTCCATCAACTGGCAACCGTTACACATTTCATGCAACAGGTAAGATTCAAACGTTGGAATGTTCATGTTATGTTATGTCTTTTTTGTTTTGCGACCCCAGGCTACTTTTCTTCAGTGTGCTAAGATGCAAAATGGCTGTTTTGATAGTAAAAGTTGCCGACTCAGGATCAAAGAATACATGGTTGATGCATTTCAGCGTTGGTATTTGTTGCCATTTTGACCATTCAGAAACCCCCCAAAACTGTTTATGATTCACAACTCTGCATCACGTTGTGCTTCTTTTTCTTAACATGCTTATTTAATCTCAGCTTTGTGTTATCATGACATAGCCTATTATTAGTATGAATCTTGATATTACATATTTTTGCTGTTTTATATTTTTTATAAAAAATTGCATAATGTCCCACATAGAAAATGGATGGATGGATTATTTAAAGTTAATTTTTTCCCAATCTAATTTTCCAAAATGCAAATTTTATTTGTTTAGTTTCTTTTTTAATATATATTCAGATTTTTTCATATAATATTTAAACGGCATGCTTTTTCTCTTAATTTTTCCTCTTAATATTATACTTTATTGTCATTATTTATATTTTGTGTTTATTCTATAAAGAATTGTTTATGCATTTTTGTGTTTAATTGTATTAAAAAAGTTTTTTTAAACAACCATGGCCTGTAAATGGCCCCAGGCCACACTAATCTAGATAAATGGATGCATGAATGCTTGTAGCTGTTTTGGGTAGGAGAAAAAGCCTTCAATGGGTGTTGTGTTTCTGCAGAAGGTCTAGAATTTCTCGTGTTGTCACTCTGCCCTTGTGGACTTTCTATCCCAAAGCTTTATCTATCCTCTCTATCCCAGTCATCCACCATCAAAATACCACAAATACCAACCAAGGGAGGAACAGAGTTGAAGATGAGAGGTCACCTTTTGAAATGTATAAACATGCCACAAGGGGGAGAGTTGGAGCTGACCACAAAAAAATGAAGAGAACTGAAGAGAAAAATAGTTTAACAGAAAAATGATGGTCAGGCAATGATGTCATCTGGGGACGGGGGATGTGGAAACAAAATATGTTTTGCATATAGCAAATGTGAGGAAATAACCTGTGTTTCCTCTGCGGCCTGTATGTATGTATGTTGCTCAGTTGTGTATTTCCATTCATGGGGCTTGGAGAGCACAGTGACCTTAGGGAGACCCTGTAATTATCCTCTGTGTCTGTGACAGGCCTGGATAATCAGTCTCACTGGGAATACTGGCACAGATCTGTGGTCGAGTGTGTCTGCAAGAGCTAATCCTCAATGAAGCACACTCAATGGCGGCACGAGTGCTCTCAACACAGCTTTTGGTCAAAGTGTATAGTTGGAAGTAGCTTCATAGCACTTCTTAATTTCTTAGTTGAAAATACATTTGCAACAGATTATAACACAAAATGTTGCATGATTATGGAAAAAATCAATACTTCAGTACTGCAGAATACAGTATACCTCAGTATACTTCAATATACCTCTTTTTGTTTGTACCCTGTTTGCAACCGTGCCAATTAGGGACTACATCAGAGGGGAACAGGAGTTGATACCTGATATTGGTACCCATTTTTAATTGTCATTTTTGATTGTTTACTAAATCTACGGTTTAAAAATCCCGACACTTTAATAGCAGCTAAGTAGCCAGTAAACTACATGTTACATTACAGTGCAGTGGGTGTTTTGTGGGTACAAAGTACAAAAGTAAAGGTTAACATGCACACTTATTCTTTGAAGTACACCAACACAGGATGTGTGCTCACACAAACACAATGGATCAACACCTCATGAATTTTTCAAAGAGGCTTCAG